>NC_138132.1:91399839-91723287 GCF_964188305.1 Podarcis bocagei | reverse complement strand
TCCGTTCCTGACAGTGGCGTAGCGTGGGTTGTCAGCACCTGGGGCAAGGCAAGTAATTTGTGCCCCCTAACCCGTGGATTTGCGCCCCCTAACCCTAACCCCCAGATGTTGCGCCCGGTGCGGCCGGACCCCCCTGCACCCCCCACGCTACGCCACTGGTTCCTGAAGTCCGTTTTTAAACTGAGAAGCGCTTTCCCTAATGAGGCCTCCCGCTGCCAGTGCCCTTCCATCATTCGGATTCCGTTCTTAGACCGAGGTAAAGTTCGCAAACTGGGACACTACTTCCGGTTTTGTGGAGTTTGTAAACTGAATTGTTCATAAACAGGGCTGTTCTTAGACCGAGGTATCACTGTATCCTCATATGCCAGCCCACCTCAAGAGACCAAGGCAAGAGCAAGCGTCAAGTGAAATGGTGTCGTTTCTGTCTTCCTGCAGTGACTAAAAGTCTTTGGAGGTGTCCAGGCTCAGTGTGGGTCTCTGGGGTGCTTAGTGGAGGAGACGGTCTCTGCACATGCTCAAACAGCACATGCACAAACAACCTGGAAAGCACACAGGCAGCATCCAATGCCAATGGAGGCTGGAGGAGGGCTCCCTCCTGGCTTACATTAAGCCAGTGCTTTTTTCTTTTCTTCTTCAAAAAAATGTTTAGGAGCACTCTCATTTTGACTCAAGAAAACCACCTTTTTATAGTTCACATCGGGGAAAATAAAGACAGTAAATGGACAAAAGTACAAAGATTCTCAAAATGTTTGGGAGGATGCGTCCCCTCCAGAAAAACAGCACCGCATTAACCCCCAGCCTCATTTCCATTCTTTGCCCAGGTGCTCCGCAGGCCGCGCGCGCGCCAACCATTCCCGAGTCGCCGGCTCCCTCTAGCGGTCGCTCGCCGCTACTGCGCGCAGGGAAACCCTCGCCCCGCCCCCGGGCTGCTTCCGGTCTTCTTCCCTTCGTGCGCCCGCATTGGCTGCCTTTCCCCGCCCAGCTCCTCTCCGATTGGGCGGAACGGGCGGCCGTGGCAGGTAAGAGCTAAGATGGCGGCCGGTTCCCTTTCTTGGGAGCAGCCGGCGCCCACGTGACCTGGGGGGGGGAAGAGGCCCCTGGTCCCCCGGCAGGACCTGCCGGCCCCGGGAGGGGGGGGGTCTGAACTACAACTCCCAGCCCCAACTCCCCGGCCCAGACTTGCTGGAGGGGAGCCGCCTCTCGGGGGCCGCAGGGTCCCCCCCGCCTGGCCCCCAGCATCCCTCGAGGCTCAGGGGGGCTGGAAGGAAGCCGCCTTGCTCCAGGTCCGCGCTGGAGGGCTTCCTGGCTGGCCGCCCCCCCCCCCCCGGGACAGGAGCCGGCCTTGGGTCTGGCCCGGCGGGGCTCTGGCGTCTTCCTCCAGTCAGACAGCTGTGCTGCTGGGACTGAGGAGAGGCACCTGGTTGGGAAAGGCTGGTCTGCTTCGTGGGTGCACAGACATTATTATTATTATTTATTGAAATTTAAATGCAACACATAAGAAGTTCTTAAAAAGAAAACCGGAAGTGTAAAGAGAAAAAAGGTCTATAGCAATTCTTAACAGTTACCATTTTTAACCTATATTATATTTTGTATAAATGAGTTAATTGCATGGGCAAGTATAACGGGTCTGCAGTATAAGGCTGGTTGGGTCTGTGTTGTTTTTTCAACTAAGATGCTAGGGACCCCCAACAGGAACTGCACTCAGAATAATTCAGTTGGGGCAACATAGAATGAGGGACGGGGTGCCTCTGAGCATGTCCTTGGTCCAGGAATTTGTTTCCATTGACAGTCCTGTCACATAAGAAGAAGCTACTCTTCCTTTCATCCTAAGTCTTCTTCATCTGGACAGGGGAATCTAGATTGGGAGGGTGGCTGTTTGTTGCTACCGTTAACCCAGTGTTTCTGATTCTCTGTAACTTATCTTCTGCCAACATCCAAAGGCCTACAAGTAGATCCTAGATCTACCTGCTTCCCATTTCTGCTCAATTCTGACTGAGAGTAGCTCTCTAGAGTCTCAGTGAAAGAAACCTCTCCCACCACACACGGTCGGATCCCTTTCATTCAGGGATGTGGAACCTGTAGCCCCCCAGATGCCATTGAGCATCCCATGAACCCCAGCCAGCATGGCCAGTGGTCAGACTCTCCCGCTAGGCCAGGCCCCAACCCCAGAACATACGAAACAGTTTATATCAAAGCAGATTGCTGGTCTGTCTAACCCAGTTTCTGGCACACACCATGTGAAAGAAGCTCAAAGGTGCTTATAATTCACTGTGAAAACAGACTACGTTTGTGGCATTTGTGCTGATCTCAGTCACACATTTCTTATACTGTACATCTCTTAAGGTGTATCTGTTAAGGGACATCTTCGAGAGATGGAAAGGCTAAGGAGTAAATCCTACAGAACTCTGGAGTCTCGATGGCGCCTTTTATGCCGCCTCCTGGCAACTCCTGCAGCCAAGCTGGTGCCAAACATATTGCTCTGCTTTCCTTTGGTCCACACCAGCGAGGTTGGTCTTGTCCTCTGGGCAGCCCAGGACCTCCAGACACTGCCCAGGCTAGCACCCCAGGGAGGTCACTTCAGTGCTGCCCATGCAGGGATTTGACGTCACCCCTGGAGGTGCACCCCATTGTCTCTCAAGACAGAGATGCCAAACAGTGTTCAGATGCCCTGAGGCTTTTTGCTGGTTTTGCTCTGGCAGACTAACACAGTAACCCCTCTGGGAAGTGTTTTTGGGAAGCTGTCTTATACAGTGGTGCCCCGCAAGACGAATGCCTCGCAAGACGGAAAACCCGCTAGACGAAAGGGTTTTCCGTTTTTGAGCTGCTTCGCAAGACGATTTTCCCTATGGGCTTGCTTTGCAAGACGAAAACATCTTGCAAGTGTTCTGATTTTTTTCGCTCCCCCCCTTTTCTAATCTGCTAAGCCGCTAATAGCCTTTTAGCCGCTAATCCGCTAAGCCTTTAATAGCCGCTAAACCGCTAATAGCCGCTAAACCGCTAATAGCGCTAATCCGCTAATAGGGTTGCTTCGCAAGACGAAAAAACCGCTAGATGAAGAGACTCGCGGAACGGATTAATTTCGTCTTGTGAGGCACACTGTACCAGTATGAACCTGAACCTGCTCTGAGAAATAGAATGGCTGAAGGCTTCGCCCTGTGAGAAGCTTCAGGGCGCATTTTGCTCTTGGCTATGGTGAATTCACCACATCTGGGATGTACCTTAATATCCTGCTGTTGCTGGCATGAGCAGTGGCTGGTGATGGGAGTTTGAGTCCAACAACATCTGGAGGGCATCCCTGCTCTAAACCTCACCTTGGTCATTCCTGGATAGATGGGCAATTGACCAGAATAAAAACACAGTGCAGATGCAGAACAAAATTGTTTTCATCCCTTTCAGTAGAAATTGGATGCTAAGTAAAGAGATGGTTCAGACAGATCCAGCATAGGTTGTGCTCCGTCACCTGCTGGGCATTATACGTTAGAAAATGTCACTTCCCCAAGCTTTGCCTGTGCTTGTTCCAGCATTCATTATTATCTTGGGCTCTCAATTGTTCTTTCTGGACATTGTGCTAGAGAGAGGAGCCTTCTCTTCTGCTTTGTGTCACATCCTTTCTCTTCCTCTTCAGCAGGACCTACAGCTGCTTCCCAAAATAGTAACCTGAAAGGGGCTAACAATGGCATTGTCACCTGGACACTCCAAGGATGGCTCCTGTTGCTCCCACCATGTGGCCGTGCCAAGTGTTCACCAGACTCTGGAGGAGATGGATTTTGAGAGAGGTACAGAGGCTCAATGGGGCATTGAGTCTGTTGTGGGTCTTTGGAGGGGTGAGAAGGGGATAAGGAGATGAGCTTTCACTAAAACTCTCTTTGCCCCCTTCCTTTGCCTCCTTATCCTGTTTGGAGGAGAGAAAAAAGATAAGTTGTTATGGTCCAAAGCAGGGGCGGGAAGAGCCAGGGCCTAGGAGCCAAATGCAGCTGTCTGAGCCTCTCTGTCTGGCCTGCAAAATAGACTCTTCCTGTGCCCCTCCCCTTTCCCAACCACCCCCTGTCTCCCCAAGCTACACTTCACTGGCCCTGCATTGCACTGGCCCTTGTTTGGCTGCAATGCATTTTTGAACCCTGATAATGCCTCTTGCTTCCTGGTTGGAAGACAGAGAGGGGCATTGAGAGGAAAATAGTGATAGTTTCAAACAATGGCAGAGGTTTGAGTAAAACAGCAATGGTAAGAGGGAAAACTGGTAGTTCTAAACAGTGGCAAAGCTTTGAGTGGAGCAAGCAGGGAAGGACACAGAGGGGAAATGTGGTGGTTTAAAACAAGACTTGAGGGCAGAGAGACACGAGTTGAGAAATAGTTTGTTGTGTTAGCTTTTTGTGTTGTACCCATAGTCAGGTAAATTACGTTAGGTAAATGCAGAGTGGTGATTAGGCACAGGGCTGCTCAATGACAGACTAGTGCCAATATAAAGATAAATTGAAATTTATTTATGTGTAGGGATTTGGTGTGCTGCTCTGAATGGAGACCTTGAGAAGGTCAAAAAACAGATCCTAAACCGCAGTAATCCCAGCGAGCCAGATCCCTTTGGATACACAGCTTTGGTAAGTGTCCAAGGTTACTGTGGGGGTCAGATTTAAAAAATACATGAGAATGCAACCATACAACAGAGTTGGCTACTAGTGTCCCCTGCCAGATGCCCCAACAATGCATAGTGCCTGCACCTTCTGTCTTTTATGAGAAGGAAGATGCATCTGCTGTCAGGTGGGCTCCATTCATGCTGGTGTGACATCACAGTGATGTCAGGTGACCTCTTTTTGCCTGCAGAGCCATTCACGCAAAGGCACAGTTATTTGCAAGTGCTGAGGATCAGCTGAGGGGGGAGGGCCGTCGCTCAGGGCCAGATCGCCTGCCTTGCATGCAGAAGGCCCCAGGCTCATTCCCTGGCACCTGCAGGTAGGACTGGGAGAAACCTCCATCTGGAATCCTGGAGAGCTGCTGCCAGTCAGCACAGACAGTACAGTGGTGCCCCGCAAGACGAACGCCTCGGAAGACGAAAAACTCGCTAGACGAAGGAGTTTTTCGTTTTCTTAGCCGCTTCGCAAGACGCATTTCCCTATGGGCTTGCTTTGCAAAACGAAGCTTGCCCCGCAAACTCCGGGGATAGCGGGGAAGCGCAGCGCGTCTTCCCCGCTGTCCCTGGACCTCTTTTGAAGCAAGGGGCAGCGGGGAGAAGATCGCTTCTCCCCGTTGCCAGCCCCGCAATCTCCGGGGACAGAGGGGAAGGCGCACGCACCTTCCCCTCTCTCCCCGGACCCCTTTTGAACCAAGGGGCAGCAACGGGGAGAAGCGATTCTCCCCACTGCCCCTTCCCTTGCTTTAAAACAGGTCCGGGGACAGAGGGGAAGGCGTGCACGCCTTCCCCTCTGTCCCCGGAGATTGCGGGGCAGGCAACGGGCCCGCCACCCCTTGCTTTAAACAGGTCCGGGGACAGAGGGGAAGGCGCGCGGCGCTTCCCCTCTGTCCCCGGACGGTCTCCATAGGAACGCATTGATTGATTTTCAATGCATTCCTATGGGAAACCGTGCTTCGCAAGACGAAAAACTCGCAAGAAGAAAAAACTTGTGGAACGAATTAATTTCGTCTTGCGAGGCACCACTGTACTGAGCAAGGTGGACCAGTGGCCTGAGGGGGTTGAGGCAGTTTCCCCTGTTTTCTGTGTGCGAAGCCCCAGACATCATGCTGAGCAAGTGCCTCCCCATTTGACCCACCAGACTGTTTCAACCAAGCCACACACACCTGCCCAACACGGAGGCCGTGGAGGTGTGGGGCAGGGATGGCAGAAGTGGGGCTCTGCAGGCACTTGTGCATGGCATGTTGCAAGCCCCATGATTGCAGGTGGCTGCCAGGGCCCTTTCAATCCAGCTGCATCTTCAGCTGCCCCACATCTCACATCCTACGTCTTACAAGGCGCAAGGGAAGGTGGCTTGCCTGAAATGGCCCAGACCCCCCCAAGATGCCTCATTTTCTGCCTTGCAGCACTACGCCAGCCGCAATGGCCATTATGACGTCTGCCGATTCCTCCTGGAGAGCGGAGCTGCCTGCAACACTCAGACCCATGGCGGGGCCACCCCTCTGCACCGAGCCTCTTACTGTGGGCACACGGAGGTGGCTGAGCTCCTGCTGACCTACGGGGCTGATCCAGCAGCCACCGATGACGACGGGAAGACCTGCTTGCACAAGGTGTGGGGTACCGAGTGGCTCCTTGGCCGTTTCATTCATTCGCAGGCAAATGTGTAGTGATGCACCGAGACACCTTTGCCCGTAGGGTCACTCGGTTGTATGGGTGGGGCCAGAGTGGGTGGAGCAACGCAAGGGACTCTTCCCTTTCTCCAGTCAGCTGCCTTCTGGCCATGCAGAAGTTGCCCACACGTCTCTCTGTTCAGGCAAGCCTTCTGCAAGAAGGGTCACAGTCCCAGGGCTGATTCCAGACAAGCCCCAAGGAAGGCCAAGCGCCTGCCCCTCCAGTTCCTAATGGGCTGTGGGTTTTCCTTATTTGGGGGGGGTGGGGTGGGGAGGGGATGCGATGTCCTTCCCTTGCTCCCATTGGCACCTCCCTCCCGTGAGGACCGTCCTGTGAGTCTGGCTGTTCCGTGGGAGGCCAAGGTGGTCTAGAGTAGTACAGTGGTTAGAGCATGTTGGACTAGGACCTGGGAGATCAGGGTTGAAATCCCCACTTGGCCATGGTGCTCACCGGATGATCTTGGAGTCAGTCGCTGTCTCTCGGCCTGACCTCCCTCACGGGGCTGTTGTGGGGATTAACTCTGCAGTCGGGGGAACTTGAGCTCCTTAGAGGAAAGACGGTGGGGCTATAAATGCAATAAACAAGGGGCAACCCTTTGCTCTCAGCTTGCCTGAGGACCCCTCCCTCCCTCCCTCCCTGCAGGCAGCCGAGAATGGACACAGAGACCTCTGCCTCCTCTTCCTGGAGCACAACTCTGACCTGAGACGCCTGCAGGACAAGAGCCTTCGTCGCGCCTGCGATTTGGTTCCTGACACGAACGAGGACTTGAGGAAGCTTCTGGAGTAGGGAACTGATTCTTGAGGAGACGAGGTGCTCTCTTAAGCAAGCATTTCCACTGTCCTGCTAACGCCCTCTGGTATTACAAAGGCGTGTGTGAACCAAGTCCACTTGTGACCTGTATCTGTGTAGGAGGTGTAAGCAGTCGCACAGTTCTAATTGCTCTTCTTCAAGGCCTGGCCTAGATTTTGGAGCCACCAAAGTAAGGGGGGGCCCTGGCTGTGGCTCTGGGATTATGCTGGGGTCCCTGTGGTGGCTGAAGGAGAGTTTGTGGGGTATGGGAGGGCTACTCCCACCCCTAAAAGCAGCTGGATCTTGGGAATGGCCATTGCTCAGGTGTTAGGCAGGTGGGCTTCCTCAGTCAAGCTCCTTCAATCGGCTTACAGCGTCTGTCCCTGGATTTGGGGCTCTGGGAAAAGTATCTGAAGAAGTGTGCATTCACACGAAAGCTCATACCAATAGCAAACTTAGTTGGTCTCTAAGGTGCTTCTGGAAGGGATTTTTTATTTTGTTTCTACCGTTGGTTAAGTTTCCACCATTTTTTCTTCTAATTTCTTCATAACTGTAGCCTTCTTCACTTAATAGTACTATTCTACATCACCTTCTGGGTGACTAGTCAACTCTTTGCACCATTTTTTAAATTTTATTATGTTTTACAAGCTCACTAAATGAAAGAACAAAAAAACCCCCAACCAACCTGATAGCAATCATATAACATACTGACAAATGTCCTCCTTATTTATGTTGTAATAAATAATCCTTCATAAAAGTTATTGCACTACATTCTTCATTAAATTATCTTTCCATTGATACATAATTTTATGATATTACTCCAAAAAAGTAGTGTTGTGAGCCATCATTGCCAAAACAAGATGACACCTGATTGGCTCTCTAAACACTTCATTTTCTGGTTATCTGGCTATAACTTTTGATAATTGAACAAACATTGTTGCATTACATTCTTCATTAAATTATCTTTCCACTGATGTATAATTTTATGGTATTGCTCCAAAAAAAAAGTGGTGTTGTGAGCCATCAAACCTCGGAAATACACTTTCTCCAAAAGGTTTCCACAATTTTGGCCACTAGTGTAGTCCTGCTTAGAAAAGACTCATAGAAAATAACAGGGCTCACTTAAACCCATTGATTTTTAATGGGACAAAGTAAGGATGACTAAGCCTGAATCAAAAGTATGCATTTTATTTCCCCTTTAGAACTTTTTTCTCACCAGAAGCTTAGTCACATGTAATTCTTAATCAGCTCCATCAGAGACTCCCAATAACAGTACACACCTAAAGAAAAGCACAGGCTATCCAAAACATGAATTCCAGCTCTTAACAAACAACCACATCCCCACCCTTCCAGATGAGTTACAGCCTGCAGACTCAAAATGGCGAAGTTTGCCCTTTTGGACTGTACCAGCTCATCAGTGTGCAAAAGGAGCTCTGCTGCAGCGACCAAGAGGCCTCTGGCACCAAACCCAGCTCGCTCCCAACGGACCCATCCAGTAGGTGGAGATGGCGTCAGAGCCATGAGTTTGCTTCACACTTTCACAGAAGTGGCAAGGTAGGGAAGTTGACTATACCAGACATGACATGGGGCTCCGTATGAAATGTCCTCCTACTTAAAAAAAGAAACTTCAGTGCAAGTGAGGTGGGCCTTTGAATGTGAATGGGGCACACATTTAACCCTTTTACTGCAAGCTCTTTATCCACTAAAAATCAACCCCAGCTGTTTTTCTTGTTACATTTGAAAAGATACATGGGCCCAATATATTTCTTCCCGTGGATGGAACAATGACTGGGGTGAGATGGGGAGGGGGTGGTTGATCAGATAGCATCCCCCAGGGAAAGGGTTCAGCTGGCCCTTCTCTGCTGCTCCAATTAAATTTGGACCCACCAACCTTGTGTGTAGCTGCATTAAAATGTAATTAAGGCCCTGCAACAGCCTTCCCAAAGGCAGTGCCCTCCAGATGTGTTGGAGCTGCATCAGCATGTGCTGGCTATGGCTGATGGGAGTTCTAGTCCCAAACATCTGGAGAGCACCAGGCTGGAGAAGGAGCTGTTTCATTTGTCTCTTGTGTTGCATCTAATCTGGCTCTTCAAATAGGGAAAGATCAGAACATGAAATGGCCCAGGAGGCTGGACCGTTCTCTTAGCTGGTCTCCTTAGGCTTTCAGCTTCATTGCTCATTCATTATTTTACAAAGAGGTCAGACTGGATTCCATACGGAAGCTGGGAGAGGGCAGGACTGGCCAGCGATGGCATCTTCTCCATCAGGGGGTTGCAGCAGGTGAATGAACTCTTCTTGGCTCGGCTGATGCAGCGCTGTCCTGTAACGGGATACTGTTTATCGAGCAGAAGGATCTCGCTGTGCCCTTGGCCTCTGAGATCAGCAAAGGGAAATGAGCTCACCTGTCTCCCCACTTGAACTTTTGAATCAACTTAGTGTTTCCTTTTAAAGAAATATTCCTTGTGACCAAACACTAAATAATAACACTGTTCGCACATCACACTACCAAGACTGTGTCTGTATAGATAGAGATTTATAGATAGATACACACACATCTAGTCAATAATCAATGAAGTTATCACGGTATCCTCTTAATCTTACTGTATGGAAAATATCTTTGTCAACATCCCTATCAATTTTTTTTTTAGATATTTAAGCAATGGAAGCCTTTTATATTTAAAATTTCCTCTCCTATCACCCATCACACAACTGAACCAACTCTCTGATTTCATGCATTTCCTCAACTAGCTTTTGCATCAACTTTTGACAAATTAAAAAGCAGCTCTCTTCTCCCCCACCCCCCCAAAACACCCAATGCCTGCACTTCCTGAAGCAGAATCCTGGAGTGTTTATGTCACCTTGAGCGCTTGGGCAGTGGGAATAGCATCTCAACGAGATGGAATATCATCCTATCTGGCAGCTATTTCCATCCTGCTCCTCCTGTACCTGTAACATGAACTCTTCAGCGACAGAGAATCTTGGCTTTCAAATTCCTGTAACCTCCTCCCTTCCCCACCTTCTACCAGACCTCAGTAGTTTATCTGTGAGACTTTGACAGCAGCAGCAGGAGGCTGGCAGAGCGGAATGGGGCTCCAGTGCATTCTGCCAGAGGACGGCTTCTGCCCCAGAGGTTTTCAGCCACGTCGTTTCCCCACCCAGCAATATGGTGGTAGAAAGAGAAGCCGCGCAGCCCACAGTAACAAATGAGCGGCACTTTGGGACACCCTTCGCCAACTTGGTGCTCCCTGGATGCTTTGGATGGTGGTGGGCTGACAGCATCTGACCAGCCACAAGTTTCCCTGCCTGGTTTCAGCTGCTCAAAGGTCTTACTTCATTTCTTCAGTAATCCTCTTAAGTGTTATTGATCTCATGCGTTTTTGTAATTTATATTCAGTCCATGAGAGTAATTTACTTCTGAAACTTCCCCTCTTGTTGGACCAGATTATTCATTCATTCAGTTTTTTTGGTCTGATATAAAACTGCTTCCTAGGTGACTTACAATTAAAAAAACCAAAATCCTCAGGTTTAATGGTAAAACAGTGACGCATGATCAAACATTGTAGACATAGACCACATCCACACCTTACATGTCAACAGGTGTTGCTTCCCTTCAAAGAATAAGGGAGCTGTGCTTTGTTAAGGGTGTTGAGAGTTGTTAGAGACCCCCTGTTCCCCTCGCAGAGCTACAATTCCCAGAGTCCCCTGTGAAAAGGGATTGGTTGTTAAACTGCTCTGGGAGGATCTCTTCTGCTCAACTGTCGGCAAATCCACAGGAAGCAGAGGCTGCCGTTTGGGCTGCCGCTTTTTAGATCCAGGCTTCACTCCACCTGCCTGTACACATGGTCACCTGCTCCCCGCTTCTTTAACCCACCCTGAACCCAGAGTGCAAGTTCTGGGGAAGGCGTTCCTGCCGGCAACTAGGCAGGGGCAAAAGCACAGCAGCGGAGCATCTGCTTTGCATGGAAAAGGTCCCAGGTCCAACCCTCGGCATCTGCAGGCAGATCTGGGAATGCCCCCTGCCTGAAACCCTGGAGAGGGCTGCCGGTCTGTGTAGGCAACACTAAGCTTGATAGACTAACGGGCTGACTTGGTCTAAGGCAGCTTCCTATGGTACTTGGGGCCCCAGCTGGTCCAGGCTTTGTGTGTCAAGGCCAACAATGTTGAATCGGGGCCGGTAGCTTATTGGCAGCCAATGCAGCACCGTTGGGAGCAAGTAGCATGGCGGTAGGGAGCCTGTGCCCAATGTCATGGGACTCCCAACGGCTCTGGTTTATCTGGAGTTCTTCTCATTCCAAACAATTGCACACGTTTCCCTCTCTGGACCTGGGAATCCCATTGCAAGCTCTGGAAACCTTTAAACTATGAAGTTATTTTAGCCCGCGTGACATGGCACCTGAATTATCCAGTTTGCGGGAGGGGAGGGAGAACTTTGGAGCAAAGCCCAAAGGCAGCCTTCCCCCCCCCCCCCGCCGGGTGGAATAAAAACAGCTGCTGTGTCTGGCGGCCAAGGAGTGAGCGTTGTGGCTCTGAGGTAGGGGGGACCATGGAGATCTTCAGCATTCAGCAGTTGGTAAGCGATGGAGGGGTCGGGTGGGGGGCTGAGGGCAATCCAGAGCAAAGTGGGAGTAGTGGGATGGGCTCTCAGCTCAGAGGTGGGCAAACGACAGGCTTTGGCTTTTGTTTTTTTAATGAGAGCCTTGAGGTACACCAGCCACAGTTTGATGCAAACCAGTCTGGTGCCAGGCATGTGTGCGTTGAGAATTAAGGAACACCATGTCTCTGTGAGTGTCTGCTCAGCCCAGGAATTTGTGACCAGGACCAGGACTGAGCTGGATTGTTGCAATTGTTGAGGCAATTAGTTAGAAGCCCTTGCAGGCAGACTGCACATCACCTAGAAATCTACTCAAAGGCTCCAATGTGCTTTCTTCCCACACCTGCCATAGACCGTATTTGGGTGGGAAGGTTCTCTGATCCAGGACACCCCAAGTGTCGGGCGGTGTGGGCTGGGGTGGCCAGCTATGCATTGCCCCCAAAAGAAGACAAAAGGGCCAGCAGTTTCCATATGGCCATTTAGTTGTATACATGCAAATTTAGAATGGTGCTCATTTCAATAGGAATGCAGTACAATACAGCCGACCAGCAGGTGATGGGGGTGTGCCTGCTGCAGCTGCATGGTAGCCCACCTGAAGGCTCTAGGGTCAATGCCCCATATCTCCAGGTGGGGCTGAGGAAGTCTCTTGTATGAAACAACAATTCAATTTGCTGTCAAGGGACGGGTCGTGGCTCAGTGGTGGAATATCTGCCTTGCATCTGGAAGGTCCCTGATTCAATCCCCAATGGAATCTCCAGGTGTGGGGCTGGGCGAGAACCCCCCCCCCCAATGCTGCTGCCAGTCAGTGCAGGCAATAGTGAGCTACATGGATCGGTCGAAGGCAGCCTCCTATGTTCCTTTGCTGAATGAGCTGAGACTGAACGAACTCCTTCAACTGCCTTATATGTGCAGATGGAGGGATGTCACAAGCAAGCCTGCTAGGCCTCCCCGGCGTGAGGATGGCCTGGCACTTAAGCTGGTGTCTTATTTTGGCTGCTGTGTCCAGCTGAAGCTCTGCTTGCTCCCTCATGGAGGTCACCCAAGACCTCTGGGTGTGTCCTCTTCCCTGGAGACCTAAGAAGGAAGGGAGCCGCTGACCGCCCTGGAGTGACTGAAACTGGGGAGAAAAGAGCCATTCCATTCATGTTTGGCCTGTGGCAGCCGCAAGGCCTAGAAGCTATCGCATTACTCCAGCAATGTTATGCTCAGGCGCTGCGCAGCGGGGGGGGGGGCTGCCTCAGGTGGCACATGTTGAAACACTATTTAAGTGTGTGGGGGGTGTTTTCTAACCTCTAGGCTGCCTTCATTATTTCTGGGGTCATCCCTGCCAAGCTTCAGGGGGGTCCTCTGAAAGTGGGGGAGGGGGGAATCAGGAAAGGCAGGAGCAGAGCCTAAAAGGTGCAGCAAGACTTTTTAGTGTTGACCCCAGCAGAAGGTGGGGGGTGAGAGGGGCACCCTTTGGGTTCCATCCCAGGCAACCAAATGTATTTGTAATATATATTTTGGAAAGGAAGCATAATGGAGGCTTTAAAAGAGGAATGGACTAATTCCTGGAGGATGAGGCTATCAGTGGGTACTAGTGATGGCATAAGGCCATGGCAAGCCAGGAGAGTTTATTCAACAATTAATCTGCTACATTTATAGCCCAACTCCACTCCACCCCCCGAGCTGAAGGTGACACACATGGTTCTCCCTGCTCCTTGTTTAATACAACAACCCTGCGAAGTAGGTGAGGCTGAGAGGCCAGTTCCACCCCCCCCCCTGGCTCTCTTCTGCTCCCCAGAGTCCTGGACCCCCAGTGCTTCTTGCTGGTTTCCCCTTGGGCTTCCTAAAAGCATCTGGGTGGCACAGGGAGAACAGGATGGTGGACTTGAAGGGCTCTTAGGTGTTTGGGTTTTCTGCCTCGCTGCCCACATGTCTCCTGTTGTCTCTGTATGGACATAGAATCATAGAATCATAGAATCATAGAGTTGGAAGAGACCACAAGGGCCATCGAGTCCAACCCCCTGCCAAGTAGGAAACACCATCAGAGCACTCCTGACATATGGTTGTCAAGCCTCTGCTTAAAGACCTCCAAAGTAGGAGACTCCACCACACTCCTTGGCAGCAAATTCCACTGTCAAACAGCTCTTACTGTCAGGAAGTTCTTCCTAATGTTTAGGTGGAATCTTCTTTCTTGTAGTTTGGATCCACTGCTCCGTGTCCGCTTCTCTGGAGCAGCAGAAAACAACATTTCTCCCTCCTCTATGTGACATCCTTTTTATATATTTGAACATGGCTATCATATCACCCCTTAACCTCCTCTTCTCCAGGCTAAACATGCCCAGCTCCCTTAGCCGTTCCTCATAAGGCATCGTTTCCAGGCCTTTGACCATTTTGGTTGCCCTCCTCTGGACACGTTCCAGTTTGTCAGTGTCCTTCTTGAACTGTGGTGCCCAGAACTGGACACAGTACTCCAGGTGAGGTCTGACCAGAGCAGAATACAGTGGCACTATTACTTCCCTTGATCTAGATGCTATACTCCTATTGATGCAGCCCAGAATTGCATTGGCTTTTTTAGCTGCCGCGTCACACTGTTGGCTCATGTCAAGTTTGTGGTCAACCAAGACTCCTAGATCTTTTTCACATGTACTGCTCTCAAGCCAGGTGTCACCCATCTTGTATTTGTGCCTCTCATTTTTTTTTGCCCAAGTGCAATACTTTACATTTCTCCCTGTTAAAATTCATCTTGTTTGTTTTGGCCCAGTTCTCTAATCTGTCAAGGTCGTTTTGAAGTGTGATCCTGTCCTCTGGGGTGTTAGCCACCCCTCCCAGTTTGGTGTCATCTGAAAATTTGATCAGGATGCCCTTGAGTCCATCATCCAAGTCGTTGATAAAGATGTTGAATAAGACCGGGCCCAAGACAGAACTCTGTGGCACCCCACTAGTCACTCTTCTCCAGGATGAAGAGGAACCATTGATGAGCACCCTTTGGGTTCGGTCAGTCAGCCAGTTACAAATCCACTGAGTGGTAGCATAGTCAAGACCGCATTTTACCAGCTTCTTTACAAGAATATCATGGGGCACCTTGTCGAATGCCTTGCTGAAATCAAGAAGGCTACATCCACTGCGTTCCCTTCATCTACCAGGCTTGTAATTCTGTCAAAAAACGAGATCAGGTTAGTCTGACATGACTTATTTTTCAGAAATCCATGCTGACTATTGGTGATCACAGCATTCCTTTCTAGGTGCTCACAGACTGTTTGCTTAATGATCTGCTCCAGAATCTTCCCTGGTATTGATGTCAGACATCTCAAGCAGCGCCTTTTCCTTTGGCCAGGGAGAGTGTGGGGCTGGGTGTGGGCAGACCATGCTGAGCTACAAGCAGTCAGGAAATGATCGCCCTCTTGAAATGCCTGGGACGGGCATGAGAGCCTGGGGCTTCATCGGAATGAAGTTTGCCCAGCGGCTGTCCCCAGTCACCTGCTAGTGCCTGGGGATTTTCCACCCTGGAGACGTCCTGCCTCAGGCGCCCAAATGTCTCTAGTCGGCCCTGTTGCGGACCATGCTGACTTTGCCCTTGCGAGAGGAGGGGGCATTTGCCGCACATGATGTGTGTTCCTGAGCCAGGGGCTGCTGCTTATATACATATCCATATAAATAGAAGTTGCTTCATCAGGGACAGGAGGAGCAGGCGGCAGGGAGGGGGGGAATGTTGCAAGTTGGCCCTGGCACTGGGCACCCTTTCCACTTGGCGGGAGAGCAAGGTGGATCAGCAACTTGCAGAAACATATAAACTGGGCTGAGGGAGCAACTGGCTGTAGGCAGGGTGGGAGCTTAAGAGCAGCTCAAGAACTTCAATGGGCATTCTGGGGCCAGGTAGGCTGCTGTGGATTCTGATGCAACTGAGGCAGATTGTGCACCTTTGGTGCATTTGTGAGATGACCTCCTTACGTTATTTTGTACACCTGCAAAACTTGGGGCTCTCCCGCTCCCTCCCACCCTGTTTCCCGCCCTCCTGCCCTGCCCTGGTCCATTTTATGAATTCATTGCTGTCATAAAGACCTCCTTCCAACAAGGAGATCAAGGTGGGGGACCCAGTGAGTTTCACAGCTGAGTGTGGGATTTGAACCCTGGTCTCCCAGGTCCTAATGCAACCTAGTGCTACAATCCCAGCAGCGCAGGAAACTGCCTTATAGTGAGTGAGCTCAGTGATGTCAGTGCTTTCAGGCAGCAGGTCTCCAGAGTTTCAGGCAGGAGACATTCCCAGCCCTCCCTGGTGATGGTAGGGATTGAACCCGGCACCTTCTGCATGCAAAGAGATGCTCCACAGCTGAGCTATTGACACCCACCACCAGAATTTGCGGCCAGAAGGAGGGATATACGGTAGACACTTTACTGGAAGAGAGAGAGGGGCCCAAGACAGTCCTCATGCTCCTTCCTTTTTCCCTCTCCTGCCAGGTAAGTGGCGAACGACATGACGAGAAAGGGAGAGGTTTTGAAGTGCTGGCAGGAAGCGCGGCCAGGGAGCCAGGGAGATGGCGGTCAGGCCCGGCAGGTGTGTGGGAAGCAGTCAGCAAGGAAAGGCAGAAGGCAGAAGATGCGAAGAAGAAAAAGGTGGGTGAGAAGTTCCACCTTGCTCGTGGGGGTGGGGGGGTGGACAGGGGCCTATCTCCTTCGCAGCCACAAGGGGGCAATGATAATAATAATAAAATTTTATTTATACCCTGCCCTCCCCAGCCAAGACTGGGCTCAGGGCGGCTAATAGTGGACCAGAAGGCTCTTGTCTGGCAAGCCAGCTGGCCAGCTGTTCCTTAGTCCCCCAGCAGTCAATGGGTTAAACAGACAACGCAAAGGTGTGCACCTGGCATCTCTTCAGGCAGCTGAGCCAGAAGCTGACCTGCATTCCCAAGGCATCACATGGCACTTGAAAGGTGCTTCCAGACATGATGATTTAGCAGCAGCAAACTTAGGCAGTTCTGCTTGAAGCCGGAATTGGAAGAGCAGCTCTGCTTCCAGGTTTCTAACTCAATGTAGTCAACTGGGCAGGTCCACCCCACTCCCCCCCCCCCAGACTTCAATGTGGGGAGGGGGAAATGCTATGGGACTATTGTATGTGGGGAAAGGACTAAATACTCCCTGCACTGTATTCTCTGAATGTGATCACACACACCCTGCTTCCTGTAGCAGTTTGGAGTATGTGTGTAAACAGATGTAAAGGCAATGATATTTGGGAAGGAGAGAGTGAAAGTGATAGAGCTGATTCCTACAAAAGAGAGACAGGCTACAGAAAAGGAAATGGCTAGAGCACATTCTAGAGAATGGTTGAGCAATCTATATGAATACAGATCTGGAATAGCAATGCAATGGATCGTCCACACCAGTGTTTCTCAAACCTGGGTCTCCAGCTGTTGTTGGACTACAACTCCCATCATCCCTAGCTAGCAGGGCCAGTGATCAAGGATGATGGGAGTTGTAGTCCAGCAACAGCTGGAGACCCAAGGTTAAGAAAAACTGGTCTACCCTCAGGGAGATTATGGTCTCGATGCTCTGCTTCTATTAAATGTCACTGAAGACTGAATCCTCTTTCTGCTTTGATCTCTTAGCCCTTCAAGGGCCACAAGATTCTGTTGGCTCTGTTGCACTTATTGATTGATTGAATTTATATCCTGTCTTTCCTCCTAAAGGAGCTCAGGGCAGCAAATACATTCATAACAAAACATTTTTTTCAAGAAAGCAACAGACAATTGGGAGCCTGAAAGGGCACTCCTGATGACTCTCTCTGGGTCTGGTTCTACTCGGGAGCTCTCAGTCGGAGCCCCTGCATGGAGCTGGGTCCTGCCCCTAAGCAGTTGCAGCTGCTCCCTGTCAAGGGGATACCAGGTGGGTGGCTGCACCCCAAGTGGCCCACGCAGGTTGAGGGCTGCCAGCATCCTGCCCAGTGGCTGGATCCCATTCTCCACCCCTGGTTTACTGTGAAGCAGAATACAGTGAGCACCAGGAAGAGTGGCAGGATAAGTTGAACTGTGGCAGACAAGCAAACACCTCCCTGCTGCGAAGCAGCCCTGCACAAACCCCACTGAAATGAATGGAAGCTTTGCAAGGGGGCGCGGCAAAGCTCTCCCACTGGGCGTCCCAGGCCTCCCCTTCCCCACTGTGGCGGGTGCTGTGGGGGAAGCCGGTTGCCCACACATCTCCTTTTCCCTGTCTCCTTTCCAGCTTGAGACACTCAGCAATTCCAGGCTGAAGCTAGACAGCCTGCAGGACTTGGAGGTGATTGTCAAGCTTCGCAAGAATAAGAAGAGGTTGAAGAAAGTGGTCCGCCCCAAAGAACGGGAGCCAGAAGTGATGGTGAGTCTCCACAGGCTTTGCCAGAAGACTGTGTGCTGCAGCACAGGGGTAGCCTTGACACACGGCTTTAGAGGGAGGGGGCTGCGCTTCCCCTGCAAGAGGAAGTTTGTGGCTTGGACCTAGCTTGGCAGGCATTCATCCCCCAAAGGTTCTTGCATTGGTGCACCACCAATTGCATCTCTTCTCAGAAAAACCTGGTCTTGTCAGTCACAGGTATTCATGCTTCGATAGCATCCCAGATAGACTGCCTGTGGGACTGTCTGTGATCAGCACTTGCGAGCTACTATGGTGCCCAGGTTACCAACTGGGTCCCATCGTAAGACAGATTCCAATTTATTTTTGGGTGCAATTCAAAGTGCTGCCCCTTGCAAGCCCTAAATTAATTAGGGGCTGGTGCATCTCTCATATGAACTTATTCAACATACCCAGATCGGCTTTAGAGGTCCCCTTTATAGGGCGGGGACAAGACATTTTGCTACCTGAAGCAAAGGGCAAGATGGTGCCATCACATTCCACTCCTGGAATTCAAGTTTCACCTTCCACACCACCAGCAGGACAGTGTCTTCCTCCGCATCCCTGGGAGCAGAGGCTGGCTTAAGGGTCCCCAGGGGAATGCTGGGAGATGGATGCTCTGCCCACCAGCATTGGCACCTGAAGCAGATGCCTCCCTCTGCCTGGTGGTAGGGCTGTGCCTGTCCATCCAGCTTCAGGGCTAAGCAAGTTGGCTGCAGACTTTGCAATGGAACAGCCATATTGTTATCTCTGAGGCACCAACTAAACCTTTCTTTTTGTAAGTAAAATTATTAGTAGAATTATTAGTAGTAAAATTATTAATTATTTAAACAGAATTTGTACATTGTTCACTGAAAAAACCCTATTATTATTATTATTATTAGTAGTAGTAGTAGTAGTAGTAGTAGTAGTAATCGCAGTAGTATTGCTTAGTTTTGGGGTGGGGTGAAGGTGGACAAGGCAGACTGAGTGTCCCCTCTCCTTCAAAAGGGGACAGGCACCTTGTGGAATAGCAGAGTTTGACTCCTATCCCTCCCCTCTATAGACAGAGCCTGTGGGTCCAGTGAAGTTTCTCCAAGCAGCACTGGAGAACCGGATTCCTGTGATTGAGAAATACCTGGCAGATGGAGGGGACCCCAATGCTCACGACAAGGTAAAGGGGGTGCTAAGAAACGCAAGGCTCCTGCTTCCATCCGGAATTTGCCTAATGATGAAATAGGGGATGGGGGTCAGTCCAGGGAACCCACGGCAAAGGCAAGGATGGCAGCTGGGGTGGAGGATATTAGCGAAGGAAGGGAGAAAGAGGCAAATTTGCCCAAGATATATTGGTGTCAAGAGCCAAAAAGCACCTCCCCTTTTATTCAGCCTTAAAGGGTGAAATCCGCTGGGACATTCTCTTGCACAAGCCCCACTGAAAGGAACCTACCTGATATTGTTTTTTTTTTTAAAAAAAAGATATTTATTGAGAGTTTTAAACATTAAATTCACCAAACACATATAAAACCATCACCCATATACAACAAACAAAGGAAAAACAAAATAACAGAAAAAAGCAATGATAATATAATAACAAACAAACAACAAAAACAAATGTCCAAGAACCATATTTTCTTAACCTTTTGGACTTCCTCACATCTCCCATTCCTGCGTTCCCAATTATAGAATTATAAACAGCAATTTATCACCTTGTTTCAACTCCTATTTTGTAATTTTCAAATATTATATCTCCGACTTTCAAATATTTTTATCAAATACTTAAACACTTAATTTAGACATAATGTTATTCCAAAATTTATCTTTTTCTCAAATCTCACTTATTCTCATATTTCTTTCAACTAAATTGCTGGTGCCGTGCTATTTTCAGTCCTGCATCCTTCTTAACACTCATACAATTTACAATGTTTTTGTAGATAGTCCTTAAACTTTTTCCAGTCCTCTTCCACTGCCTCTTCTCCCAGGTCTCGGATTCTGCCAGTCATGTCAGGCCTCTCTGCCTCCCCAAATTGCTCCCCAGGATTCTCTCCATTGGAGGCAGCTGCCTTGGTTTTCTTTGGTTGGATTGAATGGTCTTATGGGAAACCCCCTTTAGACACTCAGTTATGAAACACACAATTAACATTTCCCTTCTTCGTCCCCTGCCTGCACTATAAGCACTTCCACATTCCTGATGCATTAGACCAAACAGCAGCAAAAAGCAGTTTGCCAGCTCTGATGATAAAAAACAAAAAGACCCAGCATATGCAGCTTTGCATTCCAAACTCACTTAAATCACGGCACTACCGAGGCTCCTGGGATAAAATTGAGTTTGCTTTTCCTCCTGCCCTGATGCAAAAGCACATTTACTTTGGAATAGCCTCATTTTGGTGTAGAAGAGGATAATATATTTTACAGTAAAAATAACAACATGAGCTCAGGCTTCCACCCCCAACTATAAAAAATAAGTTGAAAGGAAGGATGTTGCTGCGGTGATGAGTGCCAGTTCTGGAGGGGCCTGGGGTAGCCCTGCCAGCTCAGGGACCAACGTTGGGCCTTTTGGTCACTTCTTCCATCAGCTGCCACTCTCTGGGATGGTCATTCGATTGCTCCCCCCCCCCGCCACGCGCCAACAACCCCAAGACCCAGCCGCAGATGCCCCATTGCCGCACTAAAGCCATCTTAGCTGATTCAATGCACGAGTTTGAGTTGATGACATCTGTCTAAATTTGCATCAGTGGAAAACAATCATTCCCAAAGGATGGTTTTAAAATTCCAGGTGTTTTGTGCCAGGCATCACCTCAGAAGTGCGGTTCTTGCTTCCCTCTCACACGATGAATGGTTGCTAAGATGGCCCTTTGCTATCTGCAGTTTTGATAGGTGCTTGTATCAAAAATATACATCCACAAGAGTGCAAGTGGAGCGTGGCTGCAGGATCAGGCCAAAGGCCCACCAGCATCCTGTTCTCTTAGTGGCCAAGCCAGATGTCTCTCTGCGTGCGATGGCCAGCAGCCTCCATTCAGACTCACGCTGCCTCTCAGCAGGGAGAGAGCCGAGAGCCTTGTCTTCCTCCGTGAATTTGTCCTGTCCTCTTGTCCTGGATCCCTCTCTTGCCCACTTTTGATTCTCGGTATCTGGCAGTCAGAGGCAGACTATCCCTGCACAATATGTTCACACGGAGACAGTTGCTCAGCAACCTTTTAAGCTGCTTGGCACCAGAAGCAGACAGCCCCCTGGTGGAAATAAAACTTCCCCTTTGGTGTTCCCCAGCTTCATTCACTACAAACCCCAAGATTTTGGGTCCCCTCCATACGGGTGCTGAACCTCTGTAGTCGTTTCATGGGTTTTTGTAGCATGAACTTTGGGGGGGGGGTTTGTAGCCCCCCAAACTGAGTAATTGATATACAGTATCAATTATGAACCTCTGTTTGATGCATCAAAAACCTACAAAACAACTACAAAACTTTGCCATTGGTTTGGAGGGGATTCAAAATGTCATGGTTCATGGTGAATGAAGCTGTCTTCCCCCAACCCCAAAGTAACAAATGCTTGTCAAAGCTGCTATGTGGCTCTGATCACCAGTTTCTCTGTAGGCAAATGTGTTTCACTGCAGGGGTAAAATCCCCTGCAAAGGAGAATTCCCTCCTTGCCACATCCTTCTTCTGGGTCCCCCTACCCTGAAGTGTTTCCTCTGCTGGGCTATAAGCCTGGCAGTGAGGGTAGAGATACGCGTGGAGAGGGGGAATCAGTGGAAGGGAGAAGCTTAAGCGCCCTTCTTCCCAGCAGTTCTCCCCTACAAACATCCCATTGCCCTGTCCCTCAAGTCGCATAACTTTGACAAAGGTCTGCATTTGCTAGAGCAGCCCTTGTCAACCTGGTGCCCTCCAGTGCTGGCTGTGGCTGATGGGAGTTGTAACTGAAACCGTCTGGAGGGCACTAGGTTGGCAAAGGCTATCCTAGAGTAATGTGCAGTTCTGCACTAGGAAGGAGCTCCCCTGCCCCAGGAGATGCTGTTTTGGCTTGATGGGCTGTGCCAAGTATCCATCACAGAAGACCCTCGGGGTGGATGTGAAAGGGGTGGGCAGGCTTGCAGGGTGCCGACCCGTCAAACCAAGGTGCTCCCTCGTGTTTCCTCCTGCAGTTCAGATGTACAGCCCTGCACCGGGCCTGCTTGCGGGGCCATGCAGAGATCGTGGAGAAGCTGTTGGACGCTGGGGCCAAGCTGGAACCAAGAGACATGGTGAGCACCCAGGGATTCCTGACATCAATCGCTACTTTAACTTCACTCACTGGCTTAAAATTGCTAAAAAGCAGGAGCAAGCCAGGCTGGCTGTTGTTGGGGCCAGAGGACAGGCATGCGCTCTCCTGTCTGGCTGAAGCTCTAGTGGTTGAAGAGGGAAAGAGAGGCAGGGAGGGAGAGGTTGGGACCCTTTCCAAAAAGTAGGAAGGGTACACCTACCCCACCATTTTCTTTGCCAACCTGGTGCCCTCCAGATGCTTTAGAGCACAGCTCCCTAGAGCCCCAGCCAGCACGGCTGCATGATGCTGAAGATGATGGGATTTGTAGTCCGAAATGTGGCAGGCACCCATTGGCAAAGGCTGCTTTATGCCACAGACTGCCCTTCCCCACCTCCCCGCTCCTGTGCAGCCAGACTTTCTTGTGCCCCAAATGATCTTCTCCCTATAATGAGTGGGTTCTGCTTTGACACAGCTGGACGCGACCCCTGTGCTCTGGGCCTGTCGTGGGGGGCAGCTGGAGATCCTCAAGCGCTTGATGGGCAGGGGAGCCAAGATCTCCACACGGGACAAGGTGAGCAGCCTCAGCCAATGCTGCCTGCCCCATCTGGGGGGGGGGGGCGCTGCCTCCGTGACGGACTCCCCACCGGGACAACGGGGTGGGCTCTGAGGAATTCTCTTTCTCTGGCAGCTGTGGAGCACCCCCCTGCACGTGGCCGTCCGGACAGGGCACAGTGACTGCGCCGAGCACCTCATTGCCTGCGGGGCAAACATCAATGCGCAAGACAAGGTATGAGATGGAGGGGAGGGGTGCTCTCTGCCTCTGGGCTGTGGGGAGCAGCTGGGGTGGCCAAGCCCTCGTTTTGGCTCTGCCCGAAAGTCTGCACTGCTTTTGGGAGGCGAGCTGGCAGCAGAAACCCTCCTGAGTTCAGCAGCTGAGTTCTCCCCCTGCCGCCAGAGGAGCTACGCCTCTGAATGCTGGGAAGCCCCTGCGAGGAGTGAGGGGCTGCTCAGGTTTCTTTGGTGTCTGGATGGCCCTTGAGGATGGGATGCTGGAGCAGACGAGCCTTTGGCCTGATCCAGCTGCAGGGCTCTTCTGATGGTCTTTCCTTCCAGGCACTTTGGGATGTATCCTCAAGCACTTTCAGAAATGGCCCTCGCCTCACAGTGAGCTCTTTGCTTTAGCATAAGAAATTATGCAAAATAAAAGCAATTGCGCTTGTTTGCATAATATATGCAAGACACAGAATTTTTTTTTATCTGACACACTCTGCACACAGCCCTCCTTTTACTGAGTTGGAGCATTCATCCTTCTAGCCCAGGTCAGTTTGTTCATTGCCATTTTCCGTGGGTCCTTGAGACTTCCAGCAGAGCTTTTTCCTAGCCTGGGATCCTTTTAGCCGGAGATCGACCCAGAGATCCTTTTGCATGCAAAGCAGCAGCTCTTCTGCCGAGCTAAGAATCTGCCCTTTGACTGGCCCTGGTGTGGAGGAGGCCAGGCGCACTTACTCTGCCCCCCCCTGCCCAGGAAGGAGACACGCCCCTTCACGACGCAGTCAGGCTGGGACGCTTCAAGGCTGTGAAGACGCTGCTGATGTACGGGGCAAACCTGGCCATACAGAATGAGGTGAGGCATGGACAGTGGGGAGGTTTTACCACCCTTTCAGAATGGGCAGCAAGCAGGGAAGATTCTTGGGCCCCCAGAGCTTGTGTGGTGTGGGTATGATGGCACTGCTCCTTGGTGCAAATGTACCATTTGCTTTCTGCACCACTCTTAAGGCCTAGTCTACTCTAGGCTCACTGAGTCTGTAAACTTGTGTCTGGGCTGTATCATAGCAGGCTGCAGGTGATAGCTTCAGATGCTAAATGCTCCTGCATAAAAGGGCCCTTCACGTAGAAAGGTAGCAGTTCAGGGCAAAGGTCAGTCTATAACCCTTCTCAGCACCATGTAATTTCCCAGTATAGAGGGCTTTTTTAATGAGTGTCCATACCTGCACTCAGAAGCCCAGGCAGATTTACTGGCAGAGTGAGAACTAAGCTGATGCTCAACGAGGATGGGTAGAGGCTGCTGCCTGGGCGAGAAAAGCCCCCGTTGCTTGCCTTCTGCAGCCAGCGGTGGGCCTGTGACATAGCCTGCCATCCCATCTGTCAAGAAGCCCAAACAGGCTGAGCCTGTAGTGTGGGGAGCATGGAAGCCGCGGCTCTCCAGGGTGCAGCCTGCTGCCCTGTGGTCAGTCCTGCCACAACCCCTGGCATGTCTCAGGCTCCCCACCCCTAACAGAGAGATTGGAAGGCTTCTTTCTGCTTCTTCCTGGCCTGCCAGCTTGAGGCAGGAAGCGGAGAGGCAGGCAGAGCTCTCTGATGCCGTTTTTTGTTCTGGCAGGAGGCGGTGACTCCAGTGGACCTGGTGAAAGACTGGCAGATGGGTATCCGAGAGACACTGCAGGCCTGTGCCAACCGGCAGCGAGGCCCCTTCAGGAGCTGCTGAGAGTGGGGGATCTTGGGTGGTGGGGTGCTGGCTCTGTGAGCTAACATTCCACCCGACCCCTCTACCAGCTGGGGACCAACTCACTCCCCTTGCCCTTCAGCAGATATGCCCCCACCCCGTCATGACTCTGGTGCCAGCGAGGCACCAGGGACTTATTTGGTACCCTCGGGGTGAGAGATTGTCTTTTGTCTCAACAGGCTTTGAGGGTCAGTGTTCTGCTCCTCGGAGTGGGCTGGGAGCCAGCCATGCTGGGCCTGTCCCCACTTGCTCTTCCTGGTGGAGCTGACAAATTCCCTCCCTCTTGTGGCTCTCTGTGGAGGCTGTCACCCGAGGAGAAACTAAGGCACAAGAGATGGCACTTGGAAACCTTGTGGCTGTGATCTGAGGCGTGTGCGGGAATGATGGTCTTTCTTCGGAAACAGGGAAATCCGCTGTCCTCTCTGGCCAGCGAGAAGGGTGGAGGGGGAAAAAGGCTTTTATTACAGGGATGTGGGTAGATGCACAGCCCCTTCAGGAACTCCCAAAGCAGCTCTATCAGGCAGGGCAAGCAGGAGGTGAGGGGAATGCTGTGGCCGTGGTCCTGCTGCGCAGGAACACCTAGGAGGGGGGCTGCAGGGCTAGTCCCCCCCACCCCGCCAGACACTAGGCAAAGGACAGGATGGCACACCAGCCTCATTCTGCTCCCAGAAGCTGGTTGTTAATGGCAGTCAACTCTCACTTCAGTGCTGGTGATGGGCGGCACGCAAGCTTAGAGGGTGCAGGGCAGGCCATGGGGCACACAGCTTTTCTTCCAGTGCTCCACTGCTCCGCCTGGGCCTGTTGCAGGGCATTAGCTGCAGCAATGGGTAAGCAGCGCAGCGCATTGAACTCACCTGCTGGAGCCAGCCAGGGCGCTCGCAGGTGAGGGTGTGTTGAGGCATTGGGAAGAGACAAAGTAGCCAGCCAGCCCACCAGCATCGTCACAGGGAGCTCAGGAGGAACGTCTGGGGAGGGCAGGAGCTGGCCCTCTTGTACTGCGCCCCCTCCCCATCTACCGCCTAGACAGCCTCCTCACTCTGCCGCATGATAGGGGGACAGAGAACTGCCCTTCCCAAGCGCCTTTCACTTCTTAACAGTTCTGTTGGGGCTGAGAGTCCAAGGAGGCCTTGGAGGAAAAGGCAGACAGCTTCTGCCTTTCACAGATCCTGGAGGCCACCTCTGGAGCTTAGTTGCAGCCCTCCCTGGTTCAATAGTGAGGACTGGAAGCAACTTCCTTGTAGACTGGGGAGCCATGCCTGAGACACTTAGGCCACGGCTGGTTATGAGCCAAACCTCTGCTGTTCTCCAAAAGCAGAAACAAGGATCCTCTCAGCTGCCTTAATTTCCCCTTCGAGGCCTGAGGGAAGCACCCCAGCTCTTTCCTGTCAAGCATCCCTGTGCCTGTTCCCTTGGGAGACGCCCTGGGGTGGGGCTTTGCACATGCCACAAAGGGCATAACCTCTTTGCTCCCAGCCCTTAAAAGGTGCCAGTGACTGCCTCCTCCTTGCCATTCCCAGCCACCGCTGCGGAGCCACATGCCTCCAGGCACGGCCCTCTCATTCCTTGTCTGTTGGAGAAGCAGGATCTTGGCACTGCTGGTTCAGGCCATGACCCCCCAACCAAAACATGATCCTCCAAGGATTTATTCTCTGATGCAAAATGGATCTCAAGTGCTGCAGATTCCAGAGTTTGCAGACTGCTGGCACAGCTGGTCTTGGCATCATCCCCTTACTGTTGTTGTTGTTTCTGGAGAGTGCAGAGCAGCTCCCTTTCTGCTAACTGACCTTCACCGTGGAACTGGGTTTCACGTTCTGTATACCTGACATACATACCTGTTGATGGATTTTTTCCAAGGTAATCAGTGAAAGAGCCCCAGAGCCAGGATGGGCATTGCCCTTCAGTGTCTGGTTACCACAATGGTCTACCTTGTTGACCTTGCTCTCTGGTACATGGGTCACACTGGACTCTGGAGAATGAACTTTTAATACATGTCTGTGCCCCTTCCGTGGGACGCGGGTGGCACTGTGGTCTAAACCACAGAGCTAGGGCTTGCTGATCGGAAGGTCGGCAGTTCGAATCCCCATGATGGGGTGAGCTCCCGTTGCTCGGTCCCTGCTCCTGCCAACCTAGCAGTTCGAAAGCACGTCAAGTGCAAGTAGATAAATAGGTACCGCTCCAGCGGGAAGCTAAACAGTCTGTGGACAAACGCCAGCTCCCTTGGCCTATAGAGCAAGATGATTGCGCAACCCCCGAGTCGTCCGCAACTGGATCTAACGGTCAGGGGTACCCTTATGCCCCTTCCATTCTGCAGAGAAATGTGCAGAGGGGATTGGAGGAAATTACTTGAATGGATCTTTGCAAACCAATGTGAGGTCTCAATTCTTCTCAAGTTGATCTTGAATCTAAATGTGTCGAAAACAATGTTCTAGCCTCTACTTTTTTTTGGGGGGGGGGAATTCTGACAAATTCAAGCAGCTCTGGGCAGCATGGCCATCTGGAGAATGGGCTCTCTTTGCCAATCGGGTGGTGGAACTTTCTCAAAGGCTGTTGACCTTGACATTTCTGGCCCTTCAATCTGCGAGAAGACAGCCCTCCTCTCCCCCACAACTGGCATGTCAAACAAGGCCCTACTTAAGGGACTGCGAGGGGCTGACTATGGATGGCTAAACCCGTCACCCAAAAGGCTTGTGTTGTGTTTTTTGGGAATATGGCGATTCCTCTTTGAAGAAGAATAAATCATCGGAAGCCCTGGCTTTGTGCAGAGAGTTTTGTGTTTTAGGAAAGGGCTGCTCCTGAAATCCTCTCTCTCTCCAATGCTCTGGCATCAACTCTTTCTCCTCAAAGGTTGAAACAAGAAAGGGCCCCCTCTCAACCACTGCTGGTAACCCTACAGCCCATGGCCTCAATCGGGGGGTGGGGAATCTTCTGGGGAGCCACATACCTGTGGGGAGGAGGGTCAAGGGTGACTGGTCATACGTGCCAGCCATCCACCAATTTATAGTTTTCTACAACTCCTCCCAGGGACGCGGGTGGCGCTGTGGGTTAAACCTCAGCGCCTAGGACTTGCCAATCGCATGGTCGGCGGTTCGAATCCCCGCAGTGGGGTGCACTCCTGCTGTTCGGTCCCAGCGCCTGCCAACCTAGCAGTTTGAAAGCACCCTTGGGTGCAAGTAGATAAATAGGGACCGCTTACCAGTGGGAAGGTAAACGGCGTTCCGTGTGTGCTGCGCTGGCTCGCCAGAGCAGCTTCGTCACGCTGGCCACGTGACCCGGAAATGTCTGCGGACAGCGCTGGCTCCCGGCCTATAGAGTGAGATGAGCACACAACCCTAGAGTCTGGCAAGACTGGCCCCTACGGGCAGGGGTACCTTTACCTTTACAACTCCTCCCAGAGACCATTTTCACAGTTCAAGGACACATTTGAGCCCAGCACCAACTCTGGAGGACAGAGAAAAGGGCTACTGGGGATGTGGCCTGTGGAAAGGGGCCCCCCAGCCTGGGACTCCTCAACCAGACATGGCAGACTGGGAGGCGACCCTGGCAAGAGCCTGGCTGTGGCCCCTGTCACCATAGGTAAGCAAGACTGTCTTTGGTGGAAACCAAAGGAGGTCCTCCTTCCCAGAGCCATGGGCAAGCTAAGGAGTAAGAGGAAAGGTGGCATTTACATCCCCTTCGCAGAAGCTGCTCCTGGTAACAGCTCCCGAATTGTTTTTAGAGGTCCTTATACACGCAGCGTACCAAACACTCCTTAAAGCCAGTAACTTATAAATAGATATATAAGATTAGACTATTCCATTTTGAAGGTACAGTCCTTGCAGAAAAACTACAACATAAAGGCAGGTTACAAATAATTTACCTGAAATTATACATTGCTTTTAGACAACTTCTGCTGTTGGTTATGGACAGGGAGAGGACGAGAGAGGGAGAAAGGGAAACCAACTTTCTCTTTCCCTCTCTTGCTCTTCAGTCCTTTATTTCATTTTAAAAACAAGAACTCCAGTGGGGGAATACTGTAAGTAGCAACTAAGGGTGGGGGGACTGTTTCTCTCTGCCAAAGCTCGCATGGAGGGCCAGCATAGCATCCTGTGCTGCCTCTCCAGCCAGAACCCGGCAGCCAAGGAGGACAGCCGAGAAGAGCCTTCTCCACCTGGTGGCCTCCAGTTGTGCTGGACTCCTGCTCCCATCAGCCATTGAGCAGGAGCCGTGCCACATGGGGCTGATGCGAAGGTGTAGTCCAAAACATCTGAAGTGCACAGGCTGGGGAAGGCTAGTCCAGAGGGAAATGCAACAGCAGCTGCTCTTCTAAGCACGAACACAAGGAGCCAGAAGGAGCAGTTAGAGGAGGAATGACGGTCCTTTAGGACTTTCTTCCACCCAGCAGGCCTTCTTGGGTAAACTGCAGCAAAATGCTGCAGATCCTCCATGCACTGCAAGCATTCACAAGGTGGGAGACTCAGTGCCTGGGATGCCGGCAGATTGATGGGGCAAATCCTGTTGTCCCATCCCCAACCCCTCAACAGCTTACATGAGGAGTCACTTAAACTCCAGTATTTGGGAAACACCAACACGGGGTCAAAATGGCTCCCACCCCAGTTCCCACCTGTGCAAACTGTTTTTTAAACCTGTGTTGGATTTAAGAACTAGAGACGCAAAGCAAGGGGGAAGAGAATGAAACTTTAGGTGAAAGTGGCCAGGAGACAGGCATCTTCTGGGAAGGAAGGGTTGCTTTGCAGAAGAGCAGCATTTCCTGGGTTGGCACAGACAGAGCCCACCACCTGATCGCCATGGGGACCCACTTTCTGGAAAGAGGGCGAGCAGTGCAATCCTGGCAAGACAGAGTCAGGCTGCACATGTGGCTCTAGGGAGTGTGGACTTTGGCACAATTTGGGGAGGATGGTTTGATGCCCTGCCTGGCGCCAGATGAGACTCACGGCTGGGTCAAATGCCCTTGGAGCCTGGTGCTGGCGTTCAGACGACCAGCAAGGCGGGTGTGCTTGGAATGTGGGAGGAGCAAGTTTCAGGTCCTGGAGTCAGGCCTGGCATGGCGGCTGGGTGCAGCTACAGTCAAAGGCAGGAAGCGCAACAGCTGCAGGGGGAGGCTGGTGGGTGGGGGTGCCCCAGAGCCAAGCGCTGGAGCCACCAGTGGGGGACTAACAAACTGAAGTGTGCCTGGAGGGTGGGTGGAATGTACATAGGAGACTGCTGGGTGGAAGGGAGATCTGTTGCACGCGGGGAGGAAAAGATCAACACAGTCAGTGGAGCAGAGGGAACGCCGTTGCAATGACACCCTTGCCGGTCCCTGCTCACACTGACTCCTGCAAAAGTAATCCAGTCCGTAGGCACAGGGTGGCTGTTCTCTGCTGTTCACTGTCTTAGAGATTCCCACCCCCCAAACTCAACCACCCTTTGTCCGTCAAGTGCTGCTCAGAGGACGTCCTGGGTGCTGCAGCCGGGTCAGAGCACCAGAAGCAACCCAAGAGGCTGCTGGCCAGTTTCCTCACAGTTCCAGGAGTCTCTCTGGGACGCAGGAGCCAAAGTGAAAGGTTCCTCGGAAGGACGGGTGGACTCCAGGAGAAGGCGACCGAGATTTCAGAGGGGGCCTCCCGAGACCCCTTGCCCCCAAAGCCTCTAGCGGGTCAGACCCCTGTGCTCTGGCTCTCCTCTTCCAGAAGGTTGAGCTTGCTTCTGCTTTTCCCTGGAATGGGGGGGGGGGGCAAGGAAGAGAAAGAATGGCAATGTTTATACCCCATCGCTGCTGGGCTCTCGGTGGTTTGGCAACAAAGAACTGAGCCATGAGCAGGAACTGAGCATCCTGTATGAAAGAAAGAGTAATGGGGAGCCTGCAGCTCTCCAAATGGGACCTCAGGACTGGAAGGCCCTCTCTTTGGCCCTCTGCTCTCTCCCCAGGCTTAGCCCTCACCCTTCTTGAGCTGCAATCCTGCCTCTTGCTTGTCTGTTTGTTTGAACGAATGGAGAGGTGTGTGCAGAAAGCAGCCACTTGCAGAAAGGTCAGCTCCACAGCGGTCGCTCTGCTCACCTTTGCCTCTGGCTCAAGGTGGCGTGCTTTCCATCCTCATAGCAAGCAACAGCCCTGCGAGGGAGGTGAGGCACTGAGAGGAAGCCCAAGGCTACCCTGTACGCTTCATGGCTGAGCTGAGATGTGAACCTGGGTCTTGGCAGTCTGAAATGCCAACCACTTTGCCACCCTGGTTCTTTCAAGCACACCGCTGCCTTCAAGGAGAAGCAACCAGGGTTCAAATTCCCACTCAGCCATAAGCGGCCTTGGGCCAGTCACTCTGCCTCTCAGCGTAATCCACCTCACAGGGTTGTCGTGGGAATTAAATGAGGAAGGTGGGGGAGGGAGGGAAGAACCATGTACACACCACCTTGACCTCCTTGGGAGAGAAAGGTGCAAGAAATAAATAAATAACAAATAAGTTGATATTCTGGGAAGCTGAACATCTTGTCCAGTGCCAATTTCTCTGCTCCCACGAAATTGGAACACACACACACACAACCCCGCAAATATGGTTGTGCATGGTGGGGGGTAGGATAATACAGTCAGCCAGTTCACCAAGTGCTTGCATAACACAGTGTGGCAAATACCCACTTGATAAACTACCACCTGTACTCTTGCCGTGTGAAGAGAGGAGACATGCTTTAGCCCTGGGAATGAGACAGATTCTCTCCCTCAAGTCTCACGGAAGGGAGGAGGAAAGCAGGCTAGCATGGAATCAGAACAGTGAAATCCAACCCCGCCCCCCCCCAGGGATCTCCCCTGCCCTCTTGCAAGGTGGGCCCACCCTTTCCTCCCCTGCACAGAAGAGCCACATCGGGTTAAGGTGGGAAAGGCAGGATTGGGGGGGGGGGCAATTAGCGATCCAACAGACAAAGGTCTGGTTTGCTGATGCTACAAAAATTAGATGGTAGAAAGAACTGTTCCACTTTAGGGTGCAGCCAGGAGGGTCGGTGCTGCCCTCGTTAAACAACAAACACAAACCCCCGCAAGCAGAAAACCTGCAGAAGAGAAGTAAGGGAAGCATGCAAATTGGCGTCTCCCACTTGCAGTCTGACATGATACAATCATTCTACTACTTCTGAGTAGACCCAACCTAAGATGGGTGCTCTTAATGACCCATCCATCAGGCCAGGGGTTGATTAGTTGAGCCTTTCCCCCTGGCAGCTCCCTCCTGATGAGATGCAGATTCCGTGGGGAAGGAGGGGAGGAGTGACTGGGGTCTGCTTGTCCTACAGCAATCACACAACTGGGAGACTAAACAAGGACTAGGCAGCCTGTGGCCCTCCAGGTGTTGCTGACCATGAGCCATGCAGGTGGGGCTGAAGGCCAATAACCCCCAGAGGGCCTGCTGCTGCCCCTTCCCCTGGGTCCAGAGGGCACTGCAAGGAGGGGAAATGCAGGAAGGGAACCAACTGGATATATTTACCTTGTGGTTTTCAAACAAAAAAGGCACTCCAGACTATGGCAGAGAGGCCTGTATTAAATGCAGTTCTCAATTGTGCCAAAGAAAGAGAGATTGAGCGGGAAGGCTGGAGGGAGAAAGGAAGAAAGAAAGAGAAGAGGAGAGATGGCAGTGTTTAGCTCCTGGAAGGACAGTGCAGAAGAAAACGCGTGGAAAGGAAAGACATACAGCTTTGCTGGGTAAGGAGCCCCACTGACAATGCCCCTGTGCTCCTGCATCCAGACCAAGTGCCGCCTCCTCACCTTCAAAACTCTCACCTTCACTGCCTCCCCCACCTGCCTGTCTCTGAGCTCTTATGTCCCCAGGTGACAGATACAGCCCTGCCTGCGACTGTCATGACTTTCTGTGTCTCAGGCGCATTGTCATGCCTGGGACTGCCTCCCAGAAAATCAAGCCTCCTCTCCCTTCCTTCTTTCAAACCCCTCCCTTGAAACCCCACCTCCCTTTTTCATGAAGCCTTTGGTAAACACCCCTGATCCCCATGCCCTTTGGCAGCCTTCGCCAACCAGGTGCCCCCTGCCAGATGTTTTAGGCCAGCGGTGCAATGAATGCATTCAAGTGTGTCCACATTAAGCATTCATACTGAGCCTTAATTGCATTTTTATTGCTTCTTTTTATTTATTTTATTTTTATTTTATCACATAACAATTTGAAGTCTACGGAAAGACAATAAAATACAATATAATAAATAAAAGAAGCCATAAAAATGCAATCATATAGCACATTACAATTGCTGCAGCGGATAGAGAGAAGTGTGCACCCCTCTCTCATAACACGAGAATTCACAGACATCCCATGAAGCTGACTGTTGGAAGGTTCAGGACAGGTAAACAAAGTCCTTCTTTCTATGGAACGTGCTCCCAGAGGAGGCCAAGGTTCCCAAGGGCTCTGCTCGGCTTCTGCGGTCGAAGGCAGTCATGTTTCTGAGCCCGGCTGCTGGAGGCGACAGGAGGGGAGGTGCTCTTCTGCCGAGGCTCTGCTGCTGGGTCTCCCTTGGGGGCAACTGCTTGGCCGCTGTGCGAACAGAATTCTCGACTAGATTGGCCACTGGCCTGAGCAAGCAGGATCTTCTTAGGTTTTCAGAACAGGCAGAAAAATAATTTAGAGGTCTGCCAAGACCCTCAGTAATTTCCAAGTGGTCAATCTGGGGGGTGGGGTGGGGAACCCCTCTTTTGGACTACAACTGCCATCAGCCGGAGCCAGTGCTCAAGTCCGTGGAAGGAAAAAATGAATGAAGCCTAAGGAGAGTTGTGCTAGAGAAGATCAGGGGTCATCCACAGATATGCCCTGCAGGTGTTGCTGAACTCCAACTGGCTGGTGGTGAGGGGCGATGGGAGCTGCAGTCCAGAGACACCTGGAGGGCCCCACGTTGGCTGCCTCTGGTCTACCTAGTCCAGCATCCCACAGCCTCTAAAAATCTACAAGCAGGACATGAAGACAAAGGCCTACTAAAGCTCCTCAGCAGGGATTGCTCCGTTGTGTCATTCCTTGGCGCACGGAGCTCCTACCTAGCCACCGGGCCATGGCGAGACCAATCCTCCACAAAATGGTCTAAGCCACATCTAAAGTCATTTAAGCCAGCAGCCACCACCAAATCTTTTGGCAGAAGTTGGAGAGACAATTGGTTGCCACTTCATTTCTGGGCACAATTTAAGGTGCTCATACTAGTGTTTAAAGCCCCAAACGACTTTTGCCACCTTCCTCCCTGCCAATTTTCTCAGACAGATGTAAGATCAGCAGAGGGCCCCCCCCCCCCCAGTCGTTCCACCTTCTTCAGAAGTTTGGGAGGTGGTGGCCTGAGGGAGGACAATCTCTGTGGCAGCCCCACGTTGTGGAATTCCCTCCCCACAGAGCTGTGCCTGGCACCTTCACTGTCCTGCTTTCAGGGAATGCTGAAGACAAAGCTCTTTACCTTGGCATTTGGCACCTGAGGTATATATAGTTAGGAACCACCTTATTTCTGTGGTTGTAATTTGCTTTACGTGCTTTTGATACTGAATTTTAAATTGCAACCTGCCCTCGGAATTGAGGATGAAGGGTGCATAATAAACTGACTAGACAATAATGATAACTCTGTGCACATACACCAACCGATTTTCCTGACGCGCTCCTCTTCCCTGGTGTTGCATCTGCAGTGCCTGTAGGAATCCTGCCCCATCTCCACCCAAGCAGGCAGCCATGGTCCAAACAGGAGGAGAAAATGGCAGGTCCCGGCACAGGTGGCATAAGGGAGCTGAGCCACAGCGCCACCTGGTGACCCACAACGGAACAAGCACATACCTGGCGTGGCATTTTTGTCATTCAGAAGCTTTGTCTGGCTGCTGGGGATGATTTTCAATTCAACGATGTCAGGTGACTGTGGGGAGTTCTGTATCCTCGAGGCCATGAGAGCATTGAGATATTGCAACCGGGTAACCTGTGGAAAAGAAGCCACAGGTCAGTGAGAGATGATCTGCACCTCACAGCCACCATCAGCTCGGTTTGTTCTGTGTTCGCCAAGGGTCCCTGGCTAAGAGCAAAGAGGGGAAAGTGCCATCACACTCAGATCCTCCTTGCGGACCTCCCAGATGAGCCTTTGGGGTTTCTAACTGGTTATGCAATCAATTAAAGGTGCGACCCTAGTGATCTGTGATCACCAGAGAATTTTGCCAAAGTCTTGCCTGTACATCTTGCCTAGCTGAATGCGGCCCCCTAGGAGCTCAATATACCTCATATTTTTGTCACTTTCCTGAGATTGCAAAAGCAGGGAGATGATCCAGTCCCCAGCAGGGCATCATATATGCTGTGGATCAGCACACGACTGGATGGAGGCCTAAGATTGCAATTTGGTCAAAAGAAGGAACTTACTCAAGCAGGTGAGCCCAAGTCACACACTATGGAGAAATGCTACAGATTTCAAAGAGAAATCCTATTTGCTGAACTGATTTCAAAAGATCTTTGGCTGGTGGTCAACAGCCTACTTCTCCAGAGTCTTTCTTTTTATGGTGTTTACCTTGATGAACTGCAGATCAGTGAGTGCCCGGACAGTGTAGTCAGGACAGTAAGTGGTGGTCTCTGTGCATTCAAGCTCCTGATTCATCCTGAGAGTGGACACTGGGGACTGATGAACTATTGAAGGAAAACACATCAGTGTTGCAAATGAGAGGCAGGGAGTTTAGGAATATGGCTTCTAACCCAGAACTCTGCAAGTCCCTCTCTCTTTGTTTCAAGTTCTCATGAATGCAGCCAAAACAACAACTATCTAAACCTATTATCTGTTCTTGTTAAATGCAGTTCTGTAGCTTTTCCTGAATGCTCCCCTTCCTCTGCTGTTGTATGTTTAAAAAAGCCAACAATAAATGCCGATGGACAACCAAGTGACTCAGCAGCTGAAGAAGTCTGTGGATGCCTCTCTTGAGGCTTAGGCTGCAGAGGAGGGAGCTAAAGGGCTTGCAGGGGTCCAATCTGTGGGCAGAGCCAACACTGCCGGTCCTTCAAGGCTGTGCTCGGTTCAAAATACAGGAGCATAAGAAACAGCCCAGTACCAAGTCAGAACCATCTAACACAGTGTGGTCTAATCACCAGCAGCGGCTCTCCAGGGTTTCAACACAGGGACACTCCCAGGGATTGAACCTGGGACCTTCTGCATGCAAAGCAGATGCTCTACCGCTGAGCTACAGCCCTGGCCCTTTAAAAAAGTAGCCAGCAGCTCAAGCTCTGGTGCAAATCTCTCATCCTGAAAGGGCTCTCAGTGGTGGGGAGAGGTGGGAAGAAACGTGCGACTCACCTGAAGAAGGAGCTGTCAGGGCAGAGACACCGTAATACGTGAAGGCTCCGTTCTCAAACTTCAGTCCCTCCTTCCCAATCTCGACTTCAACCCTGCCCTGGGAAGGAGAAGACAAAGCAATGCAAGGCAAGGTGAGAGGGAGGGAGGGAGGGAGCAATGCAGAGAGAGGAGAAAGCAAGTTGAGATTTGACCTTGTTGAATCTTAGATCCTGATCCCATATTCTTGTAGCTCACTCAGCACAAGTTGGTTTGGTTTTTATTGCGTAAACCAACCCTTTTTTTAGTTTAAGACAGTCCCTGCTTTTACTTTAGTATTACCACTCTTGAGTTGCAAAAAACAAAGTTTTAATATGTTATGCATTAAAAAGAGAAAAGTAACAAACTAAGCACCTTTTACCCAACCTAAAGGCATAGTTCAGATCTAAATAACAATAGCAAAATTCATATAAGCCCTGAAGAGGAGAGTCTGAATGTTACTGATGTCAGTATAAAGGAAGACGTTAACACAACAGTATCTTACAGAATATGGCAGGTACAGTTTCCCCTGGAGGGTTCATGTGCTGGATAAATGGCCACTAATCCGCCATGGAAGTTTCTCGGGGGGGGGGGGGGCGTTTGTACTGGACAGCTTCTGCTAACCTGATGCCCTCCAGACCCCTGCAAGCACAGGCATACTAACTGGGGCTGATCCGAGTGGAGGTCCAAAAACACTAATTTTTGTATCCAACCAAGTTCTACTCAGAGTAGACCTAATGAAATTAATGCACTTAAGTTAGCTGTGTGTATTAATTTCCGTGGGTCTCTTCTGAGCATTAGATTGGATGGCCAGCGTTGAATACAGTTCTAGGCTGGCAAAGGTTACTGCAGGATTATGGTTTCCCTGATATGGCCCCTGTGGGCACCCCTTGACACACTCCCATTTTATTTTATTTGAGCAGTTTTTGGGAGGCCTGCGTTTTGTTTTGGGGTGTATAGAGGTGCTGGAGTGTGTTCTGAGCAACACCAGTTTTTCCTCTGTGAAATGGATATTCTGTGGTGCCCAGAACAAATTCTTAGGTTTCCAAATGTGCTCCTGTGTCCAAAAGGCTGGGGACCTCTAGTGGAAGGAAAGAATATACACAACCCAACTGAGATTAGAAACTGTTTCCAGAGGTACTTTAAACAATTATATATGCAAGGGCCACAGAAAGAAATGGACATAGACCGATTCTTGAAGACAAATGGATTACAGAAAATCTCTCAAGAAAGTAAATTAATGCTGAACTATAAAATATCTGAACAGGAAGTGGAAGGTGCCATTCAAAACATGCAATTGGGCAAATCTCCAGGACCGGATGGGCTGACTTCTAGATATTATAGATCCTTGAAAGAGTGGTTATTGAAACCTTTGAAGGAAGTCTGCAATGAAATTTTGGAGGGGAAAAGGGCACCAGAGTCGTGGAAAGAGGCGTACATTACACTTATACCGAAAACAGAGACTGAAAAGACTCAGCTTAAGAACTAACGCCCTATATCGTTACTTAACGTGGACTGCAAAATCTTTGTAGACATTTTGGCCAAGAGATTGAAAAAAGTTTTGATGGAAGAGATTCATAAAGACCAAGCGGGCTTTCTCCCGGGAAGACACTTGTCTGATAACTTGAGGAATATAATTGATATTTTGGAAAAACTAGAAGTGAATATAAACACTAAAGCAGTTCTGATATTTGTGGATGCGGAGAAAGCTTTTGACAATATCTCTTGGAGTTTCATGAAGAAGAACCTACAGGGGATGGGGGTAGGCCAAGGTTTTGAAAATGGTATTGGTGCAATATACTCTCAACAAAAGGCTAAATTAATTGTAAATAATGTGGTGACAGAAGATTTTAAGATAGAAAAAGGGACACGACAGGGATGCCCAATCTCCCCACTGCTTTTTATATCGGTCCTGGAGGTTCTGCTGAATATGATTAGAAGGGACCGGTTGGTTAAAGGTATACAGGTCGGAGCCAAACAGTACAAACTGAGAGCATTTGCAGATGACTTAGTATTGACATTACAGGAGCCAGAATCTAGCACTAAAAGGGTTTTAGAATTAATTCAAAAATTTGGTCAAGTAGCAGGATTTAAACTGAACAAGTTAAAAACTAAGGTTTTAGAGAAAAATTTAACACCGATTGAAAGAGAGAGGTTTCAGATTGAGACAGGTCTGACTGTGGTTAAGAAAGTGAAATACTTGGGGATTAATATGACAGCCAAAAATGGGAACTTATTTAAAGATAATTATGAAAAATGTTGGACGGAAGTGAAAAAAGATTTAGAAATTTGGTCAAATTTGAAGCTTCATTGTTGGGTCGTATTGCTGTGATAAAAAGGAATGCATTGCCTAGAATGTTGTTTTTGTTTCAGACATTGAAAATTGTGGACAAGATGGACAGTTTCAAGAAGTGGCAGAGAGATATCTCTAGATTTGTCTGGCAGGGCAAGAAGCCTAGAATAAAATTTAAGATATTAACTGATGCAAAGGAAAGAAGTGGATTTGCCCTGCCATACTTTAAACTTTATTATGAATCAGCAGCTTTTTGCTGGTTGAAAGAATGGCTACTCCTTGAAAATACAGACATTTTGGATTTAGAAGATTTTAACAACGTATTTGGATGGCATGCATATTTATGGTATGATAAGGTCAAAGCACATAAAGCATTTAAAAATCATATTGTCAGGAAAGCATTGTTTAATGTCTGGATAAGATATAATGACCTACTTGAAAATAAAACCCCAAGGTGGTTGTCACCGATGGAAGCAAAGGCTCAGAAAAAGCTCAATATGGAGGCCAAATGGCCGAAATATTGGGAAATTTTGGAACAAGGAGGAGACAATTTGAGGAGACTTCCGGTCAGCGCCAGCGTTAATGGCGGTCCTCTTTCCGAGCTCCGGAGGAGGACTGCTCTGCGAGTTCGGGTCTGACCCGCTACGGCAAGCGGGGGACCCCTAAAATCACAGGTGCAGAAGCCTGTGAACAAGGAGACTCGGTGGGCACCAAAAGCGCCCCCCCTTACTGCAGAGCCTTTTTAAAGGCTCTGGAACGGCATCGGGAGAGCGCGGTGCTGAGAGTCGCTACCCAGCCCGCAGAGTGAAGCCGCGTCGCCATTGACGGAGAGCGCTGATTCCTTCCTACAAATCTGGACTGAATAAACCTGTGAGTAAGATTGAACGCTAATTTGGAACCTTTTAAAGGAAAATTCGGCTGAAAACGGGGATGGTAAAAATTAAGGAAGTCTGCCTCCCCTGACTGCATGACAGCTAAAGCAACGGAACTTTAAAGCTGCACCCGTATGTGACTTTTTTATTTGACAACTTAAACCTGACATTGAACTTAGATCTCCCCTCTAGCAAGCAGGGCAGAGGGGAGGGAAAAAGGAACATTAAGAACTGCACGATCTATTTAAAAAGGGAAAACTCTTCTGCTGCCTCACTGCCCTGAAGCGGACTGCCAAATAAGGCATTAAAGCACGGAATTGTTTTTAACTCCTGGGAAAGTTACATAGTTGAAGTCTTCTCTGTTACAAAGTTTTTTGACTCTGTTGTTACAGTTTATTGGAGTATGTTTAAATTGTATCTACTGGGAAAGGTGCTGTAAAAGACTTTTACAAGCCTCCTGATACCTTTGTCTTTAACTTCTTTGTCTCCGTATTCGGACATTTTGGTTTGCTCCCTCTAGAGGGCTAAAGTAACGGCTGTAACAGCTCAGGACAGTGGAATTTTCCATCAGAGGACTATTCCCTTGGGAACGACCTTGGGACATGAGTGGCTCAGCAGAAGAGATAACCACAAGAGCTAAGGCAAAGCAACAACAACAACAGCAACAGCAACAAAAGAAAAGAGGCTCAATCACTGGCGCAACTCCTTTAGGAGCAACAGGACAAGAAAAAGTGACAGCTGCTTCCATGGAGTCAGTGACACAAGCGCTTCTCAAGATAAATCAGTCTTTGGAGAACTTGACAAAGCAGAGTACAGAAAATACACAGAAATTAACAGAGTTAACAGCAAGATTGGATTTGAACACAGAATCCATAAATAAGCTGGTCCAAGAAAATTCCGCAACACGTAAGATTGCAGAGGAAGCCAGAGCTATTGCTGGAGAGACTCAACAGAATTTAGAACCGATTGCTAAAAAAGTTTATGAGCATGATACAACTCTGGCTTTGTGGGATTTACAGAGAAAGGAAAGAAATCTGAAATTAAGACTGATTCCCGAGAGCGAAGGAGATAACCTAGTGGAGTTTCTGACACGAGAGTTTGCTGATTTCTGGGAAGACCTGGAGGATGAAGAAATAAAAATAACAACAGCATTCAGACTGGGCAGAAGACAGAACAGAAAGACCCCGAGGGACTTTCCCGAGGGACTGCTTGATTACCCTTAGATCGAAGGAAGAAAGGGACAAAATATTAAAATTACATTACGGAAGGGCCTTGCAAATTGAAAATTCACCTATACAGATTTTTAAAGATATTCCTAAACATATCTTGGAGCTGAGAGCCTTCTATAAGGACTTGGTTTATCTGTTGAAGAAGAACACCATCCCGCTCAGGTGGGAGTACCCACAAGGACTGTCTTTTGACTATAAGGGAAAGAAGGTGAAAATAAAGACAATACAAGACAAAGAAAGATTCCTGGAAAGAAATCAAGAGGACTTACAGAAGGGAACTGTGGATCCAATTGCAGAACAAAGGAGAGCACTAGACATTCTTAACCTATCGTACGGACTTGACCCAGCACCATCAGAGGAAGAGCAACAACTTGGAGCGGTTGGAGGAGTAACAGAAAAATAACAAGATGGCCCTGCAATTCCTTAGTTGGAATTGTAATGGGCTGAACATGCCTTTGAAGAGACGCCAAGTATTTCACATTTTGAAAAGGGAACAATTGGACTTGATTTGCTTACAAGAAACTCATATAACCAGAGTACACAGGAAACTACTTATAAATAAAAGATTAGGACAAGAATTTATCTCATCGGATAAAGTTAAGAAAAGAGGAGTCGTGATTTATGTAAAAGAAAAATGGGCCCCAAAAATGATGTTTAAAGATGAACAAGGAAGATACCTGGCAGTGGAAATACAAGTGCAAGGAGAAAAATATCTAATAGTTGGAATTTACGCACCAAATGAAGGCAAAGCGGAATTTTTCAAGAAACTCCATGAAACTTTGATGGACTATTTGGATTATAATATGATAATCATGGGAGACATGAATGGCGTAGTTTCTACAAATATGGACAAAGCACAAAGACTGACAATCTCCAAGGAAGGGAGACTTCCGAAAACCTTTTTTTGAGATGACAGAAAATATGGACCTAATAGACATATGGAGAACAAGGAACCCTCTGGAGAGAGAGGGAACCTTTTTCTCCCAAACAATGATGACCTGGACCAGAATCGACCAAATTTCGATTACTAGTGGGATGGCTCCAAAGATCAAGAAAATAGAAATCTGCCCAAAAACCTGCTCCGACCATAACGCCTTGAAGATGGAAATGAAACTTACAACAACTGGTCAATTCAGATGGAGGATGAACGACACCCTGTTTAGAGATAAAGAGATTCACATGAAGGCCCAAAAAACTTTAAAGGACTATTTTGAAATAAACCTAAAGGCCGATGTGGAAAAAAGAGTGATATGGGACGCAAGTAAAGCTGTGATGCGAGGATTTCTGATTCAACAAAATTCAATCAAGAAGAGAAAGCAGAATGAGAAGAAGGAAAAGATTTTGGAAAAGATAAGAGAAGGAGAGAAAAAATTAAGATCAAAACCGAAGTCCCAGGAGATTTTGAGAGAGATCAAGTTATATCAAACACAATATATGGAATTGATGAATCAGGAGATTGAATGGAAGATAAAGCAAATGAAACAAAAGACATTTGAATCGGCAGATAAATGTGGCAAACTTCTGGCATGGCAATTGAAGAAAAGGCAGAAACTAAATACAGTTACAAGCCTAGAAGTGGATGGAAAGAATATATCTAAGCCCAATGAGATTAGAAACTGCTTTTTGAGTTATTTCAAAAAACTTTATTCTGAAGGACCACAAAACGAAGAGGATATAGATAAATTCCTTAATAAACATGGATTACAGAAAATCTCTCATCAAAGCAAGGTGGACTTAAACCAGAGAATAACTGAACAAGAGATAGAGGGTGCCATTCAAGACATGCAATTGGGCAAATCTCCAGGGCCAGATGGACTGACTTCCAGATATTATAAATCTTTGAAGGAGTGGTTGGTTTATCCGTTAAAGGAAGTCTGCAACGAGATTTTAGAGGGGAAAAAGGCACCGGAATCGTGGAAAGAAGCGTATATTTCACTCATACCAAAGACAGAGACTGAAAAGACTCAACTCAAGAACTACCGCCCAATATCACTACTTAATGTGGATTACAAAATCTTTGCAGACATTTTGGCAAAAAGATTTAAAAGAGTGTTGATGGAGAAGATTCATAAGGACCAAGCAGGCTTTCTCCCAAAAAGGCACCTATCAGGCAATGTAAGGAATATAATAGACATTTTAGAATTGCTAGAGGTGAAAATAAACACTAAAGCAGTGCTGATCTTTGTGGACGCGGAGAAAGCCTTTGACAACATTTCTTGGAGTTTTATGAAAAAGAATCTTCATGGGATGGGGGTAGGCCAAGGATTTGAGAATGGTATGGGTGCGATATATTCTGAACAAAAAGCCAAGTTGATTGTAAATAATGTGATAACTGAGGAACTTAAAATAGAAAAAGGAACACGACAGGGATGCCCAATTTCCCCATTGCTTTTTATTTCTGTCCTGGAGGTGTTGCTGAATATGATTAGAAACGACCAGCAGGTTAAAGGCGTACAGGTCGGAGTTAAACATTATAAGTTAAGGGCATTTGCAGATGACTTAGTATTGACCCTACAAGAGCCAAACACTAGTACGAAAAGGGTGTTGGAGATAATTCAACAATTTGGCCAGGTAGCTGGATTCAAACTGAACAAACAAAAAACGAAAGTTTTAGAAAAAAATTTAACAGTCATGGAGAAGGAGAAATTTCAAGAAGAGACAGGTTTGACAGTGGTTAAGAAGGTGAAATACTTAGGGGTTTATTTGACATCTAAAAATTTGAATTTGTATAAGGACAACTATGAAAAATGTTGGTTGGAAATTAAAAAAGATCTAGAAATATGGTCAAATTTGAAACTGTCAATGTTAGGCCGAATTGCAGTTATTAAGACGAATGTATTGCCTAGAATGTTATTTTTGTTTCAAACCTTACAGATTCTTGACAAGATGGACTGTTTCAAGAGGTGGCAGAAAGATATTTCGAAATTTGTCTGGCAGGGCAAAAAGCCCAGAATTAAATTTAAGATATTGACAGATGCCAAAGAAAGAGGGGGGTTTGCCCTGCCGGATCTAAAATTGTACTATGAAGCAGCTGCGTTTTGCTGGCTGAAAGACTGGATGCTCCTCGAGAACACAGACATGTTGGATTTGGAAGGGTTTAATAATGCATTTGGTTGGCATGCATATTTATGGTATGACAAAATCAAGGTGCATAGGGCCTTCAAAAACCATATTGTCAGAAAAGCATTGTTTAATGTTTGGATAAGATACAAAGATTTGTTGGAAAACAAAACCCCTAGATGGTTGTCACCCTTGGAGGCTAAGGCATTGAAGAAACTCAATATGGAGGCCAGATGGCCAAAGTATTGGGAAATTCTGGAACAGGATGGAGATAAATTGAAATTACAGAGTCATGAGAAACTGAAACCTAAATTACAAGACTGGCTTCAATATTTTCAAATAATGGAGGTTTTTAAACAGGACAGGAAAATTGGCTTTCAGGTGGAAAAGTCAAAATTAGAGACTGAACTGCTAGAACCCAATACTAAGAATTTGTCAAGAATGTATAATTTGCTGCTGAAATGGAACACACAAGATGAAACAGTTAAATCGGTTATGATTAAGTGGGCACAGGATGTTGGGCATAATATTATGTTTGCTGACTGGGAATGGTTGTGGAACACCGGTATTAAATTCACGGCATGTAATGCCTTAAAGGAAAACATTATGAAAATGATCTACAGGTGGTACATGACCCCAGTCAAGCTAGCAAAAATTTATCATTTGCCTGATAATAAGTGTTGGAAATGTAAAGAAACTGAAGGTACTTTCTATCACCTGTGGTGGACGTGCCCAAAGATTAAGGCTTTCTGGGAAATGATATATAATGAAATGAAAAAGGTACTTAAATGCACTTTCCCCAAAAAACCAGAGGCCTTTCTCTTGGGCATCGTCAGCCAATTGGTGTTAAAGAAGGACAGAACTTTCTTTATGTATGCCACAACAGCAGCAAGAATACTCATCGCAAAGTATTGGAAGACACAAGATCTACCCACCCTGGAAGAATGGCAGATGAAAGTGATGGACTATATGACATTAGCTGAGATGACTGGCAGAATTCACGACCAGGGAAAGGAGACGGCGGAAGAAGATTGGAAGAAATTTAAAATTTACCTTAAGGACTACTATAAACTTGTTGAATGTTAGAATGTCGAGGTTTTGAGTAAGAAAGGGTTACAGCGATATAAGATTAGACTAAAGGAAAGATTAAGAGGACAGAGGACTGACAGAAATATTTAGAGTTGCTAAAAACTTTTGGACATTGGGATGCAGAAAGGGGAGGTATGGGGAAGTCTGAGAAACATGGTTCATGAAAAGAAGGTTATGAAACTATACATGTGTGTATGTCTTTTTATATGTCTGTATTGTTTTAAAAAAATTGTAAAATCAATAAAAAATTTATTAAAAAAAAGGAGACAATTTGAAATTGCAGGTACCACTGTATGTTACAGCACAGAAACAGAACCAGCCCCACCACAGCCTCAGGAAGATTTGCCAGCGCCCCAGAAACAGCAGCAGCATCTCAGTCTATCCAAAGGCCGGGGGGGGGGAGGGTGAAAAGGAGTCAGCCCAGGGAGAGCATCCCACTGATAGGGACCCAGAGCTATTTGGTACCATTTGTTCGGGCTAATAGCTAAGTCCTGGATGCCTTGGCAGAAAAGTGATGGAGATGTCCAGCAATACCCTGTGACCTTCCAATGAAGGGCAGTATACAAATAAATAAATGATGATGATGGAGGATGGCGGGGGCTGTCGGGAAGCCCAGGTATAAATCCTCTCTCCTGTGAGGCAGCGGTGAATCGTGCAGTGCTGAGGCTCATTGCAATGGCCCTGTGGAGAGTCTACTCCGACGATGGAAGATCCCTGCCAGAGCAGACCAAAGACCCATCTAGTCCATCCTTCTCTTCTCAGAGAGGTCGACCTCTGGGCAGAAGCCAGACACGAGAGCAACTGCGCTCCCTTGTGCTCCCCAGCTAGCGGTATGCAGAAGCCTTCCGTTTCCAGGGCGAGAGGCGGCACATAGCTGTCATCTAGCAGCAGCCGTGGCTAGCCTTATCCTCCAAGAGTTTGCCCCAAAGTGCAAGCCCCTCTGTTGGTCCATATAGACACATGCACTGCACCCACAGAGCACAATTAGGACCAGCTGAGAGTCACAGAAAAAATTATTTTGCAAAACATATAAGCTTTAACAAAAGCTCTCCTGTCAGCTGCAGTGAAACCTTTAGATTTCATTAGAAACGCAAAGAAGTGGAACCATGAAAATGGTTAGTTGGAAGCAGGGAACAAAATAAAGGGTTCTGCCTCTGCTGGATGTTCTGCTCATTCTCCAATTTCCTTTATGCTAATCAATCACAAGCAACTGCTACCACCTCATTCCTTGCAAGTGCAAGGCGACTCTGTCAATAAGTCTGGCAGGTCACCTCATGGCTTCTGCACAGAAAAAGAGTCGAGGACCTGAGTTTGTCCTCCGCTAGACTTCACTGCCGCTCTCCTGGGATGCTCACTGGGCAGCACGGGGGCTATTCACTCTCTCTTAGCCTAACCTACCTCACAGGGTTGTTGTGAGGGGAAAACTTGGGCTGGGGAGATCCATGTGTTCCACCTTGGTCTCCTTAGGGGAGGCGGGGTAAAAGGATAGAGAATGCAAACAATATATTAAAAAATCACATGCCATTAGTATTTGTAAACAAAGTTGTATGGCAGTAGTATCTGAAATGGTAGGTTGTAGACCAAGATGTTGCCACAGTGCTCCTGTGCATGAATTTCATCTTTACAACAGCCATGTGAGGTAGGCTATGCTGGAGAAAAGAGGGAAGGACTGACCCAAGGTCACCTGTGGATTCACAGTGGATCCAGGGGTTGAACCAAGGCACCTCTAACTCTACTCTAAATAACTCTAAATAAAATTTATTATTGGGTAGCCAACTGTTCTTATTTTGATTTTAATCCGATTTCAAGCTGTATTTCAGTCGATTGCTGAATTTTATGTCTTAGTATATTGTATATTTTGATGTTAGCTGCCCTGAGCCCGGTTCTGGCTGGGGAGGCTGGGATATAAATTATTATTATTATTATTATTATTATTATTATTATTATTATTACCCCAATGCTGCACGCCAGGCTGACTCGAAGGGTAAAGCTTTCCCTTCCCCCCGACTTCATTGCATGCTCTACCTGCATTATTTCTGCCTGTCTCACAGCTGAACAGGCAGAGAGGTGCAGTGATTAGAATGCTGGACCAGGGCTGGGGTGATCTGGGTTAAAATCCTTGTGCAGCCATGAAATTTAATGGGTGACCTTGGGCCAGCTGCTTTGCCTAATCCACCAAGCAAAGTACAGTGGTGCCCCGCAAGATGAATGCCTCGCAAGACGAAAAACTTGCTAGACGAAAGGGTTTTTTGGTTTTGCGTTGCTTCGCTAGACGAATTTCCCTATGGGCTTGCTTCGCAAGACGAAAACGTCTTGCACTTTTTTTTTAAAGCCGCTTGAAGAGGCGCAGTTGCGACGGACCGTGCTTCGCAAGACGAAAAGCATTGCAAGACGAAAAGACTCACGGAACGAATTCTTTTCGTCTTGCGAGGCACCACTGTAGTTGTGAAAATAAAAATGGGAGGAGAGGCAAGAACCATGAGCTCTTAGGAGGAAGGAGGGGATAAAACCTCTCTCTCTCTCTCCCTCTCCCCCCCCCCCACTCTCTCTCTAGATATATACCTTGGTGGTACCTAGTGGTACCTTGGTTCCCGAAGGGCTTGGCTCCTGTACAAATCGGCTCCTGAACACTGCAAACCTGGAAGCAAGTGTTCTGGTTTGCAAACGTTTTTTGGGAGCCAAACGTCCAATGTGGCTTCCAATTGAGTGCAGCCAATCGGAAGCCGAGCCTTGGTTTTCAAATGGTTCCAGAAGTCGAACAGATTCCCAGAACGGATTAAGTTCGACAACCAAGGTACCACTGTATAGTGTTCTTTTTATATATAACCCTACATTTGAGGATTGTGTGAAATAGGGCCAGTGAGGGGTATTGTAAGGGCCAGATGGGGACTTTGGGGGCCACATGTTTGAAGTGTGGTACCTGCAGGATTAGGATGAAGTAATTGACTGGCTGGTTGCGCTGGTACAGGTAATGCTCAGCAGCCAGGCGGTTGCTGTCATCAAACTTGACGTCCTGGTTGACACTGGGGTGTTTCAGCAGCTGCAGCAGGACCTTCTCAGAGATTCGGGCTGGGCTGAAGAGATCCACCTCTGCAGGGAAGCGTGTGGAGGAGACAGAAAAGGTAGCATCAGCCAGTTCAGACTTAAGAAATTTAGAAATCAAACAACAGTAAAAATAGGCAGAAAGAATAAAAGGAGAAACTTCACATTTAGGATTCAACATCAACAAAACAAAGAACAAACTGCTTTACAAAAGACCCAGCATAGCAAACAGTCATCTCATTAAATGCCTGAGAAAATAAAATTTTAACCTGGTGCCTTAAAGGTTAGAAGAATACAGAGCAGTCAAGTGTGTCTGGGGAGGTGCTGCCACCAAAAAGGCCCTATTCACTCACAGCAGCCCAATGGAGGTGGCGATGTGAGGCCACACGGCCTCTGCTTTCTCCCCAAGTTGGGAGGAGAACAGGTGTCATACATGGCTCTTCCTCTCTTCCATTTTATCTTCACAACAACCCTGTAAGGCAGGTTAGGCTGAGAGACAATGACCCACTCAGCTTCATGGCTATGCAGGGGATTTGAACCCTAGTCTGACACTCTAACCACACTGGCTCTCATTCAGAACATTAGCTAGAACTTCCTTCATTCATGAACACTGGCCACGGCAGCTGGGGCTGATGAAAGTTGTAGTCCAACAACTAGCACTGCCCCTTGGTGGAATATGTTTAAATTTCAGCATGGCCTTGAAATGTATCAGCTTGAGGAAGAGACCCTTCAGTCTCCGGCTCTCGTCAGACAAAAGAGACGGTTAAATGAAGGATACAGCAATATAGTGTGTGGTCTTGCATCTGCAGAGGGGCTTTCGTTGCTGTGCTGTCCTTAGGGAGCCTGAAAAGCAAATCTCTCTCTTAGCTGCTGAAAGGGATGCTCAACAACTTCTGTATTTGCAAATTCCCATACGGCATACAGGGCGTGTGATTTTAGGGGGTGAAACTTAATTTCTTCAGTGAGAGGTCTTAAAAATATGTTTTTGGTTGTGAGGAATTCAAATCTGTTATTTTTGTGAATGGACAACATTTAGCTTGATAAGTTTACATCTAATGAAGAAGCACATAAACTGCTTTCCGAAAACCTTCTGAAAATGTCAGGCAATGGTAAATAATAACAATAATAATAATGAATAATCTGAATATATGCCATAACTGCAACTACTTGGCAATCATTTTTAATGATTTCTATGCAATTTCACACACATTTTACTTACCAAGCAAAACAAAATTATATGAACATAACCAAAATATATTTTGAATTCCCAAGTTATGTTGCAACTTTTTAAGCACCCCTCGTTTTGGGAATTTGAAAAATGAAAAAATTAACATGCTCTAATGACAACCTTCTTCAATACATCAGAGGCATACATCAGATGCTGTGGGACTACAACTTCCACCAGCCCCAGCCAGCACAAATGCCAGCTGTGGTGTAAAACATCAGGAGGGCACCAGGTTGGGGAGAGCTGCTGTAAGACATGGTGCGCTCCCTGCTTCTTGGACTAATCTGCAGACTGGGACATAGCTATCAGCTGGACTTTGAGCATCTCCCATCCTTGTAACACAGTTATCAGCCACTTAACTGGATTAAAAACACACATTTCAGAGGGAAAATAAACCTTGGAATAAGCATCCAAACCCAGTGTAGCCCCTTGAGCAGAGATGGTGGAAGGTGGTGGTGCTGGTGGAGGGAAGGAACAAAAACTGCCAGACGGCAAGATCTCTTCCCTGCTCTTACCTCTGGATAAGAAGCGCTGCGTAGCCAGGAGTAACTGGGGAGAGATTTTCACCTTGTACTCATTGTCGGACACTTTGAACAAGGAGAAATCTTCTTTCCTGCGGTCCATCAAGGTCCCAAGTGCAGGCGGCTTCTTTTTCAATTTGTTCTCCCCTAGAGGGATGGGAGAGAAAGCCAAAAAAGACAACAGGAGGCAGAAGAATCAAGCCATCCATCCTTACTAGCACTGGTGGGTTCTCTTGTAAAACATGACGGTAGGGATTCAACAATTCTGCACAAGTACAGGAAAAAATGCAGAATACTTATGACTGCAGAACTGAGTTTCCTGGGAATCTTAGTTTTAATACCCCCCTAAGTTTCTAGCCCATGTTGTTCATATGTGTACAACTCCCCCCCCCCCCGGCGCCCATTATGATGCAGCCCAGAAAGTGAGCCTATTTTGTGTGAATTTGTATTTTTTCAGGGTGGAAAATTTATGCAGTATTTATTCAGGGTGGAAAAGTTAGGATAGCTTGGTATAGATTTTTGATTTATTTATTTAGGCACACACACACAGCCCTAGGTGTAAAGAGGAAATGAAAATCACTGATGCTCCAAGGAATAAAGATGCGTAGTCTGAGCACTAAACAAATTTCCTTGCCATTTTTTAGTAACTACCACCAGTTGTCATTCCAGCTGCAACTACCTAAAAAGGGCAAGCAATGCACTGCACTCTGAGGGCGATCAGTTATCTCCAACACACTTGAATCTTTGATTCCATGGAATTTCCACTGCAGGAGTCCCCATGCTCAATGGCACCCCAGCGTGCTCCCTGCTTCTCCAAATACAAATCTCCCTGCAGGGCACACATCCATTTATTAGCAGTACAGAACTGCCATCTCCTGAGTGAAATACTTGTGACAGCAGCTACACACTGTCTCCGGTTCTGAGCTGTGGATCTGGGGCTTCCCTGCTTTTCTTCCCCCAGCTGTGAACAGACTTGCAGCAGAACCCGTTGGCTGAGTGAACTTCAGGGCACACATCAGTCCTCACTTTCCTTTGCTCTCCTACATGAAAAGTTTATGTCAAATAGAAAACCTCTCCAACTGACAAAAGGGTGCAGGAGAACCTTTTCTAGTGCCAGTGTTTTAATTGCAATTGTTTTAAATAAGTCAAGAGAAGCATCTAAAACTGTAATCCCCTTCTTGCAACTTGACCTGATGCAGCCCCCATTTTAGCATCAGCTTTCTACTGCTTCATCCTCCCGCGTGCATAAATAGGCCAAGCTATTTCCCAATTCTGGAGGAGGAAAAGGAATTTGTATAAATCCTACCCCCCCCCCAACTTAGTAGCTATATACGAGGACTATAAATGCAGCAAAATGAGGTGGTAAACTGCACCACTTCCAACACAGGTGAAAAATAACACTTCTGAATACTCCCCTTGTATCTTCCCCTGCCCACCTGAACCAGCAAATTAAGCAGCTACCACCACCTAGGGTGCAAGTCCACTCCTTACAGGGGAAGGGAGGTTTAAAACATGTCTTTGCTAAACAAAAAGGGCAAGAGAGGGAGGGGAGCGGAAGAAGAGAAGCCCCAAACAGGCCATACCTGCACGAAACCCACTTACTGTAGTCATCTGACTCATCCATGATCTCTGATTTTATTATCTCCTCAATGACATCTTCCAATGTCACCAAGCCCATGACTTCGTAGAAAGGGTCGCCTTCACCTTCATTGTTTACCTTCTGAACAATCGCCATGTGCGATTTACCTGGGAAAAAGGAACAGGAAGGCACAGGGATTGGTAAAGAACAAGACTGTTAAGAAGAAGAAATGGGCAGAGGTTGCCACAAGACCCTCTTCATACACAAGATAAAAACAGATAGAGGAGAAGCATTGCAGACAAAAATATTCCTGCATCTGGTTCAAAACATAATGTGGTTTGTGCAGGCTTTGAGTGGCTAAGGTTCCCAGACCCACCGGGCTGCATTTTTACCTGGACAGACCGAGCAACCACAGAAAATGCAGTCCTGGATTCCTGGCTGGGCAACAGTCTCCATCCTTGCCCATCTACTTTACCTCCAGCAACATCCAGCACCTCCTATTTCACATTCCTACCACTCAGCACCTGACAATTAAATGTGCAAATAGAATAATAGCATGGAAACAGGCGGTCCATGCACAATTGCACCAAATATTCCAAAGGCAGGGTCCTAAGTTTTCTGGTGCAGCACATGGAGGTACAGAAGCCTTTGCCAACCTGGTGCCCCCCAGATGTTCCGGCCTGCAACACACATTTGGCACTTTCTGGCTGCAGCTGGTGGGTGCTGTGATCCAAAATATTTGGGAGGGCACCAGGTTGGCAAAGGCAAAGAACTATATTGATTTCCTCATGAAAAGAGCCCTACTGGATGAGATCAAAGGCCAATCTAGCATCCTGTTTCCACGGTGCCCAACCAGGCAATAGGAAGCCTGCTGCAAAGCAAGCAGTATGCAGAGGCAACCAGCCTCTGATGCTGGAGGTAGGGCACAGGGAGCGACGGGCAGTAGCCACAGATAGCTCTGTCCTCCATCAACTGAGCCACCAATTTGGGCTCAGTCTCTCCTGTGACAGAGACTTTGCTGTAGCGGTAGCCTGACTATGAAATACCCTCTCCATTTATTTATAGGCACTAACAGCCCACCTTCTGAATGTGGTCTGAGGGAGGGTATACTTGTTTAGTGCCTACTATGTCATCGTTTAAGCGCCAGGTGAAAACTTTTAATTTCCCCAAGCATTTAGCATTTTGCAATCTCAGTCTCTTGGGAGTCTTGCTCTAAAGCTACTGCTGTTGACCCCACCGTTTCGCTTTTAGTGGATCATTAGATGTATCCTTGTTTTTGCTGTTTGCATTTCTTAAATACAAAGTGAACAATGCAAACCTCATCTCACTAGCTAAAACATATCCTCTAGCCCAGCCAATTGCTCTGATGACAGATTACGAGAATATTGCACCCACAGACTGGCTCAGATCATAGGCTTCTCTGTGGAGGCTGCCGGCTCGCACCCAGACGAGGCTCCCGATAATAGCTGGGTTCAGCCGAACAATGCAAAACAAGTGGAATGTCCCCCTGCTGGCTCCAAGGATCTCCTGCAGGGTCATTGACGTGAAGGCTCCAAACAGCCCATCTCTCTCTTCAATGAGCTTCTCAAGGTTTTTAGACCACGCCTGGCTCCCTGGAATTTGCCCCCATCTGCCAGTTCTGGCCATGTGCCACCTGGAGCGACCAGAGCCCTTTGCAGCATTAGAAGGTAGCTGTTTTCTTCCTTTGAAAACACTCTGAACTCCTTAAAGGCTGGCAATGTTACCTCCTACACCAAGGCTGCCTGCTTCTGGCCTTGTTTGAGGACAGGAGGGAGTCGAAGAGAGCGGCAGAACCCCGTTTTCCATCGGGGTTCCTCCAGTTTAGTGGAATGAACTCAAGAGAGAGCAGCTGCTGCAGTGGCTAGGACTACTGGTGCCCAAGGAGGAAAATCCCAACGGCACCCCATGTTAACATGGGGCACAATGCACTTGAAGCTGGTAAAATGCGGTCTTGACTCTGCTACCACTCAGTGGATTTGTAACTGGCTGACTGACCGAACCCAAAGGGTGCTCATCAATGGTTCCTCTTCATCCTGGAGAAGAGTGACTAGTGGGGTGCCACAGGGTTCTGTCTTGGGCCCGGTCTTATTCAACATCTTTATCAGCGACTTGGATGATGGACTCAAGGGCATCCTGATCATATTTGCAGATGACACCAAACTGGGAGGGGTGGCTAACACCCCAGAGGACAGGATCACACCTCAAAACGACCTTGACAGATTAGAGAACTGGGCCAAAACAAACAAGATGAATTTTAACAGGGAGAAATGTAAAGTATTGCACTAGGGCAAAAAAAATGAGAGGCACAAATACAAGATGGGTGACACCTGGCTTGAGAGCAGTACATGTGAAAAGGATCTAGGAGTCTTGGTTGACCACAAACTTGACATGAGCCAACAGTGTGACGCGGCAGCTAAAAAAGCCAATGCAATTCTGGGCTGCATCAATAGGAGTATAGCATCTAGATCAAGGGAAATAATAGTGCCACTGTATTCTGCTCTGGTCAGACCTCACCTGGAGTACTGTGTCCAGTTCTGGGCACCACAATTCAAGAAGGACACTGACAAACTGGCACGTGTCCAGAGGAGGGCAACCAAAATGGTCAAAGGTCTGGAAACGATGCCTTATGAGGAACGGCTAAGGGAGCTGGGCATGTTTAGCCTGGAGAAGAGGAGGTTAAGGGGTGATATGATAGCCATGTTCAAATATATAAAAGGATGTCACATAGAGGAGGGAGAAAGGTTGTTTTCTGCTGCTCCAGAGAAGCGGACACGGAGCAATGGATCCAAACTACAAGAAAGAAGATTCCACCTAAACATTAGGAAGAACTTCCTGACAGTAAGAGCTGTTTGACAGTGGAATTTGCTGCCAAGGAGTGTGGTGGAGTCTCCTACTTTGGAGGTCTTTAAGCAGAGGCTTGACAACCATATGTCAGGAGTGCTCTGATGGTGTTTCCTGCTTGGCAGGGGGTTGGACTCGATGGCCCTTGTGGTCTCTTCCAACTCTATGATTCTATGAAGTTCTCCTGAGTGAGCACCAGTAAACTGAACAGGAGCTGTGCAAGAGCAGCAGAAATTCCTACTGCAGGAATGGGGAACATTTTTCACCCCAGGGGTGGCATTTTCTCCTGGGCAACCTCCCAGGGGTGGGAGGAGCAAGAGGCCAAACAGTGGGCAGAGCCATAGATGTGGTTCTTCTCCACTCCAACCACATAAAGACCAGAATTTTCTACACACCATTTATTCATCTAGACAAGCAAGCTCATTCTGCACTCGGAAGAATCCATCTTTTGGAATAGCAGCACCTATACTTCGGACTTCCCTGCCTATTGCCTTCACACAGGCGCCCTGACAGTGCCCTTTTCAGTGCTTGCTTAAAACATTTTCCCTAGGCATTCCTACCCAGGCATGCAGAATACTGACATGTGGTTTAATCTCTTTTTAGCCAATTGTTAATTTTAACTACCTTTTAAACGTTTGTATACCACTTCAAGGTTTTATTACAATCAAGTTGTATATAAATTTTGATAAACAAATAAATAGATATAAGTCACAGCCCAAGGCCATGTTCAAGCCAGGGAAAAGACACAAGTGAGGGTGTGGCCTGGGGAAAGAGTTTCAAGGGCCAAACAGAGAGATCTGGACATCCATGCCTGGCCCCTGGGACTGAGATTTCCCACCTATCCTGGTGGGTTTTGCTTCCAGGGTCTGCTCTGCCACCCTCAAAGATGCCTGAACAGAAAAGGCAGAAGAGGAAACAGGGTTGAAACTGGCCACAGACTTCAACACCCCAAGAATGTTTGGGAGAGATGAAAGCAAGCACTTCTTCCTGCAGCACACAGTTAAACTACAGGAAGCAGTGATGGCCACCAAGTGGGTGACTTAGAGAAGATTAGACAAAGTAATGGAGGAGGATCAGGCTATCACTGGCTACTAGCCCTGATGGCTCTGCTCTGCCTCCACAGTAGGAGTCAGGCGCAGCACTGCTTCTGAATGCCAGTTGCTGGAACCCACAGGAGGGGAGGGGGCTTTTGTGCACAAGTCCTGTGTGAGGGTTTCCCATGAGCATCTCTTTCGCCACTGCAAAAACAGGATGCTGGACTTAGTAGGCCACTGGACTCATCCAGCAGGGTTTGTGACAATGACCACAACTGAGCGGTAGAAGAACAACTGCTTTGCAACCCAGAAGTCACCAGTTCAGTTCCGAGGGTCTCTTTAAAATGATCTCCAGAAGCAGAGCTGGGAAAGGCCTTTACTCAATAGCCCTGAAAGCTGCCTGCCAGACTAGGCCACCGCTCCCCAACGTGACGATCACTGGGTGCTTTGGACTACAGCTCCCTTCATCCCCAGCAAGCACGGCCATGGCTTGGGCTGATAAGAGCTGTGGCCACCAGGCTGGGGAAGGCTGGACAATGTTGTCGATGATTTATTGTGTCTCTCCCTTTCTCCTGTGTGCTACTCCTTGTTTATGTGCTACTAGAGCAGGATCAGACTCCCACCACTGTGGATTTCTAACTCCCAAAGCTGTGCTGGGACATGCAGTCTGCACCTCCACTTTCTGCTCCCTGTCCCTTTTTACTTGTGTGTCATGTCTCAACAATTGCAAAGCCTGTGGGCAGGGACTGACTTGTCCATAGGTTGCTCTGGGATCCTTATGGCTGAAGAGCTGGGTACAAATGCATGCGGAAAACCTTACCCCCCACCAGGTGTTGCTGAACTACAACTCCCATCAGCCCCAGCCATCATTAACAATGGTCAGGGCGATGCAGCTGGTAGTGCAACAGAAATGAGGGCCACAGTTCCCTCATTTCTGCTCTAAACAAATAAGCAAAATGAAAGGCAGCACAGAAAGGAGGCGATGGAGACGGAGCAGCCAATCTTGTTCCAAAGGTTGAGGTGAAAGGGGGCAAAGCTGTTCATTTTCGTCACATGCCAGGAGAAGGGGAAAGCAGCTTCTTAGTTGTAAGGACAACCAATCTGTGTGTATGAGAGGGGGAGGGAGGGCTGGATGTGTAAGATTCTTAGGAGGCTTATTCTCCCAGAATAAAATGGCCTGGGGCCTGCTTGGAAGTGGTAAGGCTGGAGAACTGAACCCGTGAACTTGGCTGCTCTGTTTCTCAGCAGGGCAAGCCAGATCCCTGCAGGTATGCAAAGGTCACGGGTGCCACCCAGCTATTCCTGCCAAATGCTTCAGGAGGGAGAAGGGCTAGGGGAGGAAAAGGAGATAAACGTCTTGGGGAAGGCCTACTAGTTTAAAAACAAGAATATTTCCCTGCTCAAGGGAAGCCTACGCAGATACAACCTATGCTACAGGCACTCCAAGCAAGGAGGCCTGGACACAAGGGAAGCTTGTTGGTTTGGTCCCTTAAAGGTGCTCTGAATGCATATGCACAGAAAATCCTAAAACTCCTTGTGATTTTTCCTAGGGGAAGGGGTGGTGAGGAGAATGGGCAGCTGGGCACTGGAAGATGACTAGAGCACCGCTTGCTTTTAGAGAAGGGACATGCAGAGCACTTTTCAACAGTGGCATCCAACCCACTGCTGCCTTCCTTTCTGCTCTGGAGCAGGGAAAACCAGGAGACCAGACCAGGTTCAAGGTTTTGATCCCATCACACAAGGCCCTGTACAGCTTGGAACCAGGTGACCTGAGAGACCGCCTCATTCCTTCTACACCCAGCAAGCCACTGCGTCCTGTGGGAATCCCTCTCCTGACTGTCCCTTAAGTATCTGAAGCCCACCCCACAGCAACCTGGAGTGGGGCTTCTCCTGCTTGGCAGAACAGCATCCCTGTTGAGGTATGATCCCTGTTTACGGAAACAACTGAAGTGACATTATTGTTGTGACTAACTTTTCAAATCAGCCTTCTGAAAATAATGTTTTTAGGTCTCTACTTTGGGTCTTATTTGTATTGTTTTTAGACCTATCATTAGTTTTGGGGGTTTTTGTACGATGGTAAGTTGCCTTGAAACTTAAATAAATTAGTACTTCCATAAATGAATAAAACAATAACAGCAGTTGGGTTTTTTCTTTGCCAATATGGCCCCGCAGAGCCAAGACTCTCCAAGCTCCTTTTCTGTGTAGCTGTCACACAACTCAAGAGCCTTCCTTTGCAGCCACCTTAGAACTGGAGCTGGGGCAGAGATTGCCACCCAACAGGATGGCATCCAGCCCTCTCTGCAGCTCTGAAGTCGGGAGGAAGACTGGCCTCTTGCCCTACCCACAGACCACCATGGTGGAAGGGTTACCATGGAAACAGAGGGTGGTTCATTACACACTGGGCAACCACTAGCCTTGCTGCCTTTGAGGTGGTCAACCTGTGTCTGGACTGTACCACTTCAGGTGGGAGATGACAAGATGGAATGCTCCTCCATAGAAGCATGGTAGGTTTGGACCTGGCTTCCTCCCAGATACACCTTTTTGTACTTGAAGAGCATTTTGCTGTGGTTGTTGGTGCTCTGCTGGTTCAGAGGAACAATCCATTATATAGGCCCTTTCAGAAGTGATATATTCCAGAGACAGTATTATACATGCACGATGTATATAGTAAGGTCAAGTTTCTTAAGTCAAAGAGTTTGTTCTGCTCGGCATCTAGAGGGCCTGTGCTTACCCAGAAAAGTTCTGAGTGCAGAATAGGTTCCTACACACTTAACTCCAGCAGGTTCAAGGCCTAGATTGCTGGAGACATTATTGCAGCCTCTCAGGTGACCAGAAAGGACTAGTTACTGAACTAGTAACATATCTACACTTATTTGCAGCCGTACCTTGGTTCTTGAACGAAATCCATTCTGTAAGTCCATTCAACTTCCGAAAACATTTGGAAACCAAGGCGCAGCTTCCAGTTGGCTGTTCGGGTTCCAAAGCGCATTTGCAAACCGTAACACTCACTTCTGGGTTTGCAGCGTTCGGGAGCCAAAACGTTTGACTCACAAGGCGTTTGAGAGCCAAAGTATGATTGTTAAGCCAAATAGAGTTGTACTGTTTTTTTAGAAGCTGAATGTTCAATGGGGCTTCCGCAGCTTACAATTGGCTGCAGGAGTTTCCTGCAGCCAATCAGAAGCCACGCTTTGGTTTCTGAACGTTTTGGAAGTCGAACAGGCTTCCAGAAAGGATTCTGTTCGACTTCCAAGGTATGACTGTACAGGAAAGCATAATAAAACCAAGTGGGGTGGGAGAAGAAGAAATGAGGTTCCTATGCATTAGCGGTGCCTGAAGTCGTATTTAAAACCCCTAGCTGTCCACGTCCATGGAGGAAAGCAGATGAAACCTCCACAGGGCTGCCACATGGTTGCCCCTGGCCATTACCTCAGTGTGTGTATTTGCTGGGATGCTGAGATTGGCTGCAACTTGGACACTACATGTATGCAGCAAAAAAACCAAACCTACAAAAGCCCCACTTGTCAGCTTATACCTGGCCTGCTCATGTGGCTCATAGAACAGCTGGAGCAAAGCTGAGGTACTTGGCACAGCTCTTGCTGTACTGCCTGACTCAGCCTCTGCCAACCTGGTGCCCTCCAGCCCCAGCAAGCCAGGGGTGGTGGGAGTTGGTATGGGGAACCTGTGGTCCTCCAGATGAAGCTGCAACATTACCCCTCACCACTGGCCATGCTGACTGATGGACTCGAGTCCAACGACATCTGGAGAGAAGCAGCTTTCCCATGTCTGTTCTAAGGAAACTGGGGCTTCACAGAAGATAGTTTGAAAACCAATTGTCTATTCTCCTGGCAATGACTCTCTAGAGAAGTTTCTCAACCTTGGGTCCCCAGCTGTTGTTGGACTACAACTCCCATCATCCCTAGCTAGCAGGATCAGTGGTCCGGGATGATGGGAGTTGTAGTCCAAGATCAGCTGGGGACCCAAGGTTGAGAAATAGGGCTCTAGAATCTTGGGCAGACCTTCCAAGTCAGTGGCCTAACTGAGGGGCATGCCTTTTACCTCGCTTGAACTCTTCCAGCACAGCGTCCAGCTTGGTGTCGTTGAAGACAAAGTGGAGTGGGTGATTGTAGAATTTGATGATGGTGCTGAGAGGGGTGCAGTCATCAGGATCCACCAGGGCCAGGTCCTTTACGTAGAGCATGTCCACCAGGTTGGTGCGCTCGTCCTCGTAGATGGGGATGCGGGTGTAGCCGCTCTGCATGATCGTTGACATGTTGTTGAAGTCCAGCACAGCGTTGGCATTGAGCATGAAGCACTCGTCCAGCGGCGTCAGCACATCCTCCACGGTCTTGTTGCGCAGGGCGCTCTTGCTGAACTCTTCCCGAACAAACTCATTGTAGGGGTCACTGTTGCGCACCATGTCCAGGATCTTCTCCCGCAGGAGGCAGGTGCTGGTGTCGTGCTGCAGGGCCAGTTCCAGCACCTTGCTCAGCGGCAGCGACAGCGGGAAAGTGAGCAGCATGAAGAGCTGCGTGAGCCAGAGCCCGCGTGGCGCCAGCGAGAGCCCCCAGCGCGAGCTGAGGGCGAAGGGCAGCACCTCGGCCAGCAGGAAGACCAGCCCGGCGGCGCCCAGCACGGCCGGCGCCAGCATCCCCACCGCCTGGTAGAAGAGCACGGCCAGGGCGGCGTGCGCCACGCAGCCCAGCAGCAGCAGCGAGCACAGCACGAAGGCCCCGCGCTGGCGGAGCGGCTCCAGCGCCTTGCAGGCCTCGCGCTCCCGCTCCGAGCCGCAGTCGCGCAGCACGTACAGCTCGGCCGGCTCCAGCCACAGCGTGCTGAGCTGCAGCGTGCGCAGCAGGGCCAGCAGCGCCAGCAGCAGCGCCACCAGCGAGCCCAGCAGCCAGGCCGGCAGCCAGGGCGCCAGGGCCACGGCCGACACCCGCCCCGCGCCGCCCTCCTCCTCCGTCACCAGGATGGCGTCGCCCGGGGCGGCCGGAGCCCACGCCTGCCCGGGCCCCGCCGGGCTGCACAGCTGGAAGCGGCCGCCGCGCCCGCCGGGCGCCACCTGCACCGTCACCAGCGCCGCGTGCTCCCCCACGGCCCGCGCGCCCTGAGCCAGGACCTGGGGCGCCGCCTGGGGCAGCAGCGGCGGCGGGGAGGCGGCGGCGCAGGGGGCCTCGGCCGGCACGAAGGCGCCCCAGGGCCAGCTGCGGTTGCTGAGGCCGGTGCCGTAGAGGCGCAGGCGGAGCGTGGCCCCCGGCGCGGCGCGGATCAGGCCCCCCGAGGCCCAGGCGGCCGAGGCGCCCTCCTCCAGCCGGAAGCCCATCACCCGCGGCGGAGGCGGCGTCCCCGCCGGGCCCCAGGCCCCGGGCGAGGCGGAGGAAGCGGTGGCCTGGGTGGCTGCGCGGGCCCGGAGCTCGCCCGCCGCGCCCCTCCGCCCCAGCGCGGCCCGCCCGCCCGGCGGCAGCACCAGCAGCAGCAGAGGCAGCGCCAGCAGGAGCAGCGGCGGCGGCGGCCCCCCCGGCCCTCGGCCGCTGCCCACCATCGCCAGAGCCGCCGCAGCCGCAGCAGCAGCAGCGACAGGGGGAGGGGCCGCCCACGAAGGTCAGCTGACCGCGAGGCCGCCGGCGCCTCCGAACTTGCCTGCGGGCGCCCGGGCCAATGCGCGCCAGGAGCCCAAGGCGTCCAGCCAATGGGCACGCAGGGGGCGTGGCCGAGGAGCGGGGAGCAAGTTCGGCGCCGCCGTGTTATAAACAAGGCGGCGAAGAGGAGGGAGGGGCTGCGGGGGGGGGGGAGCTGCGATTTAAAGGGGCCGTGTCCCTCCGCTGCGCTGGTCTCGGGAGGCGGGGCCGCTTTCTCGTGGCTCCAGTAGAGATGTGTGGAAGTGAGAGCTGGACCATCAAGAAGGCTGATCGCCGAAGAATGGATGCTTTTGAATTATGGTGCTGGAGGAGACTCTTGAGAGTCCCATGGACTGCAAGAAGATCCAACCTCTCCATTCTTAGGGAAATCAGCCCTGAGTGCTCACTGGAAGGACAGATCGTGAAGCTGAGGCTCCAATACTTTGGCCACTTCATGAGAAGACTCCCTGGAAAAGACCCCGATGTTGGGGAAAGATGGAGGGCACAAGGAGAAGGGGACGACAGAGGATGAGATGGTTGGACAGTGTTCTTGAAGCTACAAACATGAGTCTGATCAAACTGCGGGAGGCAGTGGAGGACAGAAGTGCCTGGCATGCTTTGGTCCAGGGGGTCACGAAGAGTCCTGGCTTTGACCCCCCCTCCCCACCCAGCGCAAATAGCACCGGGTTGTGCCGCTTCAGACTCTGTGCATTCTTATTTAGGAGCAAAGCCCTGTGCGGCTCACTGGTACTTACTCTGAATTACAGGTGCAAATAGCATTTAACTGTACGGAAGGATGCTTCTCCCTCCTATGTGACCCAGTTGCATGCTTACTCGGGAGCAGGTCCCAGGGCCACGGAGGATTTGAGCCCCGCAGTAGTGGGGATTACTTCACTGGATTGCTTTCTGTTCCAGACATGGTTTTTGTTGGGGAGAGTAGCCAAAGTTGTTTTTTAAGAAATCAAAGTTTCTTGGGAAGGTGTGGGTAAAAATACCGGGGCAGGCTGCTTCTAGGAGGGGCAGTACCTCAAATAATTGAGTACTTTCGATGCTTTTCAATAATATTTGTGGACCTGGGAGGGCAGCTGCCCCCCTGCCCCCCGGGCTATTCCTATGGGGACACACAAGCAACAATTGCAATCTACATTCCCATTTCTGTCCCACTGTGCTATGATCCCTCTCCTCAAACAACATTGGAAGCAGACTTCTATCATCTCAGAGGATTGGTCCTCTCACTTGCTCTGCCCCTCCAAGGTGATAGGCAAGGGTCTTCCGCAGGGCTGCTGTCTGAGATCCTATTCACTGGAGATGCTGGATCTTGTGAACATAAAGCCTGTGTGCAGTCATGGAGACAGAGGCCCACTCCAAATATATGTTGAACACAATCTGAGTCAAAGGCACCAGGCCAGACAAGAACACAAGAAGTGCCATTTAGTGAGCCAGACCATTAATCCGAACTATGTAGTCCAGTATTGTCTATGCTGAGAGGCAACAGTTGTGGTTTATTATATTTATATGTTTATTTAAAGCATTCTTAGCCAATCTTAGGCAAAATGGTTCCTGGGGTGGCTTAACAGAGACAGGTCCTGCCATCAAGCTTACAGTCCAAAAGACACAACACAAAAGGAAAAAGAAATGAGAGTGAGAAGCGGGGGCAAATCCAGACTCGGGTTCTTAATTGCAAAGGTCTTATAATGACTAGCTGGAATGGGAAGTGTTTAAGGTGAGGGGAGACCAAATGTTGCTGGACTCGCAGCAGAGTCATGGCGTGCCCCCATTCTCTCTCTCCCTCTGCTGCAACCTCAGGGCCAAGGAGAGACATTTAGCAACTGGCTTTTAAAAAGTAGATTGCAGTAGGCTCCTGGTCCAGTTTTGGGAACCTGACATGGGAGGGGCGGGGGGGGGGATTAAACCATTGTACCCCACTATGGTCTCAAAGCAGATTGTGGCACCCTACACCTTCCACTTGCATGTGTGTGTGTGAAGCTCCCATTAGCTCCTTTAACTGGATACGCAAGGACCCGGGACCTTCTTGCTTGCAGTGCCAGTTGTAGGATTTGAGGGGCCTTGCAGCAAGGGACCCTCAAGCAAATCTCCTTAACCTCGAAGAGGAGGGATGTGCAAACTGCTCCCTGGCAAGACTGCCCGATCTTGCAACCCTCTACAGCTGACCCCACAAACTTCTTCTTCTCTTCCTCACCAAAGAGCAAAAAGGACCTTGAAGCAGGAAGTCCACCCCCCCCCCCCGGAAGCCAGGGACATTAGCCATCGGGCTTCTCTCTTCAAAAGAAGAAGGGTCTGGGGCAGAAACCTGATCCTTTCAAACTGGGCATGTCCAGGATCGTCTTCTAGTTCTTGATACTTTCTCCTTGCTCTGCTCTTCTGCAACTCCAGCTGATTTCATTTGATAGCTGAGCTCCCTGGCACATTGTGCCCGTGGGTCAGATTTATCTGTCCCTCATTCTGCTGTGCTTAATTTTTTTTATTATATATCAACAGCACAAACATAAAACAAAACCAGTACAACCACTGGAGTGTAATAGCAAAAGGTGCCCAGAAGCAGGAGAAGAGCGCAACCTCCCCCTGCATATTGCCTCTGACCCCAGAGGTAGAGCAGGACCATCATGCTGTCAACTGTTCAGAACACATCTGGCCAGCTGCTGGATGGGAAACAGCCAGCTCTGCCCCCAGCACTGCCTCGTGTGCCCACATCTGCATTCCCTGTCAGAGGTTCAGAGGGGGGCTCAGCTTGCCAAGAGTTATCTCTAGCAATGCAGATTAACGCTTTGAAATGAGGTCTCCTCCAAAGGCAAAATGGGAACTGCAGTTCACCCGGGACAGGTGATAGGACAAGCGGCACAGACCCAGGCCAAAAAAACCCAAACCCTACTGGAGCACCATTTAAAATCAGTGCAGAAATAAGACTGTCAAGTGACCAGATTAAAAACACAGCCTGGCTTCCTCCTTTGCCTTTAATAGCAGCTGCTAATTTAAGTAGACAAATCTGCTAACTGCAAGGAGATGAATATCACCCGCTGGTCCACCTGCCAGGAAGGGAAATTAGCTTATTGAGCACAAGAAGCAAGGCCTTTTCAGTGGTGGCTCCACATTTATGGAGCTTCCTCAGGAAATACAATCAGCTCTCTCACTGTTGTCATTTATATGGAACTAAAAACAAAATTGGGGAGCAGTTTAAATTTTTTTTAGTGGCCCTGTACAGGGACTGGACCCTGTCTGGGGTGGCTGGCCAAAATAGTATAAAAACACACACCATTTTGTTTCTTTTCATTGTTACTGCTTTGTTTTTTGTTATTTTAGGCACAGGAGCAGTGATAAGTGTAAAAGCTGCCAACCCCATTGGATTGTGGCCTTGGAAATTAAGTCTAGGACTGGGTGATATATCGTCCAAAGCCGGTTTGAAGTCCCAATTGTGATATTGGTTTCATAATTTTTGACCTGGCTATATCACAAGTCATGATTTGTGTGTATGCTATGTGAGAAGACCCATGGAGCCAGTCCGTGCCTCTCCATCCCTCCATCCTTAAATCAGACATCACGATATTTCAGTATATCACAGTGTTTAGCTGGTGATCTATCATGATGTTGGAAACCAGATATTGCCCAGTCCGAATTAAGTCCCACTGACTTCTATGCAACCCCCTTTCAGGTATGTTTCTGCAGGATCACAACCTTGTTATCCTATGACTCTGAGAGCAAACCCACTTAGAGGCTTTGAAAGAAAAGTCACCAACATTTCCCACCACACTTTGATTTGGTAATATTTATTACATAATAATAATAATAATCTTTTTAAAAGCTTGTCTCCCTCATGGGAGCTAGGATCTTAGGTTTAGTGTTTGTATTTTAAAATCAGAAAAAAGACAATAAATTACATCATGTCACCCACAAAGGGGCAAATGTTGAAAAACCATTGTGCTTTCCTTAGGAATAATAATAATAATAACAATATTTTTTAAAAAGGGAAATAAAAACCGCAACAATCCCCACACACAAAACAAAAATTTAAAACTCAGACAAAAAGCTACATTCAAATGAGACACATATACAGTCTAATTAAAGCTGCTTAGAAGCACAGACATCCGTTGGAAATAGCCCTGGAGGCAGGAAAAGGGATCCTGCAGTTTTAAAAAACCAGTCACAAAGCAAATGAAGGAACTACTCCCCTCGCCCCAGTTCCAGAATCAAGTATTGCTAACCTAACCCAACATTTCAAAGTCAATTGTGCTTAGGAAAATGCAGGAAGAGAAGGAAGAAACACTGGCCTGGCCAAGCGGGAGAATAATCATGAGATGGGTGGTCACAGTTTTTCTTATTAAAAATAAACAAATCCCTGCAATCAGAGAACTAGCTCGGCAGGGAAGAAAGATGTAACCCAGCCCTCTCCCTGCTTTTCCGCCTGATGTGCTAGTGTTCTGCTTGTTGGAACTTTTTGACTTCACCACTCCAACACTCTAACTTTCCTTCTGCTGAACCTTCAACGCTGCCCTTAGAATACTAGACAGGTTGTCATCCCACAGGAGGCCAGAAAGCTAAACCAAGACATAGCCCCCTTGTGGGTTTTACCCCACCCCCACCCCACGGCCTGACTGAGCCAGAAGCCACTTGGAGATCTGCAGTGCTCTCAGGGTTGCCAACTGAGGGTTGGGAGGGGAAGCAGCCAGGCTTACAGTTGTGCCTACATAGCAGCTTGACTGGAGCTAAACATGACTCCCCACTGCTGTCCTCAGATTGAGCTGCTGTTGAAGGCATATCAACAGATGGCATTCAAAATGTTGGCAACCCTTCATTTTATGCTTGATGGATGTCCCACTGGGGCTATGAGTCCATGACTTTGCCCAGAGCCATGAACTTGCTATGGAAATGGTAACACTGCTTGGCTCTAAACCTGGGTGTCCTTGCAAGCCCATCACCTTCCCAAACCAATTTTGGCCCTGTAAAAGAGGTTTGAGGGCCAAGAAAGTCTCCCAGCCACTTGGAATTTGGCAAAGTTCCTATATGCCAGCCTTTGCCAGCTTAGTGCCCTCCAGAAGTTTTGGACGCAACTCTCATCAGCCTTGTGATCTACACGCCTTCTGCTAGGCAAAACAACTGCGGACAGTTTTTTAAAACTATATTTTTAGTGGAGGGGGCACCATTTGTATTTTCTACTTCAGGTACAAAAACCTCTTGGGGCGTCTTTACCCACCAACATGCTTCCTATGAGAAACTGCAATGTTTGAAGTGCAATGCTGTGCTATAAAAGTACAATCCTGCTACACCATTTAATAGAACATCAACACATCTGGGTACAATCATACAGTCTGTGCGATGGTCCCTCCCTCCCCAAGCCAAACCTGGTGACCAAATTTCAGATCACTTTTTGCACTCCTGTACCCACTTACTTGGGAGTAAACCCACCTGAACACAGTGGGACTTGCTTCCAAGTGAACAGGCTCAGGACCAACTCCATTTTGGTTTATGGGAAATTGCAGCGAATGAATATTGCCTTTCATCCAAACACTCCTACTTAGAGACGTTCACATTCTGCCCACATCAATTTTTACATGCTTTTTGTGCAGATATATAACTGTACTTTACACTGTGACTCATGAAACACAAGTCCTCAAGTGAAAGACACTCTGACAAAAGCAGGCACCTGTGACTCCGCCAGGGTCACTGAATAAGCCATGAGACTGGGCTGAGAGACGCAAGGGGAACACTCTCTGGGGAACAGGCAACACTGACTCTCTACAGCGTGAATGACTGAATCATCTAAGCTCCACCTGACTGCAACTCTTCCCCAATCCCAGCAGACAGGGGCTGGAAAGGGCCAAGTGATCCCTGGCCTATGCCTGGAGAAGGGCACCTTCTTACGCCTTTGGGCGATGTGATACAGCTGCAGTGTCTTCCATCCTGCCTTGGTTCCTTATCTCCTACCCTGGATTTGGTGTCTTCTCCTGGATTAGATGCCTCATCCTTTTAGTAAGAGGAATGGGGAACTCTGTGGCCCTCCAAATACTGTGAGATTTCACTTCCCAACAGCCCCAGCCAGCTCCTGCAATAGTCAGGGATGATGGGAGTTGTAGTCCAGCAACATCCTGAGGGTCACAGGCTCCTCAGCTCTGCAACAAAACAACCTGCCCGGGTGAAGAGAAAGTAAAAGGGGGATCAGGACAGCAGCATCAAAATGCCTGCATTTCTTGCAGAGCTAAATATGCCTGACCAGCCCCCTCCCCTTTTGGTCCTCCTGCCACTGGACAGCCCAAAGAGTTTCTGACAGGTTTCAGTGGAGATCAAAGGAAGTGAATCTGGAGGGTCAATCAGAATGTGAAGACAGACCTTTTAAGAGCATGAGGGCAGAGTCCTCAGCAGGCACATGCAAACACAGATTATTTCTGCCCTTGGACAAGTTTGCCAAAAACAAAAAAGCCACAAACCCAGGACTCCTCACAGGTTACTGGAGAGATTCAGCTGAACCTTGGAAATGACCAGTCATGGTGGGTAACCTGTAATGTTACTATTAGCAGTAACTGTAGTATTTATGTAATGCCATTGATGTGCATTGGTGCTTTACAAAAGGGCAGGTCCCTGCCCTGAGGGGCTTACATTTTTTCATTTGACACTAAGCAGACGAAGGGAAGGAAAATGGGAGATGGGGTGCACACAGGTAAAATGTGTGCAGCACTTCAATCGCCGGTGCATAAGCTTTGTTACCGGGCAGCCTTTCCCCAACCAGGTGCCCTCTAGAAGATGCACAGGACTACAACTCCCATCAGCATGTGTGATGCTGGGGATGAATGGATCATGGCTGTGTGGCCTGCTGTTAGTGTCCTTCAAGGAGAAGGCAGGTTTTGAAGGAAGTAAGAGAGGTGGCATTAGGCAGGTGGCCCTGGGGACAGTGCCAGACAAGGGGGCATGAAGGGGCAGCAAGGACAAAAGGCAAGGGGGGCAGGAGATCTTTGGGGGACTGAGGGCTGGAGGGCAAAGATCAGAGGAGGATATTCGGAGCAGAGGTCTTGAACATGTCACCCTTCAAATCTCCAGAGCAGTTTTAACAAAAGTGTTTGAAGATGGTCCTGAGCTCCATTTAGTAAGGTGGAGAGTAGACAACTATAATGAGAGACGTCTGCACACCACCCAAATCCCCTCGGGGCAAACTGACCCAGCAGCAACGGCTGGGCTGGATTAATTCTGTAGTGAGGCATAATGAAAAGACTCTTGACCACTGAAAATTAATCCTCAAGTGGCTGTGTCCTGATTCCACCCAGTGGAAAGTAATCTATCCAAAGTAACTACAGAAGAATGGAAGGGACATCTCGAAGTGGTGTCATATCCCCCATAGTAAGTGACTGCATGAATTTGCTGTTTTCACATGTGCCACAATCAATTTAGATAGAAATCAGGCTTTACAGGAACAAAGCAAAACACAATTTATTATTTCAGTTATGGCTGAAAACTCCTGCATCTGGAAACCCTTCAGGGCTGCTCCTGTGCTGCAACTGCTATTGTCACTTCCAACTCTGTTAAGTCCCAAAAGGCACCACATACAGGAACTGGGAACTGTCACTGGCTCTGTCAGATTTCCGCATGAGACCTTGAAACTAGAAGCCTAGCAGAGCTGCTCATTCTTGGCCTGATCTACACGGGAGAAGCAGAAGGGACTGTACCATTTGAGTCTGTATCTGGAGGTTACCATTTCTGAATGTTCCCCAACCCCCCATATAAAAACAAACAAGAGCAACAACTAAGAGAACATAAACTCCCTGCAAGTAGAGAAGAGTACAACAAATTCTAGCCCTGCCTTCTCCCTGCTACACTCATTTTTTGATTTCCAGGGAGCTTTTCGTACAGCACACTAGGAAAGCATTCGTGAAGCGGCACAATTCATCTAATTATCCTTGGGGCACACTTTCTTCAGTGGGATCAGAGCCCGAATGAGGAAGCAACAGTTCCCCTCCCTCCAAGCAGAAACACTCTCCCCACAGCCCCAGGAGGCAGGCAGGGGCAGAGTGCAGGTTCCACCAACCTTTAAACCCTGCTTAGTTCCTAGATGTTTGTCAGACACTCGTCTCCTGTCCAGTGCCCAATGGGCTGGATAAAAAAACAAAAATATAACAGAATAACAGAACAGACGCCCAGACAACACGCAAGATACAGAACTTCCTGAGACAGAAAAAGGGTTCTTGTCCTCTCAGCAGGGGCTGCTGTTGCCTTCGTAGGACCCCAGCAGCTGCCCTGCTCTCCTTCTGGCCAGTTCTGTGTGGTCTCTCTACCTGCCAGCCTCTGGACTGGAGGCAGGGAGTGCCACTCTCCACAAGGTGGTCTCAGCTGGAGAAGAGCCAGGTGTGCTCCAGAATAGGATTCCTCTCTTCTGAATGCGCCTGGCCGTGGTGCCACTTCGTCTCTTTCTGTTTGTTTAAATAAAAAGCTGGTGTAGAAAAGCAAGCAGGGAGCAAACTCCCTTTGGAAATCTTCAGGGCAGCCAGCCCCTCCCCAACCCCCACCTGAAATGAAAACAGGAGCATCCAGATCGCAGCACACAGTTTGGGCTTTGGCCCTCCGTGACCAAGTTCCCTTTGGTATCCAGAACCCGCATCCTTTTCATCAGCAGCTGGGCAGCTGTTTCCACGGTCAGGCTGCCGGCCATTGATGGATCAAACCGTCCTGCAAAGGAAGAGTGTGTGCACGTGTGGATGTGGGGAGAGCTTAGCGAGAGAAAATTATCTGGATATTCTCCCTCCCTGGCTGCAGCCACTACCTGAGGTTTGTAGGTACACAATCAGAATCCTCTTGTGGGCACTGGCGTGTTTCCCCCCCCCACCGCCCCCCAGTTCTCGTCTCTGGAAGGGAAGGACTGAGGCAAAACCAACCAGACTGGGTCGCCCAAAGGCCGGGGTCAGACGACGTTGTCTGGGGGGCTGTGGTTTGCTTTGTGGTGTTGGCAGTTCCTCTCGTTCAAAAGGCTGGTTGTTTCATCCGTCACTGAGGTTTCCGCCTTTTCTGACAAGGAGGTGTCCAATTTGGGGGTGCCGCCCTCAGGAGACTGGGGGCAGCTCTCGAGGCGGGAGGCCATGAGACCATTTTGATACTGGAGGCGTGTGATCTGCCAGGTGGAGAAGGAGATAGAAGCTGAGCCCTCAACACATTGCTCAGTGTGCACAATTCCCCCCCCCCCCAAAGCAAAATTTTGCACGATAAAAGCAAAATTCCATAATGCATATAGGTTATGTAAATTTATTATTATTAAAAGTGCATCTTCTTAAATACACACGTGTATAAACACTTACCTATTTTGCTTAACAAATTCTGTTTCTGGTAATCATGAGGAAATCCAGGTGACACCCTGCCTTTTGACTGACAGAAAAGGTCCTTGGATCTCTGCCTCTTGACTTTTGAATTTTCCCAAGGCATTGCCAGCACATGAACAACCATAAGGACTAGAAATGTACTTTATGAAAATTGCTGAAACACTCAGGTTGCGGAATTTCTGCACTTGGGACTGAAGTCTGCACTTGCACAGAACACCAACAGCCCTGGCTAAAGATCCCCAAGGGAACATCTACCTCAGACCTGATGGGATGCTCATCCACACAAGATAACTTCCTTCACACAGGAAAAGTTAGGCTGAAATCTTTCTCCCTGACAAACTAGCTTCCTCTGTGAAGAGATTATTTGCTTTTTGATATGGAGGGCAGCTGTGTGCTATCCTGCAAGCCACTACCTGTAGTCTGAAGCAGAAGTCTGGCCCTTTCTCAGCTCAAGGGCCACATTCCTTTCTAGGCTGCTTGTCAGTGGTGGGCCAGGATCCAAAGTGGGCAGGGCAACACATGTTCATTTACTCACCCCCCCCCCTACAGCTGAGTGCCTCTTGAGACTCAGGCCCAAGACCCACCTTAATATACTGCAGGTCCGTAAGGGCGCGGACGCTGAAGTCGGAGATGTACTGGGAGCTGCCGCTGGCGTTGAGCTGGTTGTTGCTGCCGCTGAAGTTGGAGGAGATGGAGTCGGAGCGCTCGTGGTAGCAGAGGGAGGCCGACCGATTCAGATTGCTCAAATGAGATGGAGAACGCACCTCTGAAACTAGACACAGAGAAGAATGAGCCAGGGACCAAGCCGTGCCCTTCCTCCCCCCTCCGAACTGTCTTGCCAACCGCGCAAAAAGTGATGCCACCCAAGAGGGGTGTAAGCCAATGGAAAGGGCTATCCATGCACTCTCTGGCTGCATGAACAATTTGTTTTTTGTTCAAATTGGATCAACTGGTTTGTTGCTTTTAACGCCAGCTTTTAAAACTACACTTTAAAAAAGGAACAACCAAGAAAGAAAGAAAAAGCAAAGAGGAGCAGGGGATCTGGATTAAGGCAGCTTTTGCCTCCCCAGTCCCCTCCAGAAGTTTTGGACAGCATCCCCATCAGCCCCAGTAAACACATCTGGGGCTGTTTGGGCTAAAATTTGGACTGGGCTTTGCAGCGCAACACAATTTTTGTAAAGAAAATAATCTGCAGCCCAGTGCATTTGCATTTTTAATTTATGTACCCCAAATACCATCTTTTGTCAATCTGGTGCCCCCCAGAAAAGCAGGGCTGAGTCAATGCAACCTGCCAGGCAAGGGGTTAATGTGCACCTTTCACACCATGCACAAGTGTTGTTTACCTGACACCCTGGGAAACAAAGATGCTCGGGGCATAAGAGGCTGGTGCTGGGGCGCGACAGGCAAAGCTAGAACCCAACATGGACACAGAGAAGGACAGGAAGGAGAGAGAGATGCAAAAGGAGAAGTCAAAGAAACCTTTGATTATGGAGAAAGACCACACAGCCCCTTTGCGGGTCTGTTGCTAGCCCATTCTGGTGCCCTTGGCGGAAAGCCCAAATGAAGTCCACGCCTGCTTGTGCTTGCCACAGGGCATCCTCCCCTGGAAGCCTCCCCCTGGGAATGGACTGTTGTTGTGCTGTTATGAAGCTCTGGTTGCTTCCAGTCGACCTTGTGCAGGGGAACGTCCTGGCGGCCAGGGACAGGATCAGTGCCCCCTGCACTGCCACTCACAGCAACATCCCAAGCCCATGGCCAGCAGTGCCCACCTCACCTGGCCTGGCCTCAGGCAGCTTCTCAGACAGAGGCCTGATTGAGAGGCAGGGAAGGGAAGAGCTCCCAGGGTGAGAGACGGGGAGAAGAAAGGGAAGCTCCCTGGTGGGAGCTGGGAGGCCCCCCCTTTCTGTGTGAGGAAAGGGCCATGATCCACCTTTCAGAGAGGACTCTGCATTTTCTGTGATCTTTCTTTCTCTGTTCTGCTTTTTATTTACTTTCTTTTATCTTATTGTATCATGAAAAAACTTTCAGAATATTTTATGAATAAAATCAGATAAAGATTTATATCAAGGGAAGAGTACAAGGGAAGTTTTGCAATGTGTTGAACCACAAGTAGTTGTTTGGATGAAAAAAACAGTAATGTGAAACACTGGCTCACGGGTGGGGAATCTCAGGCTCAGTGGCTGACCACTGCCTTCCCGGCCTCTCTGTCTGGCACTCTGGGGCTCCCCACAGGCCTTACCCCTCACAGGTCCTGCTTCATGCCACCCCCCCCCCCCCAAGTGTCCTGGCATGGCTAGGTCTCCTTGAACTCCATCCTCCTTCCTAACAAGCAAGAGGGGAATGTGGAGGTGTGGAAACGAGCTTGCTCGATAAAAGTGACTTCAGGCTTTGGACCTGCCACCCTGGCATGTGGCCCCCGGAAGATTCCCCAGAAGGGAAAGTGGCCCTCGTGCTGAGATAGGTCCCCCAGCCCTGCTATAGATGGACAGGAGCCACCTGGCATTCTGTGGCACAGGACCACGTGCAGCAGGTCGGCCACGAGGGGGCAGAAGTCTAACATCAAATACAGCAGCAACCCAAGAAGCGGCAGAGTCCGCTTTCTTCAAGCATCAGGGCAGGGATGGGCAGTCGGTGGCCTGTGAGCCCCAGCCAGCCCCTGGAGCAATTATGTCTGGCCCCTGAAGTGGACTCTTCCCTCAACCTTCACCTCCAGTCTTCCTGGCTGGCTAACCTTCCTCCTCTTTGCCAATGCCCCCCTTCTGCCCCCTCTGACCCAGCTGAGGAAACCCAAGAAGTGAGCACACAGAAGCAGAGCCACAGATGTAGAATGAGATGGTGCCACCTCGGGGGTGGGGTGGGGGGAGAGTCCGGTGTTAAATTACTGGAGAGTTTGTTCCCACGCTTGCACACTTAGGCTGATGGGAACTTTCCTGCAAGTCACTCCTCCCAAAACAAACAAACAAACAAACAAATCTTAATACAGCACACAAGATTGTATATATCTGCCCCTGTTTGTTGTCCTTTGATCTTGTCTCCACTGAGAACTGTTCTGAGCCTGACCTCTCTGCGGTGGAATTTCCTTGGTCTGACCACCACCTTATCTCCTTCCGCACTGCACACATTCTGCCTTTCCCGTCCTGGGGAGGGGACGAGGCTCAGTGGCAGAGCATCTGCCTTGCCCTGGCATCGCCAGGTAGGGCTGGGAGACACTCGCTCTCTGAAATCCTAGAAAGCTGCTGCCAGTCAGTGTAGGCAATACTGAGGAAGACAGACCTATGCTCTGACTCAGCTTAAGACAGCTTTCTATGTGGCTGTTTACCTTCCACGGTAGGGGGTGTAACACGACTGCTGTGTGGAAGTAAAGGGAAGATCCAATTCAGCTGAGTGGTGATTTGAAAGGGGGGGGGACTGCCATTCCTAAGACGGCCCCCTCTGCTCCATCAATGGCTTATTTAGCACTAAGCACCCATTCATTCATGCAAGATGGCAGCATATGGAGTATGGAGCTCAAGAGCTTGCAGCTGAGCAGGGCAATTTCTGGAATATACTTCTTGTTGTTCTTCCATCCCGCTAGAGGACAGAGTTGGAGCAGATGGGGCTTGTCAACCTGGGAAGGGAACCCATCTAGGAGAAGGAAAACTCTGATCCTGAACCTCCGCTGCCTTGAAGAACATCACTGGGAGAAGAAAAGGCTAAGGAGTGAACCCTACACAAATCCAGAGTGAAGTCCCTAAGCTGGTTGGATGGCACCTTGTACGCCTCCTTCCAGCAATTCCTGCAGCTAAGCTGGTGCCAAAGGTCTTGCTCTGCTTTCCTTTGGACCACATCAGAGAGGCCAAGAAAGGGGTCTTGTTGTCTGAGCAGGCCAGGTCATTTCAGTGCTGCTAACACAGGGGTCTGACTTCATGCCCTGAGGTGCACTGCACTGTCTCTCAAGACAAAGGGATGCCCGCAGAGGACAAAGTGGCCCTCAAGGAGCGAGAGGCTTCTGATTTAGGGCATGAAGACGGTGTGCAGAAGATCCCAGGTTCAATCCCTTTACATAGGGGAAGCCAATGTGGTGCCCTTAAGATTTGAACTCTAACTCCCAGCAGCACCAGCCAGCAAGGCCAATGATTAGTGACAATAAGAACTGCAGCCCACAACATCAGGAGGGGGCCGGCCTCTTGCTGCCCTAACTTCTTGCTTAAAGGGATTACAGGTCTTGGGCTGGGGAAGTCCTGCATGACACCTTAGAGAGCTTCTTCTGCTTCTGGGCTACATGGAGAAACAAGCCTAAGCTGGGAGAAAGCAACTTCATATGCTCATGGGGGGCTGTTTTGTGGTTTCTGGTTGCCACAGCTCAAGGGTTATTTCAGCCCGCTCTCCAGATGAGTGCCAGGACCTCTTGCAATGTCCTAGTGAGGGTCAGCTCCTGAATTCATGCCTGGCTACACAGGAGTCAAAAGCTGTGCGCCAGAAACCTCTGATACTGCAAGGGGGCCCTAAGCATGGAAGGACCATAGCTTGGTAGAACTTGAGCTTTGCATGCATCCCAGGTTTAATCCCCAAAATCTCTGAGTAGGGCTGGGAAAGACCCCTCTCTGAAACAGCTATTGCCAGTCTCCTCCAGGATTGGGAGGTGCAGCTACGAGGGAAAAGCAAAGCATCTTGGGATGGGCATGGCTGCCCGGCTGAACAGTATTCTGGAAGCCCAGCCCCTTCTGCAAACAGGGGGTGCATGATGTGTATTATGCAGCACAACCCCTTTTGATGGAGGGTAGGCACAAGAAAGACACCCCCTGCGAACAATCAGGCCCACCCATTTATGGAGCACATGCGCTTTGGCATGGATAGTGTGTCACATCCAAAGCCTAAAGAGGAGAGTTGAGCCCTCCTTCTCTCCCATGGAATCTGCCTTCCCTTATAAGTGAATGATGGGCATAACTTTTTGCTACCATGCCTTGAGCGAGGCCTAAGGCAGAGGTGGCAAGTGTGTGGGGCCCTCCCAAAGTTGCCAGACTACAACTCTCATCATCCTTAACCACTGGCTATACTGGCTGGGGCTGAAGGGAGCTGAAGTCCATCAGGGTTTGCATGCCCTGGTGGACACCCACCCAGGGGGCTTGGTAAAAACAATACTTCCTGGGCCCGGCTTGCCTCATGGCTTGCCAGCTGACCATTCCCGCCCACTGCCACTGACAGACAGAGGGAGCGGGCTCCACTGGGAAGGGTGCCCGGCCCCATGCCCCTTTTGTGGCTGTCTCCCTTTGGCCCCCTCCGCATGCAGGTCCTTACTTGTGGTGACCAACGGGCTCAATGCCATCACTCCGTAATAGGAGAAAGGACCGGTCTCAAATTTCATATTCTCCTTGCCGGCCTCCACTTCCACTTTGCCCTGTGAGAAAGACAAAGAGCCATGTGAGATTCTCAGGAACTTCCATGTAGCAGCCAGAGTCAGCAGCAGTTGCAGCACGGTAAAGGGATCTTTCAATGAGAAGGTGAAAAATGGCACACAAGCTTCCAAGGGGGGAGCGGGGGGGGGGAGCACAGTCAGCCTATGAATGTCAGCCTCTACCTGCAACAAACAGGTGTGGGAGAAGTTTCGGCATTTCTTTAGGGAACATCTGTATTTGTGTGCATGTGCAGTATTGTAAGGTAAATGTGTAGGTTAAGTATAATATTTAAATTAAGGTATGTGTTAGGTTGGAAGCAGGAGGCAATGTGTGCAGGTGGAAATGACTGGTGATTGGATAAGAGCTTGAAAAGGAGTTTAAATGCTGGTGGGAGACAATTTGGAAGCTGAGTTGGGGCAAGAGGTGGATTTGAGGGCAGCAGGGGTGGATTAACAGAGGAGGGTCAGAATTGTTATCAGCCTTCGCTTTGTGTGAGACAAAGGAACAAAGAGATAATTCCAAACTGAGGCCAAATGTTCATGTGCTACTAAATTGCACCACATGCCTCTTGACTGGCTATGCAAGAGGTGAGAAAAGTTCAGAACAAAGTATCTGTGGTGGCAGCAGGAACAAAGGGAATTGAGAAACACCTATCAGAAACCCGGCTTGGGGCAATACATCTTTGAAGGAGCGAAAAGGTGGCAGAGGGGAGTTGAGGGGAGCCTGTGGGTTGTACCAGAGCACCCCCCATGGATGGTTAAGTCCAGTTAAAGGCGACTATGGAGTGTGGCGCTCATCTGACTTTTCAAGCCGAGCACCACATGGGCAGGGGGAGGGGGCATGGCAGAACAGCATCCTCAGCACACATGCGCTGGAAGGCCTCACAGGCTGGCCTCTGCCCCTCACAGACTGTGGGAACACCAAGTATCGCTTCCCACAATCCTCCTGGTCCCCTGGGTGGGGGGACCCCCAATCACCCCTGACCACCGGCCATTCTGGACTGAGGGAAGTTGGGAGTCCAGCATCATTCAGAGGGCATCAGTTTAGCCAGTCCTGTTCCATACCAGGCACAACGGAGGGGGTGAGCCTCATGTCGGAGGTCCAATGCTGCCCTCTACCTGGCCCTCAGGATGCTCCTCTCCATCCCTCCTCTGAGCACTCCTTGGGTGGTCGGGTGAGGAAAACTCTGACTTTTGCATGGCTGGAATGGAGCTGGCTGCAGCAAAGTCTCATCTGTTGCTCCTCCCACTTTTGCCCCTGGCCCCGCCCACTACTGCCTTAAACTGGTGAGAATCTTTCCCTCCCTGCTTCCAAACGCCAAAGGGATTGGATTACCTGCAGGATGAGGATGAAGAAGTCGGCTGGCTTGTTCCTGTTGAAGAGGAAGTGCTGGGGGCACTTCTTGTTTTCTTCGTCGTACTTCAGCTCATTGATGACGTCGCGGTGCTTGAGCAGGCGGAGCAGGATCTTTTCCGAAATGAGGGAGGGGGTGAACTGCGTCACTTCTGCAAAAAGCAGGCGGGGGACATGCAAGTCAGACCCCAGAGGGAAACATCCAGGGGAATCAACCTTTCAGGGCAGGTCCAGGCATTGCAAAGAAGTGGGAGCAGTGAAACCCAGAAAAAAGCAGATATGGGGGGGGGGGGGCGGGAGAGACGTGTACTGAAACCAGAAATCCAGGCTGTTATCGACCTGATATTTCTTCACCCTCAGTGGGTGAGAATTGTTGGGGAAGGGCAGTGGTCAGCGGCAGAACACCTGCTTTGCATGCAAAAGGCCCGTCCCCAAAGCCTTCTCCAGGGAGGTCTGGGAGAGAGCCACAGCCAGTCACTGCGGATGATACAGAGCCAGGCCAGGTTCACACCAAACATTCAAAGTGCTACAATACTACTTTGAACAGTCACGGCTTCCTCCAAAGAATTCTGGGAGCTATAGTTTGTTAAAGGTATGGAGAGTTGCAAAGAGAATCCCTCCCAGATCTACAACGGATTGGTTTGGTCATCAATCAGTCTTCACTGGGAACTCTGGGAACTGTACCTCTGCTGTTTTCAGCTTACCATTGATTTTGTTTTTTGTTTGTTTGTTTAAATAGCAGCCTTTAAATGTTTCTATTGATAACTTTATAGCTCCATTATTTTTGTAAATTGCTTTGGGGTCTTTTTTCTTACTATCAAGTGACATGCAAATTTTATGAAATAAATAACAACTTATTAAAAACCAGCAGCGCCCTGGGATTTCCCCCGCCATAATCTATATATTCTCTCGGTCTCAGACTCTGCCTCTCTCAGTGGGGGCTTCCCTGGCAATGAATTTTCCTTCTCAGCTGGCTTTGCCATTTCCACGTTCTAAGGAGGAATGCTCCCTCTTGCAGCTCCTGCCCCCACAAGCAAATGGTTGTATCTAAGGTGGACTCAGAGCAGACTGACCAAAAGCAGTGGACATTTGTTAGCCATGTCATTAATTGCAGGGAGTCTACTCTGAGTAGGACCAGCACTGGATACAACCTACATTGCCCTATCTTCAGTTGTAGCCTATCCTTGGCTGGCTGACCTCCCTAGAAACTTGCCAACCATATTGGGGCTGTGTTTTGTTGACTTTGATGCAAGGAAGAGACGCCGAGGAAGAGGGGGGAGGATAAACAGACAGACCCAGCAGCAACCTCCCATTCAAGCCTAAAGCCACAGCAGACAGGATAATGGAGGGCTTGTCTTTCTGAGAAGGTAAATCCCCTGTAATTTGTGAATGAGACAATGGGAATGACCTTCTCACAAGGCTCTCGTATTAGTCTTTGAAATCAGATTTGGCAGCTCTTATTATGGGCCTCAAGATAAGACAGCAAAGGGAACATGATTCCACATCAAACGGTGGGGGTACCTGCCTGCGCAGGTGTGGATGCATTTCTTGCAAATGATGCAAGTCAGACATTTCCAAAAAATGTGCCGGGCAGCACTGGTGTGCCAAGAAAAAGGTAAGATGGGCTCCTGTGAGAAACCCAAAGCAGCCCCTGTCAAGGAGTCTGCCCTCTGAGTGATTTTTGCTTCCCATGTGTCTTCACCTTTCCAAAATTTTACTGCATTTATAGGGTATTGCTGTATTTTAGACCGGATATGCCTATGGTTTAATTGTTTGCTTTATATTTTTTTGTTATTTTTTGCTGCTTGGAGACCGCTTTAGTATTAAGCGGCATGTAAATATGCCAGTTCCTCCCCAAACTGCCCCATGCCACACATTCTCACACTCAGCCAAAGCACAGTCCCACAGAGGGTGGGGACCCCATGGCAGCCTGAAGCTGCTGTGCTTCTTGAAGCCCATATGACCTGTACAGTATTATTATACCACCATCATCATCACCACGCACCCTTCAACAGCAGGCCCTGGTTTTGATTTTGGGCTTAAATTGAAAAAAAGTTAAAGCAGATTACGAATACAAAAATAGATTACAAATGATAGGGTTGGCCCTGAAAACCCACCTCTCAGGGGTCAAAGGTCATGTTAAGGAGGTGTGTCTTGTAAGGCCCATGACTCATTTGCAGCTACAGTACTTCCCTGGCTCTCTGTGCTCCACATGTAGGGGGGAGAGATTCCTAAAGCAAAATGTCTGCATTATATCAAGAGCAGCAGATGGTGCTTGATGCTTCTCCAGCGAACCAGGATTTCAAACCAAGAATGGGGAGTGATTCCCAAAGGATCTCTTACCCGTAGAGAGAAAGCGGTGAGCAGCTAGGAGCAGCTGCGGGGAGATCTTCACCTTGGACTCTGTGTCATTGTCCTTAAAGGCAGAGAAGTCCCTTTTGCTCTTCTGGTTATTCACTCGTTTTCTGGATCGGTTGTCAGCTGCAGAAGAGGAAGGGGATAGGTTGAGAAGAAGGGTGTCCCCCCAAGAACAAGTTCACTATTCAGTGTATTACTGCAAACTGTGCTTGTTCCATGCACCCTCATGCCTACCACAAGGGCACGTAACTCAGACTCCTGGAAGTCTTCTGCTTTCATATAATTTACATCTTTCTAGTCATCAGGACTACACATTAAATTCTGTATCATTCCAATTTTAGTATACCTGCTTTCGAAGTGAGCACAACTCAAATTAAATTCTATGGGACCCATAGTTAACACTATGGACACCATTGGGAGTAGTCAAATCCTTCTCAAACGCTGGGGCAGGTTGCAACCCTAAAGTTCTCCCTGAGAAGTGTGTGGTTGACACAGCACTCATGGGAAAAGTAAAGCACTGTGCTTGAGGACCAGGCTGCAATGTGGCCAAATGTATGCAACTGAAAAAAGAAATGGTTGACATTAGGGAAGAGGCCTGGAGTATCTGTGAGCCAGCCAAGACATCATGAACTATGGAATCTGCTCTTGCAGGAGGCAGCGATGGCCACCATCTCAGATAACTTTAAAAGAGGACTGCCTCCTGTGGAAGTGAGTTCCATAGTTTAACTGTGCTCTGTGAGAAGAGGTACTTTCTTTTACCTGCCCTGAATCTTCCAGCATATTGCATGGATGAAACCTGATCCTCAGGAGACCCTCAATCAAGCAGCTTCAGATGTGAGCTGCAGCTTCCATCATCTCAGATCATTGGTCATGCCAGCTGTGACTGATGGGAGTTATAGTCCAAAGCAGGTGGAGGTGCCACACTGGCTGTCCCTGCCCTATGGTATAGGAAGACCCACAAAATGTCCTATCCACATATTCACATATTTATTACTATACAGCCGATCTGCCATCACACCCCCCTGCCCAGCAATAGCAGAGATTTGGAAGGGACCTAACTGTACATATCTGACTCGTCCAGGATCTCTGACTTGATGATTTCCTCAATGACGTCCTCCAGTGTCACCAGTCCCAGCACCTCATAGAAAGGGTCACCTTCGCCTTCATTGTTCACCTTCTGGACAATGGCCAGGTGCGATTTACCTGTGGGAGAGAGAGCGAGATAAGCTATTACAGCACCACAGAAAGAGTCACAAATGTTATGCATTCTGGAAACATATCATCTGCCTGGTTGCTGCTGCAGAGTCCTGGGAAAATGAAATCCTATGACTGTGGCCAACTCACCCTAAGCTGTCCCTCTTGCTCAAAGACAGCTGGTCATAGACGGTGGGAAGGTTGGAATCTTGGCATCAGATCCAACAAACTTCTACTAAGAACAGACCCACTCCAATTAGAGGATCTAAGTTAGCCGTGTCTATTAGTTTCAATGGGTCTACTCTGATGTAGGACTGACACTGGTCACAAACAACCCTTGGTGTCAAGATGTGGGGTCAGGGGTTGTATTCAACTATGTCTTAGAGTAAACCCACTGAAATTAAATAACTTAAGGTAGTCATGTCTGTTAACTTCAGAGGGTCTACTCTGAGTAGGACTAGCACTGGATACCACCCTAAATGTTGTGAGGAAATCAAACCAAGGACCAAGGGAAACTATAGGGATTCGTTTTAATTTAGGGAAGGGTACCACACACTCTAAACAAAGGGCTTGAATGATTTTGGTAGGAGGCCAAGGTGACCACAGCAGGCCAGAGTGAGTTTGTGCCTCAAGTGGCTCCACAGGGCTGCGCTTGTTTGCCAGGCTAGCTTGAGCACATGAGCAGGGAGAGGGCTGTGGGAAGTTTTGGAGGCAGGGATGGCAGTGAGAGGCAGAAGGTTCCCACATGAATACAGTCTGAAAAAATAAACCAGAAGTCTTTTGCACAATGCTCTCCTGTTCCTCACTCTTGGGGCATTCACGAAACCCGGTGGAGGATCAGTCTGTGCAATTCTGACTGTTATTACAGCATTAGAGAGACAGAAAGGCAATTAGATGTCCTGGCAATTAAGGAGGGGGGAGAACCACTTTTCTCCCCTTCTGCGCTGTGGGTGGGAGGAGACCTCCCAGGCTAGGCAGGAATTCTTCTCAGCCACTGCTGATTGGAAAGGTGGTTTCTGAGACACTGGAAGGGGAGCTGCAATTTCATGCAATTCTTCTCCTTCAGTGTCGAACTGCTCACATGAGCAGGCCACGGGCGAGTGGGAATTTGGAAGAGATCGCTGGGTGCTTAATGTCATCTGTGCCAGCTCTTGGTTCCCATGCCAGCCCCATTTGCACTACACATTTAAAGCAGGATCTTACCACTTTAAACAGTCATGGCTTCCCCCAAAGAATTCTGGGAACTGTAGTCTGCTAAAGGAGCTGAACATGCTGGGGAGACCCCTCTTCCCTACCTAGAGCCACAATCTCTGGAATTGATTTGGAATTGCAGCTACCTTTTGGTAGCAACGTTTAAAAAGTTTAAAAAGTTGGTTTTGCCTGTTTTCACTGCTTTATTTTATTTGCAAACTGCTTGAGGTTTTCTTGATTTTTGCAATCACACAGTATATAATTTTTGTGAAATAAATAATTAAACAGTTAAATAACAGGAGGACAAAAAGCCACCGCCCATGATGGAAATCTGGGAATAAGAGTTCAAGGGCGCTGCCTGATGGACAGAAGGGAGCTCTTATTTCTTGATTTAATCCTGCCCTGGTGAATGAAGTCCTTGGAACCAGTTGCCTTTCCCTGCGCTGCGGTTCTTCCTGAGCACATTGTTGGAAACTGGCAGGTCATGTGCTAGCCACAAGATAGTGGAGATCAGCAGCAGGGCCTGGTGCTGTGAAGCAAAGATGCCTAGATGAGCCTGACTCTGGGGGACACTAAAGCTGGGAGCTTTCCTGCCCTTTAGAACTGCTAAGCTGTGAATACTCTGAAGGTGCTCTCGGCGGGACTAGCCAGCTCTCCTCTTTCCAGAATGCAACAGGGACATACATCACCGTGCAGAGCTATGTGGGAAAAGTTCTGGACTCAGGCCTTCCTCAGAGCATTTGGTCTGCTCCGCTACTGCACAGTTCCCCCAAATTTCCGATCGTCAAAGCACCCCTCCAAAAAATTAGGGTGATACAAGTGGAACCCGCAACATACTCCATCCCATCCCCCACTCATCCCCCCCCAACAGAAATACAACATTATCTGGTCACTAAGTATCTTCAGTCGCCGAGCTGTTGGGGGTTTTTTTTGTCCCCCCCCCCGCCCCCGGGTTACTCCCCCTCCCCAAAAGAATGGTTTTTAGGATTCTTACATGTGGTTGATGATGTTTTAACCACATGTCAGCCTTTACTAAGCTGGTGCCCTCCAGATCTGGCCCAGCCATCTTGCCATGCTAGCTGCAGTCAACTAACATCTGGAGGTGCCACATTGGCCAAGCATAACGACTGAACTCACCTTTGGTATCTACCATTTCATATGCTTAATTGGTCTTCTCCATCTACTCATCTTTGTAGGCTAAATCATTTATGTTGTCATTTTAACACTGTGTGATGCTATTCATAGGCAAACTTGTCTTAATTAATGCAGGGGGGCAGAGAGCCATTTTGCCTACATGCGTTGATTCCAAACAAGAATGTGCAACACATTTCAAATACAAAAAAGCAAAGTTTAGAGGCACATTTTGATCCATTACTAAGTAATGTAAAGGACAAGAACGGCCTGTCCTCAGAGCCACCTTGACCAGCTTGGCAGATGTGCAGGACTGGGGCTGATGGGAATTGTAGTCCAAAACATTTAGAGGTTGGAAAGGTTGCCTCAGAGCCAGGAGGTCAGCATTTGCCTCATGTGCTCTCAGAATGCACTGAGGAAGGCGCATGCCCTGTCCCATCATTGCTGGCTCCACCCAAACATCGTCATGTGTTCATCTGAGTATGTTTATAATCTCCACCTGAATGGGAATCCTGTGCAAACTGGGCTTCCCAGTTACATGGAGGGTTCTAAGGAAAATTAGCTGAATGTCCAAAAATCCCCCCCACCCTCCTGCTCAACATGCAAAGATGGGAGGCTGAAGCAGAGCACATTGTCCTGCTGCTCCCCTGATGCGTTAGAGGTGAAGACTTCCAGTGTCAAAAGTGCCTGAGTCTCCCAATCAAACCAGTGTAGAAATTAGCCAGAATTCCCTGATCCCAGGGGAGGTTGAACTAGCAAGAGGCAAGGCAGGGCTAACAGATCATGCAGAGACGTGGCAGGCATCCTCCTCTGGGCTTGGGTCCTTTGGGCTGGAGATTTTGCTGGGAGAGAAATGAGTTCCAGGGGCTTGGAAACGCTCCCTGCAAAAGGAGGGGCCAGCACCAGAAGTCCCCCCCCCCTTCTTCTCCCACTTTGAGCAGGAGAAGGCTTCTCAGGTAGAGAGCTGGCCCTGGGAAAACGGGGGTGGGGAAAAAACCCACTCCTGCATGGGACTCATGGGATTAGAGGGTTCCCTGTGGGGTGGGCCTTTTGTCCCTGTATCCCCGTTCAAAGTAGCCCCCCAGCAAATAAGTAGTTCATTTCCTAGTCAATCTGATGAGAGGCAAGGAAGGACCCACCTTTAATCTTTAATTCCAGGAGAAATACATAATTTCTCATGACAAATGTGCTGTTTCTGTACCACTGCAGTGCACAGCAAAGACAGAGTCAGGGCAATTGTCTTCTTCCTTGGAACAGTAATGCTGCTAAACTCTACTGGCCAGAGCTTAATATGAAATCCTTCTTTGCTACAGAACGGAGTGTGGCCTTTCACCTCTCACCTCAGTTGCTAACTACTCTGGAAACACCAGTGGGTCTCTGCACTCCCAACAGCAGCATCCTTATGATCATCATTTGTTTATTATTAACAAAATTAACAGACCACCCTTCATTACAAAGTAACCACAAGGCAATTTCCAAGGTATCTAAAGACGCATGGCAGCTGACGCCCAAGTATGTGAGGTTGGGCAGCAGGTAAAACCAAACTAGCTTGGGTATCTCCAAAGGCCTAAAAGAACACATTTTTGTAACCAGGTCTAGAAGCTGAGTAATGTTGCCTCCATCTGCACCTCCAGAGGGAGAGCACTCCACAGCCGGGGCACCACTACAGAGAAGGCCCTGTCTCCTGTCCCCTCCCCGTGATCTCATGGCCTTGGCCAGTCTGTCAAAAGGGAAAGGCACCCTGAGAACTACCTGGGTCCCAAGTATTTCAGGCCGAAACGAACACCTTGAATTGGGCCCAGGAACACAGAGACATGCAAAAAAGATGGTGGCTAACTTTGTGCAGAAACACCTGTCAATAACCTGGCAGCAGAAAACCAGGTGCCACTTATTCACTGCCTCACCCATTAAAATTGTTATTATTTGTTCCATTTTTAAGCCACCTTTTATGGTTTGCAATATATGCAAGTAAAACAATAAAATGGAACACCAAATAAAACCATGATATGTACTAAACTTAATTTAAAATAAACAGTATACTTACAACTCGCCTTGAACACACCACTTTCTTTCAGAGGTTCTGCCCTGATACATGACCCTCTGCTTGCAGGCAAGAAATGTCCTAAAGCAGCTGTTTGCCCAAGGCGAGAAGAGAATTGCCTCCAAGTGACCAGGCACAGATTTCCCCCCCCCCCCGCCAAAAAAAAACCTCCATGTGCTACAGACAGATTATATCCTTAGCATGTTGTGTCCAAGTGGGCTAGTAATTTTTACAGACACTCCCCTCACTGCCCTGAGACCCCTACCACCGCCACAAATAGGCTCTCGAGGACTTCAGATGGGGTCTCTCTCTCAGCCCTACCTGACAGGGCTGAGGGCTGTACCCGAGACCTTCTGCATGCAAAGCAGACACTCTGCCACCGAGACACGGCCCCTCTGATCTTAATAGCGGAAATGAATCTTTGGGGAAAGGCAGTAATGAACACGTTAATTATGGCAATTGTGATCTGTGCATTAGAAAATGACATCAACACACATTTAAGACACTATGAGGGAATACAGAAGTTCAGCTAGTAAGAAGGCAGGAGGATGGACAGCACCCCATTGACCCTCGTGGGCTAGCCTCTGTTGCCAGAGCCAGGATCCTTATGGGTGCCTTCCCCTGAGGAACCAAACACGCTCCTTCCCACAGCACCTTGTGGGCCAAGTGGCACAAGGAACACACCAAGGAGGCAGCCAAGGAATAGAGGAGTGCTGTCTGAGGGCCCAGAAGGGACAGTCTGGAGACAGAGGCTTCAAGGGCCTCAGTTTGCTCTCGGCTTCTGCTGGGGATATTTGCCACCTCAGCCTGGTCTGTGATCCTGCAACTCCTGACCTGCCCCACTGCATGGGATCTGGTGTCAGACCAGAACATGATAATTCTGCTTTTGCTAGCTGTGGGGAGAGGCAATGTTGTTTTAAAAAAAGTTTAAAACAACTTAAAATTACTGGACACAATTCATGGGCAAGCAAGTTAAAAAGATGTAACTCAGAACAGATCCTGAAGCTGAGGCTCCAATACTTTGGCCACCTAATGAGAAGAGAAGACTCCCTGGAAAAGACCCTGATGTTGGGAAAGATGGAGGGCACAAGGAGAAGGGGATGACAGAGGACGAGATGGTGGGACAGTGTTCTTGAGGCTACAAACATGAGTCTGACCAAACTGCGGGAGGCAGTGGAAGACAGGAGTGCTTGGCGTGCTCTGGTCCAGCGGGTCATGAAGAGGCGGACACGACTAAACAACAACAAACTCACCCTTGTTTTTAACCACTCACCAGAGGTGACTAGGAATTCCACCCATGGGAGTGAGAGATTGCTCAGCCCCTCCTCCCACAGCCCTCATCGAATCGCAGAGTTGGAAGGGACCCAGGGTCATCTAGTCCACCCCCTGCAATGCAGGAATCTCAGCTAAGCCAGTGTTTCCCAACCTTTTTTGGGCAAAGGCACACTTGTTTGATGAAAAAAATTTCGAGGCACACCACCATTACAGCCCCGTGACGTCAGCGCGCAGCGTCACGCCGGGAGGGACGCACGAAAGTGTAAGTTTCAATTTTTTTCCCTCCCCCTTGCCGGGGAACCTCCAAGCTTTGGGGTGGGGGGGGAGGAGGCAGCAAAGCGAGGCAGGAAGGAGAGCGCGGCTTGGCTGGGTGAGCTTTGGCAGGGGCAGGGAATGAGAGCCGCGAGGCGGGCGCTGCGGACGGAGGCGCTGCCCGCCGAGCTCGCAGGCAGCCAGGCAGGCAGACGGCGAGAGCCCCGCGCTGGGCGGCCTCTCCTCGCCGCCGCCGCCCCGCCTCTCGCCGCCCGACTCGCCCGCCTCCCTCCAGGCAACATCTCGCGGCACACCAGGCAACATCTCGCGGCACACTAGTGTGCCGCGGAACAGTGGTTGGGAAACACTGAGCTAAGCATCTATGTCAGACGGCCACCCAACCTCTGCTTAAAGACCTTCAAGGAAGGAGAGTCCACAGCCTCCCGAGGGAGATAATTTCACTGTCAAACAGCTCTTACTGTCAGGAAGTTCTTCCTGATGTTGAGTCAGAATCTCCTTTCTTATAACTGGAAGCCATTTTTTAAATGGCGGGCACTGGGCAGGAAGTGGGGAAAGCCCTCACTTCCCCACCCAGCAGAGAAACCAAGCGGGCTGCCAACAGAGGCATGGGCACTCTGCCATCTCCTGGCTGCCCACTGCATTTCCACACTGAGTGTGCTCCCTCCTTTGTTTCCAGTGGGTTGGTGGTGGGGAGAAGGCACAGCCCTTCCTTCTGTTGCCCACCAGCTGCACAGCAGGCACATCTCCTGCGCATCTAGTGTAGAAACACAGCGGGCGAAAGGCAGGAAGTGATCCATGCCTCCAGGCTGCTTCTGTGTCAGACACCCAGGACAGGCCTTTGGCTTCTGTGCAGCCGGAACAGAGACACAGCGAGCTGGTGGCAAAACAACAGAGCAGTCCGTGTCTTTGCTACCAGTCTGCTGCACGTCTATGCTGAACATGCAGGAGTGATGCAGATTTGTGTGCTCAATGAGGGGGGAAAGCAGTGGCAGAAGGAGCAGACGGAGGTGTGAAGGCTGGCGTGTTCTGCCCTCAGGGCTCGCCTGGAAGGTGCAGCCAGTGGATAATGTGGCACCTTGGCTGCGCACTGCAGGGCCCAATCAGACATATGTCACACCATGCCGGAAGGAACCTCAGCAGCTGCCTGTCAGCTTCCAGGACAGGTTTAAGGCTTTGGCTCTGAGCTACAAAGCCCTAAACAGCTTGGGATCAAGTTATCTGACGGATTGCCTCTTCTCATACTGCCCCATCCAGTCACTGCAAAGGGCTGAGGAGCCCCCTTAACTGTACACCATTGTGGGGAATTGTGTCTGGTGGTGACTGGGAATAGAGCCTTTTCTGTGGTGGCTCCCTCTTTGTGGAATCACTTCCCAATGGAATGCAAACGAGCGGCAAAACTATTGGTGCTATGGTGCCTTCACACCCATGTTCCCAGGTCCTTGCAATGTTTAGTTCCAGAAATGGCATTATGTTAATTTGCCCTGTTGTTGAATTTCATTTTTTGAAGTTTTTAAATCTTTTGATATTTTTATTTGCTTAATAGACTGTGGCATTCTTGCTGATTTGCCTTCAAATGCCATATGACAGGCAGTCTACAAACAGCTAACTAAACTAACATTTTAGTTGGAGAGGCATTTTACGCACCATCTGCTCACAAGGGTGGATTCTCACCACCCTTGGGTGGAATGAAGTGGCCATTACACCCCAATAAAGTCACATCTCCAACGCTGAGTCTGAACTTTGTCCTGTGAGCAGCGGTGTAGGAACTTTGCAAGTGGACAGCAATAAGAGGCAGCCCCCAGGGATCCATCCCACAGAGCAGGGAAACCAAAGTAATTAAGAAGCAAATGCACAGCTCCTCCCTCCCAACCTCTCCTCTCTGCCTGATAAACCCAGGATTATGGGTTCAGGAGACTAGGAAATCCACAAGCAAACAGCTGGTGGGTGGTAAACTCCTTGAGGCATCAGGAAAGAGAGAGGGGTGTTGCTAAGAAACTGCAGCCTGGGCAAGGCTGGGGATCACAGCGGAGACCACCGCCACTGCCACCACTTTTCCCTTGTCCCTAAAGAAGATGGCATAGGAACACCTGAGAAGGGCACAAGAACCTGCCTTCTACCAAGCTCAGGGCCTGTCAGCAGCAGCCTTCCCCACCCAGTTGGACTACAACTCCCAACAGGCTGTGCGGGCCTGGGCTGATGGGAGTTGTAGTCCAAGCCACCTGGAGGGCACCAGACTGGACAAGGACTAGCAGTGCCTCTCCAGGGTTCCAGACAGGTGCCTCTTCCAGGCCTACCTGGAGTCGCCAAGGACTGGACCTGGGTGCTCTACCCACTGAGCTGCCTACTGCCCTTCCCTTACGGCAGGCGCAGGGGTGTCGTGACGCTCTGGGCACTGCCGGACTCAGTACAAGGCAAGTGGAGTCTGCCTTAATCGTATGTAAATGTATAGTCTGCCTTAATCTTTGTCTGCATGGTTAGTTAATATGTTAATATGCTGCTGCCCCTTTAAGCAAAAACCAAGCCGCTCTCTCCGAAAAGAGAGGGAAGCCTGGACTAGAAGCAGACCCCGGGTCCATCTGGCTCTGTGCTGCCTGCGCTGACTGGCAGTGGCTCTCCAGGGTCTCACACAAGGGTCTCTCCCAGCCCCACCCGGAGATGCTGAGGATTGAACCTGGGGGCCTTCCGCAAGCAGGACAGATGCTCTAACGCTGAGCTATGCCCTCCCACTGCCCCAGGACAGTCAGGTTTTAGGCCTCTGTTCAATTGCACAAACAGCTCAGCAAGAACGTTAATTTGTTCCCCTCTTCCTGCTTAGCGCCCAGGCTGCAAAGGGCTGTTTTTGAAAAGGAGCCAGATGGACAGGATGAGGGAAGACTTGAACTTGCTTAGGACAGGACTCACTGAGAGCTGCTGCTTCACAATGTGATTTATTGTGTTGTACACTGTCCACATGTTTATTAATATGATAACGTTCATTTCCTTACCCACTACATTCATTTTCAATAGTTGCTGGAACTCTCCCTTTCTCTGTGCTTCTGTAGGACCAGGGGCACATAGCGCCATTTGCCGGCACCTGGGGCAGGTCGTGTGGAAGCATTCTAGGCGGGGGTGGACTGTGCTCGTCAGGCGGGGGCGGAACATGCTCCCCCAGCCCTTGCCGCTGGCACCCTCCACACTCCCCCAGCCCTTGCTGCCAAGCCAAAGAGGGCATGACGGGGATGTCTGCAGAGGGGGGCTGGTTTGCACCCCCCCCCAGATTGTGTGCCTGGGCCACGGCCCCCCTGCCCATGCTATGCCGCTTCATAGGACTGAAATTTGTTTCTTTCTTAAGAAGACCAACTGACACATCTTTTTTTGCAGATTTTATTTTGGATCTCCAAAAGAATGGTCATCAATGACAAGGACAGGATATGTCCCACAGAGTGACTCTGAAGACCTATTTTCATCCTTGTGAACCAATTTTGCCTTCAGGCCCTAGCATCAGTGATTATGTGCCTGTGATGGAACTGAAAACTGAGACGTTCTCGGTTCTTTATCCATATCTTCTATGTCACCTCTTTTGGTGCTGTGCTGCTTCATGAATCAGCTGATCTGTGGGATTGCGCGGGGGCAAAAGACACAGCCTTTTGGTGCCCCAATGGATCACCTTGCTCGTGCAGCACCAAAAGACGCACATCTTTAATCCTTGCTTTTCAAAAAATAAAAATAAAAAGTGTTGTCGAATAATTAAAAAATGGGACTAGACATTTTGTTTTGGTGCCCACAATCTGGGTTCCAGGAGCCATGTGGCAAATAGCTTTTAAATCCCAGTTTCTAGCACTGATCCTGAATCATATCAGTGGGAGGAAGGGGGCAAGAGAGTATATCTGGACCATCTGTAGACCTGTGTAGCCTTTCAGAACCACAGAAAGAAATAGCCCAACAAATACTGGGAGAAGAATCATGACATTTTCCATAGTTGATGGAAACTTGGGGCAAATCCCACCATTACAGATGGGTATCAGTCTATAAAACCAACAGCCAGTTCAGAAGACCTACATTTCCATCCCCCTCCATTATATAAAGAAGTAAAAAACCACCTATATTAAGCGTTGAAAGGAAGGGGTGACGAACTGACCCCCCCTTTGACCCAGCCTGAAGGCCTGAAGGGACCCCTGACCATTAGGTCCAGTCGTGGCCGACTCTGGGGTTGCGGCGCTCATCTTGCTTTATTGGCCGAGGGAGCCGGCGTACAGCTTCCGGGTCATGTGGCCAGTATGACATAGTTCAGATCTAAATAATACAAATAAAATCCATATACCGTATTTTTCGCCCTATAGGACGCACTTTTTCCCCTCCAAAAATGAAGGGGAAATCTGGGTGCGTCCTATGGGGCGAATGCAGGCTTTTGCTGAAGCTTGGAGAGCGAGAGGGGTCGGTGCGCACCGACCCCTCTCGCTCTCCAGGCTTCAGGAACACATCCGCAGCCTAGGCAGCCCTGCGGGAGGTCCCGCAGGGATGTCTAGGCTGCGGATAGCAGCCTGCCGCCCGGCGCGAGGGGCGCCCTGAAGCAGAGCGCCCATCACGCTGGGCAGACATCCGCAGCGTGGGGAGCCCTGCAGGAGTCCCCCGCAGGGCTCCCCACGCTGCGGATAGCAGCCTGCCGCCCAGCGCGAGGGGCGCCCTGAACCAGAGCGCCCCTTGCGCCGGGCAGACATCCGCAGCGTGGGGAGCCCTGCAGGAGTTCCCCGCAGGGCTCCCCACGCTGCGGATAGCAGCCTGCCGCCCAGCGCAAGGGGCGCCCTGAAGCAGAGCGCCCCCCGCACCCGGCAGACATCCGCAGCGTGGGGAGCCTTGCAGGAGTTCCCCGCAAAGCTCCCCACGCTGCGGATAGCAGCCTGCCGCCGGGCGGGCAGGGCGCCCTGAAACAGAGCGCCCCTCACAACAACAGCAACAAGAATACTTATCGCAAAGTATTGGAAGACACAAGATCTACCCACTTTGGAAGAATGGCAGATGAAGCTGATTGACTGTATGGGACTGGCAGAAATGACTGGCAGAATCCGTGACCAGGGAGAAGAGTCGGCAGAAGAAGACTGGAAAAAATTTAAGGACTATTTTCAAAAATACTGCAAAATTAAGGAATGTTGAATGATGTTGGATTGAAATTAAGTGGTTTAAAGCTGTAATTATGATAAAACGAGTTTCTTTTTGTAAGCAACAATTTAAGATGTTGGAGAGAAAATAAGGTGTTTCTTTTCTCTATCTTTTTCTTTTTTTCTCTTTAAGCTGTAATGCTTTGAGATAAGGATTTGCTGTATAAACAATTCAAACTGGGAATACAAGAAGGGGAGGTATGAGGAGGTCGGGGAAATAGGTTATAAGAAAATAAGCTGTGAAATGTATGTGTTTTTAATATTTTTATTTTTTTATGTTTTGCAAAAAATTGGAAACTTTAATAAATATCTTTTTTTAAAAAAAGAAACAGAGCGCCCCTCGCGCCGGGCAGACATCCACAGCGTGGGGAACCTTGCAGGAGTTCCCCGCAGGGCTCCCCACGCTGCGGATAGCAGCCTGCCGCCCGGCGGGTGGGGCGCCCTGAAGCAGAGCGCCCCTCGCGCTGGGCAGACATGGGCCAGCCCCACAAGCTCGGGGGACAGCAGGGAGGCGCAGCACCGCCATCCCACTGTTCCTCGACCTGGTTCAGTTTCCCCGACCTGCTTTTGGGGGGGAAATAAAGGGAATTTTTTTCCCCTTTATTTCCCCCCCCAAAAAAACTAGGTGCGTCCTATGGGATGAAAAATACGGTAAGCACTGGAGAGAGTCCAAAAGTTGCTTATGTCAGTATAAAGGAAGATGCTAATGCAATCGTGTATTATGCAACGCAGCAGGCACAGTTTGTCCCGCAGATTCTTTGTTTCTGTGCTGGATGAATGGCCATCAATCCACTATAAAAGTCTCCCTCTATTTTTGCCCTCTAAGTACACAATGTTTTTGCGTCTGTTTTTCAAACAATGACATTATACCATTTTTGAACACTTAAACCCTTTACCTCTCTCCAATTTCTAGCTATCAGCATTCTTGCTGCCATTAATAAGTCACCAATTAAATGTTTATATAATAACCCCCGGTTGTTTCCACTGAATATACCCAACAATACTATTTTGGGAGGTTTTTTTTTCTTCTTTAACAGGTTTTCCCAGTATTTTTTATTATTTCTACAAAGATCTCCTCCTAGATGTCCCACAACAGTGATGCTTATGATACATTCACATTCATGATGCTTTTAAAATATAGAATCATAGAGTCGGAAGGACTGCAAGAGTCATCTGGTCCCAACATGGGGCTCAAACCCATGAGCCTGGGGTTAAGAGTCTCATGCTCTCCCAGCTGAGCTATCCCAGACAAGCCTCTTTAGTATATCCTTTTAAAGTAGTGTTGTTAACCTGGACTGATCAACTCCAAAGTGTATTGATGGCCCAGAACAATCTCCTGACATAAAGAGCTGTGCTGGAGACCCCAAATAGGTCACTGCATTTAGTCTACCTGTTGATAGATGCCCTCAGCGAAGGGCTCGGTGCCATTCTCTACCAATGCCATGAAGCCAGCTGAGATACTAGCTATGGGTCAAGGACATTAGCACCAGGACAGAAAACGTATCGCAAGCACTCAGGAAAACTGGAGTTCCTGGCCTTGCAGTGGACGGTCGCAAAGAGGCTCCAGAACGATCTCTATTGCTTATGAGATGGGCTTGTCCCACATGTGCCCACTTGGCCGCTTCGACCGGGGGAGCTGGCACTGCTACAGGTGCCACACAATGCCCGTTCTGCATGTGAAGGTGCTCAGTTGCTTCATGTGCACTCTGGGACTCCCTGTGCTCTTCCTGACACCTGCTGGAACATTCTTGGTCAGACAAGCCGACTCAGGTGCTTAGAAAGTTGAGGTGATTTTAATCTGTCTTAGTATTTTAATTTTTGTATGTTTTAATGTATGGCTGTGATTTTCCCTCGATTATATTGTTTTATCTTTTTGTAAACTGCTTTGAGGTTTTTTACAATCAAGCAGTGAATAAATTTTATAAAATGAATGAATTAATATTATAGTCTACAAAAGAGCTTTCCATACTTTTCATGTTAATGACACACTTTTTAGACATGCATCATTTTGCGACACAGTAATTCAGTTTTCCTAGCAAACCAGAGGTTAAACTAACCCCTTTCCAGTCCTGGGAGGAGTGTGGGAAGCGCTCGTGCAAGACACCTATGACACTGCAGCCGACACACTAACGGGTCACAACACACAGTTTGGAAAGCTCTGGCTACAGTGATAGCACAGCCTTAGAATATGGCTTTACCTCCACCAGGCATAACGCCACCATTCACTGGCAGGTATCAATAATGGCTGATTTCAATTTCAGCATCAAACATCACCCTGGGAAGTCCAAGGTGGAAGCTGATGTCCCTTGGCTAGTGAATCTAAGAGATAACAACTGATGCTGTCCTTGCAATTTTACAACCTGCAGATAGACAGAAAGAAGACACTATGTCTTGGGTGGCAGCTGTTACCTGCCAAAGACAAGATATTGTTTTTCCTAACATCTAAAGCTATGGGATGCAAACGTTTGTATGAATATTTTGTTTTTCTGTTAATTATGCTGCTTTAAATGTACCGTATTTTTTGCTCTATAAGACGCACTTTTTCCGCTCCAGAAATTGAGGGGAAATGTGTGTGTGTCTTATGGAGCGAATGCAGGCTCCATGGCTTCAGCGAAAGCAACGCAAAGCCTCCGACGCGCAGAGGGAGCGCTCCTGCCATGCTCCAGAGGCTTCGCGTTGCTTTCGCTGAAGCCAGGAGAGCGAGAGGGGTTGGTGCGCACCAACCCCTCTCAACTCCAGGCTTCCGGGATAGCCGTCTGAAGCCTCCGGAGCGCAGGGGGAGCTGCCTCTGCACTCCAGAGGCTTCACATTGCGTTCGCTGAAGCCAGGAGAGCAAGCAGGAGGAGAAATGGAAGGGGCTCCGTTTCTCCTGCCGCTTCACTGAAGGGGCTCTGCACATAGAGGGAGAGATTTTTTCCCCTTGTTCTCCCCCTCTAAAACTAGGTGCGTCATATGAGCAAAAAATACGGTATGTTGTATATTTAACCTTCATATATAATGCTTTGACATTTTGCAATGCTTTATTTGATGTTTTAATTTAGATTGTAAACTGTTTATCATATTTTTTTAAAAAAGGAGATAAAGCCGTATAGAAATGATTTAAATAAATTAGTCATTTTTGCCCACACAACACACGTGCGAAGTTCTTCTCCTGAACCTTAGGCAAGGCACTGAGCTTTTGTTCTCTGGGAAGCAGGAAACACACAAAGCCTTGAGAAGCAGATCCAAATGACTCAACTCAGCCCCTCGCTCAGCTCCAACCCCCATCCTTGCTTTATCAAACTACCACAAGATATGATGATGGTCACAAATTTGGGGGGGCTTTTTTAAAAAGAGAGGAGGAGAAAATCATGGAGAACAGTTCCAGCAGTGGTTATATCAGCCATGGCAGACTAAGTAAAAGCTCCAGGCTAAAGGCAGTATATCGCCAAATGCCAACAGGCACTACCACACTTTGTGGCTGTGAAAACATGTTAATTGTATGTCAGGTGGGGGGGGCACCAAACTGTGTGCAGCATGATGCTACGCACGTTTACTCTGAAGTAAGTTCCATTGAATTCAATAGGATTCACTCCCTGCAAAAGTCTGCATAGGACTGGAGTCAGATGGTTAAAATTTGGTTTTCACCATACATGAGGCACTTGTAAGAGCAAAATGTGCACCACCTGGCCCTTTAAGCAGCCACTATACTAGCCTCTCCCAGACTTGGGTCTCCAGCTGTTTTTGGAAGACAATTCCCATCATCCCTGACCACTGGTCCTGCTAACTAGGGAGGATGGGAGTTGTAGTCCAACAACAGCTTGAAACTCGCTCTCAAGACCTTTGAAGAATGCGCTGAATTCTGGGCTGGAAAGAGCATATGCTGCGGATGCAGCACTCCCATTCCTTGCCTTGCTGGAAGGGGTCTGCTTTGCATGCACTCTCCCCCAGGCTCAGTTTATGCCATCCTCAGTTATAAGGGGAGCAGAAAAACCTCTGCCCAGGACCCCACAGAGTTACTGTCAGCCAGATTAGACAATACCTCGGGTTACATACACGTCAGGTTACATACGCTTCAGGTTACAGACTCTGCTAACCCAGAAATAGTACCTGGGGTTAAGAACTTTGCTTCAGGATGAGAACAGAAATCGTGCTTCGGCGGCAGCAGGAGGCCCCATTAGCTAAAGTGGTACCTCAGGTTAAGAGCAGTTTCAGGTTAAGAACGGACCTCCGGAACGAATTAAGTATTTAACCCGAGGTACCACTGTCCTGGGCTGGACAGTCTGGCTCGGCAGAAGGCAGCTTCCCAACTCCTAGCTCTGCAACATACAGAAACATCTCTTGCTGGGAGGTTTCAGTCTGCTAGCGCTGCCAGACTGCTGTGTGCTCTGTCACCGGGTTCCCAGACAGCCATAATTGAAGAGGATTAAGTCACACTAACTCCAGTTCCAAAAATAGGCAATGGTGACCTCACGCAGCAAGAAGGCTCCTGCGGCCAGCAGTGACTCCGTGCAATGCCATCATCAAAGAACCTGGGAAGAGATTGGGGGATTGCTCCCCCCAGTCCAAAATACTTCGGGCAAGTGGAATTGCAGGAGACCCCTAGTCCACCCCCTGGATTTCTGCATCAAGCACCATAGCTTTTAAGCTCTCTTACTGCATGCCAGGTCCACAGGCTCCGGGATGCTCCTGCGAGATCCTGCAGGAACTTGGGTGGTATAGTGGGGACCCAGTGGCATAGTGGGGGGGGGCTGGCCCCAGGTGCAAAAGTTTTAGGGGGCGCAACCAGGCACCCATCCACAGGTGCCGGCTTGGTGGCAGGAATTCCGCCCTGCCCTGGCAAAGGCGGCAGAGCAGCACATTGGGGGCTGCCACTGCCAAGCAAGGCGCGTCCTGGCAGGACCCCTTCCCAGGTGCCTGTCCTTCTCTGCCTACCTGTCGCTGCCTGGGATCTCTGGGCCCTGCACTAAAAAGAGCGGGTGAAAAGGACACCAAAAGCCAGAAAGTGAAGCAGTTGATGGTGTGCATGTATATAGACAGACAGAAATGCAGGCTTACTCAGGATGAACCCACTCAGCCTCAGAGCACAGTGTTTCTATATGGCAGGCATTACAGCCTTTGAGCCTGGAGGCTCCGTTCATTACAGTTCCAATTATCATAATCATTAGCCTTTCTATCTCGCCTTTCCTTCAAGGAGCTTGAAGTGGCGTACATGACTCCCCCTTCCCCCCGCCACATAATCTTCACAACAACCCTGTGAGCTGATGACTGAGCAGGGGACTTGAACCCTCGTCTCCCAGGTCCTAGTCCAATACCAATACCCTAACCACAACACCACACTGGCTTTCTGTGCCAATTCAGCTGCCAAAGCCAATTAAGAACCCAAGGATGGTCTTGCTGGGTCAAATCCTAGTCCAACATCCTTGCTTGAATGCTAAAGGCATCCGGTCTGTGTTGTTGCCTCACCACCCCCTGCAAACTGGGATTTATGGGGAAATGTCTCTATATATCAGAGAGACCTGTGGCACCTTAAAGACTGAACAGTTTGCTATGGCACAAGGTTTTAATGGGCAAAAGCCTTAAGAGTCCTTGGCTGGTTAGCCCTCATGGTATGTTAGGGAGCCCAAGGCCATGATCTTTGTGGGAGCTATAAGGCAGTGTGCACCAGATTACTGCTTGCAAGCAGGAAGCCACAATAAGCCAAAAAGGTTCATCACTGTGTGCACATGGGGCCAGAATGGCTTCATCAGAAACACCAAGCGGCCACCAGGGTGCCAAACTGGACAAGACACCAGTTTACACAGTTAGCAAGAGTGTGAACGGCTTAAAAAAACCTAAATAGTATGCATGGAAAGCAACAGGGAAGGAAGGTTAGGGGTTTTAAGTCCCTCACCCATGGTAATCATGACCCATTTCAGGCTGGTTATGGCTGCTATCTGCACTATAATAAAAACTTTATAGGCATGAATGGAGTTGTCCCAATGCAAGAAGAAGGCCTGCAGGAAGCAGGGGGGGGGGAGCCAAACTGGATTGGAACTGCTGGGGGGTGGGGGTGGCCGCTATGATCTAAAACCCATATGCCCTTCCTCCCACACCAGGATGCAGTTCGGATTGCCCCCTCCCCACCTCTAGGGACCAGGTATTTTACTTTTAATAAGCCGTCCACAAAATCGCCAATTGCATTTAGGGTGCTTCGTCTAGCTCGGTCCTTAGCTGAGTCGCTGCAACAACTCTGAGTACAGAATTTATTTAAAAATAACTAAACCACAAAGCAAGGACAGAAGGTCAAGCAACACAAGAGAGAAAGCGCCGCAGGTGTACCTATGAACACGAGATCCAATCCAAGGAAGAGGAGAGCCCATCAAGAGGGGTGTCACTCCCTCCTGGCGAGCTGCCGCTGGGTGAGGCACATGGGCAGGGCCAGATCCGCAGGGCAAATAGGCACCTCAAGGAGAAAAATCATTTTCTGTAGTGAAGGAGCCACACCCAGGATTTGCTAAGACCCAAGGTCTCCACTGTCAGATTTGCTAATGAAATCCATTTTCTGTTTACTTCAGCTTCGTTCTGAAGTTTCCCTTTGGGGAAAGTGGTAGTGTTGTTTCAACTAAAATGGAGCTTCCCTTATTCATTTAATGAATTGAAAAGATTGTTTTATTTATTGGACATATTTATCCAGCCTTTCTTCGTGCAGGAGCCCAGGGTGGCAAAATGCATCCTTAACAACCATAAACCCCACATTGGCGGAGCTTCATGATCCAGCACCGGGGGGGGGGGCAGAGAGAAGGCGTGGGCGTGGCTGGCGCGCGTCCTGGGGGTGTGGTGCGCCAGCGCAGGTGGGGGTGTAGTGTCCAGCACGGGTGGGGGGGCAGCCGCGATGGCACCCCACCAGGATTGCGCTGCCGGGGGCGGTGCACTCCCCCCACACTCCTCTTCCTCCGCCAGTGAATCCCAAAAAAAGCAATCTAAAAATAGTTTAAACATTCTAAAAAGAGTTACAGTTAAAACATTCTAAAAATATTTTTTCCTTTAAAAAATTGTCTCATTCAGTGATCTCAGGGTCCTTCTGCTGTCAAATCCCTGGGAACACAGGAATGTTCAAATTCCTCCTGAAGGGCCCCTCCCACAAACCGCAGGGTCCCAGGCAGCAGTTCTGGGATCTACTTTGGAATATAAGAGGCTACCTTGTATTGTACCAGGTCAAATCACTGCTCCGTCTAGGTCAGTATTGTCCACACTGGCAGAGAGCAGCCCTTTGGGGTCCAGATGGGGGAGAGTTTCTGCGCTAACTGGTGATGCCAGGGACTGAAGCTGAATGCCAGGCAGATGCTTCACCACAGAGCTAGAGCTGCTCCGCCAGGCAGTCTTCAAGGTCTGCTGAAGCAGAGGCAAGCAGAAGATAGACCAGGAGACGCCGGGGTTATAAGGAGAAGATCAGCAAGGGTTTCTGACTCCCAACTGTTTTAACTGTGGCAACTATAAAATCACTCCCCACCCACCCGCATTATGCAGCAGAAATGAAGAAAGCTCAGGTTTTCTTGGGCAAAAGGACGGTAAAATCATTTCTGATACAAACCCATATTGCCGGGCTAAGCACATGCTCAGAGGCCAGGGGTGGGGAACCTTTTTCATCCAAAAAGCCACATTCCCATCTCAGCAACCCTCCAGGACTCCCTCAGAGCAAAGCAAGTTTCCTGCCCCATCTAAGCCAAAGCATAATCTGCAGGCTGGTGGCAGCCAGTGGCGCATCTGCACACCACAAGTCCGAGAAATGCAGCCTTGTGGTTGCCCACAGTTAATGGTGTCTCCTCTCCACAGGAGCAGATAAAACTCAGGATGCTGGACTCTTTCCTGTTAGGGACCACAAGGGAAGCAAAGGCAGCTGAATGAGTGGGGCAGGAGGGGTGGATTGGGGAGGCTCTTAAAAGAGGAGCAGTGTGATTTGAATGTGTGTACACAGCCCTAGTCAGACCACTGGGCCATCTAAGATGTCTGTCTACTAGTGGACAGCTCCAGGGTTTCAAGCAGCCCTAGCTGGCCCTTCATCACCATCATTCCCATCATCTCTGACCACTGGTCCTGCTAGCTAGGGATGATAGGAGTTGCAGTCTAAAAACAACTGGTTTGGAAAAAATGCTTTACTGGTGTAAAGCATAGGCTCTGTCAGTGAGCTGGAGCCCTTCGTAGGACCAAGTAAGATTCCAGTCCGCATAATTCTAAATGAATTCTGAATAGGAACACAGTAATCTGCCTTGTACAGAGTGAGATCAATGGTCCATCAGGCCAGAATGGTCTATCAAGTAGCAGCAACTTCAGTCAGATTTCAAGCAGGGCTCATTTTCCTGGAGGCGTCGGGCACCGAACCTGGGAATTTCCATGTGCAAAGCAGACTTGAGCCATGGGGCAACAGTCCCCTGGAAATTTCTCCTGGGAAATTCATGATGGGAATTCATGGTGGGAGCTGTGCAAAAGGATCATTCTAAAACTATTGGTTTGCCTGTTTTTATACAGGGTTACATATTTGGGCTATAAACAGAAAATCTAATTGTAAAAATAGCTGTCCCCTCTTGGCCCTGCCCGGAGGAATCCAGCTCACTCTGAATCATCACAAAGATAATAGACTCATAGAACTGCAGAGTTGGAAGGGACAACGTGGGTCACCTAGTCCAACCGCCTGCATTATTCTATTAATGCAGGAATCTTTTGCCCAATGTGGGCTCAAACCTACAACCCTGAGAGCAAGTCTCATGTTCTACTGACTGAGTTATCCCAGCTCGTCCAAGGGCATATGGACTAGAAGTCCAGAGATTCAAAACACTACCAGGATGCACAGAAAGGTAATTCCAGGACATTCCAGGACTATCTGAAAGATACTGTCACACGCAAGGCAGAGGCACCGTATACAGCAGGGGTCAGCAAACTTTTCCAGCAGGGAGCCGGTCCACTGTCTCTCAGACCTTGTGGGCGGCCGGACTATATATTTGGGGGGGGGGGAATGAATGAATTCCTATGCCCCACAAATAACCCAGAGATGCATTTTAAATAAAAGGACACATTCTACTCATGTAAAAACATGCTGATTCCCAGACCATCTGCGGACCGGATTTAGAAGGTGATTGGGCCAGATCCAGCCCCTGGGCCTTAGGTTGCCTACCCATGGTATACAGGGTTACCCACGCCCACTGGAAGGTGGCAAAATCACCACAACGCATCACACAAAGAAGCGTCTAGCAGCAAGCAGCCTCCCCTCTGGGGGCAAGGGCTTTGAGCAGACCGTCTGAACCAGAAAAGCCGGTAAGAGAAGCAGGGTCACTGTCACGTAGAGGGGAAAACAACAGCCGCTATCAGCCTTGTCCAAGAGGACAAAGTTAACTGCCCTGAGGGTGGGGAGCTTTGCTTCAGAAGCGGCGATGATAATGAAGGGAGTGTCTCTCTCAGTACACAAACCCTCCCAAGTGACCCATCTTTGCCCCGGTACTCATGACTCTTCCAGGCTTCAGTTACACTCGCTTCCCAATACCTGTGCACACACCACCTCTGCCCCACCAACTTATTGGCCTCCTTTATACACAGCAAGGTGGGTTTTCTGGGAAATTCTCCTACTTATTTATTTGCCATTGCATTTGTATCCCATCTTTTTCTCTCTGTTTGGCAAAGAGTAAAGGCGCACTAAAATGCTTCTGTGCACTGAATTATCTTAAAACCTTTTATTACTTTATTTACCAATGAAATGGTTGATTCACTCACACACACACACACACACACACACACGTGTGTGCCTCTTAGCTACGCTAGAGGTGGGAAGCCTTCAGAAACCTGGTGTCTGAGATGGCATCAGAAATGGAGTTTCAGGTACATAGCAGAAACCCGCCTCAGGCCTGAACAACCCAGAGACAGAGAGGGTCCCCTCAGCTACGTGGTTCTCTGGCACCATCCTCAGATTTGAGGGGACAGGGGCAGGAGAGAGAGATGGCCTTTAAATACAGAGGTGCTTATGCAGGCTCATTACCATCTCTGATTCTTGTTGTAAATCACTTCAGGACTGTGCGGTGGGAAGTCAGTTTCCCCTATGTGGGCGGGAATCTGGGTCCTTGCAGCGACCCAGCAGTGGGTGGAGGAACGCAGCCCATGTCAGCAAGATCCCCGGCTGCGTCACGCAGCCCGGCCAATCGGGTTTGCCTGGGGGTGTGGCTACGACTGTTTAAATTGTGGCGTGGCCTGGGAAACCGCTTCCTTTTGCCTCCATTCTCGGGATCTCCCAGCCCGCCCACCCTCTTTTCTTGTGTGGATTGACTATGGCCTTGCTATGACTAATGTCGGTCGCCTGGTTGTGGGGCCAGATAGGAATTTTTTCACTTGGCAAAATTGGCACTAGCCATTTGGTTGTCACCTACCTAGTAGCAATTGTCACAAATTTGTATGGTTAGGCATTGGGTAAGCCTTATTATGGGAGGGGAGGTTGTTGCCTCCGCCTGCCCCTCAGGCACGCTTGGCAAATCCACACCATGATCAACTCCCACCCAGAAACTACTGTCCCCACTGTGGAAGGATGTGTGGATCCAGAATTGGCCTCCACAGTCACTTACGGACTCACTGCTAAAACCGTGTTTATGGAAGACTATCTTACTCGGCTAAGAGTGATCACTGAAGAAGAAGAAGATCCCGTTAAAGGGATCTGGGGGGGTGTGTGGTTCCTGTCCAAAGCCTGGGCGTGGGCTAGGGCCATGCCATGATCCCAACTGTGATGCTGGGGGTGCTCTTAATTGATGTATATTATAAGGTTCCCCCTTCCGGTGGTTGACCCTTATGAGACTTCCTGCAGTCAGGCAGGAGTCAGGATATTGTCTTGCTTCACCCAGTTGCCTAAGCCAAACCGCTCACATCTGTAACCAATAAAGTTGTGGCCTTATTTATCCCATTAACCCAATTTACTTCTGTTTGCGTATTTATTTCAGAGGAGGCTGCGGGGCCCAGGGACCTCGCCACACACGGTGACACTAACTCAAAGAAACCTAACCCTGGTTCCTTGGAACATACAAGCTCCGCCCCTCCCCGCTTTCTCCACCCACCATGGTAACCAGCATCCCTTTCTCTCTCAACTAATATTTGCAGATGTGCTACAAGTTTCCATATCCCAGCTTGACTCAGCATAAGTCGCCTTGAAGGTGGGCAGTAATTCTGCAAAGTTACAAAAACACACACCAAAAAACCCTCAAAGTGCTGACTCACTTCATTTTCTACAGGCCGCTGTTACTGCTGATTTGCTGTTGAGCAAAGTTTTGCCTGAACTTTTAGCTGCAGTTAAGTTCCTCCACCCACACTCCTCTCTGGCCCATATTGCCCGGGGCCAGTCTTAGCCAGGAAAGCATTACATCAAAAGACAGGTTAACTTCTGCCATAATGTCAGCCATAGTTCCTCCTTAATCACAGCTAGAAGCCAAGGGGTGATGTTATCCAGGAAACCTGAATCATGAACTAACCTGGTTAGCATAAACCAGGAAAAGGATTCGTGGAAGCAAAATGTGATCCTTCAAGAAGGGTAACAGCTCAGTTGTAGAGCAGGTGTTTAGCATGCAGAAGATCCCTAGTTTTTCTTGGTTGTCTTAATTAATTGTAAGCTGCCCTAGGAGTTTTCGCAAAACCCAAGGGCAGGGTAATTAAAATATGTTAAGTAAATAAGATGCTTCTCACCTGCAGCTCAGACTGGTACACTTTTTAGCTACCTCATTTTGTGTGAACTAGGCTTAGGGCACCACACAGAAAACATACACGCTCTCATTTTACATTTTTGGGAACCTAACAAACTCTTGGGGATCCTGTTCCAAAGTATCACATTTCCACCCCAGCAGGAAAGCAGGAGCTAAGCTCATTTGTAACAGGCACCAGCTCTGGCAGGAGCCAGTTTAATCCTATATCCTTCAAAACATGCCTTTGAAAGGGGTTAGCAGCAACCACCCAACTAGACCCATGACAGCTGCAGTTCTTTTCTCAGGACAACCAGAAATGGCAAATCTTTTCAGCTTTGCCAAGAGAAGAGGAGAGTATCCTCAGATCGAAGCGTCCAAACCTTCCCAAGTGTAAGCAAGATGCAGCAAAGGTGGCCTGTAGGGGGTGAAGAAAGTGGACAGGAGATTTTGCACCATTTCTCTCTCTCAAAACACTGACGTTCTGGATTGTGCAGGGAGGCCACATTCACACTGCATGTTTAAAGCTCTATGATACCACTTTAAACAGTCGCAGCTTCCCCCAAAGACTCCTGGGAGCGGTTAAGGGCACTGGGTGGTTAGGTGACTCCTCTTCCCCCTCACAGAGTTCCCAGGATTCTCTGAGGGAAGCCATGATTGTTTTAAGGGGTATCACATGCATGGTGTGACTGTGGCAGGAAACTGGTGGAAGGTTGAGTTGGGGGCGGGGGGGGCAGGGTGTTTGCACACTGTGACTTATTTGTCCATCTAATGCACAGGAACTGGCCACTGGGTCAGACCAAAGGGGGCCCATTTAGTCCAGCATCCTGTCTCACAGTGGCCAACCAGGAACCTGCATGGAGCCTGAAAGCAGGAACAGAGGGCAAGGGAGGTTCGGCTGCCACCTTCGTTCTACACCTTTAAAGGTTCCTCTTTCACCAGGCTTGTTGACATCTGATGCCCTTTTAAAATGTGGTGCGGAAGGGGGGCTATTGGGTTGTCTTTGTTTTTATTATGTACTTTTTGTTTTTTATGTTGTGACTTTATGTTGCAACCAGCCCTGGGATATAAGAGTATAGGACAGTATACAAAGTAAATAAATAAATAACAATAAAATAAATAAATAGCCACTCTCCCCACTTGTGATTTCCAGCAACTGGTATTCAGAGGCCTTTACTGCTCTGAAGGGACAGGTCTGAACCAAGGGCTTGTGGGGAGGCATCCATTTTACCTCCCACCCCATATTCATGGTACCATATGGAGCAGCCTTCTAGAGTCAAACCATTTGGTTCCTTTAGCTGCACACTGTCTCTACTGAGTGGAGAGCCTCTCAGGGATTTCAGGTGGGGCCGTACCTGGAGATGCTGTGGACTAATGCATATTGTGAGGGGGGAAATGCAGTTTTCTCTGCCCCCCCCCCTTTTAAATGCACAGATTGCTGCAGAACCAGGGTCCAGCCGATTTATGAATCGAGGTGTGAGGAGCAGGTTCCACGGCTTGCCAGCAGGATTGATCAGCCTCTGAGAAAGGAGGCTTCCAGCACAGCAGGAATAGCCACAGAATGAAAAGGCAGCTGGCAGCATCTCCCTGGATGGGTCCCAAACTGAGGGAGAGAAAGCAGGTAGAGCGGATGGCTTTGAAGTCAGAGAAGCCAGAAAGGAGGAGAGCAGAGAGTGGGTGATACTGCAAGAGAAAGAGGCTGGAAGAAGGAAAGTAAGGGGTTAAGGTTGATGAGAGATGGGGCTCAGCAGGTGGCCTCTGAAAGTAAAGGGACCCACAGGGCTCTGACTACCCTTGGGACTGGCAGAGGGGGCAGGGCCTGGCAGCAATCAGCCTGGCAGCCATGGACCAGAAATAAACTCATCCGTCCATCCCTGCTTGTCAGCCCTCAGATGCAACAGGTGGGCAGGAGGCTGAGGAATCCACCCATTTGGGAGTAAGGCTGGCTATGTGAGGCTCTGGTGGAGGTAACACGGCCTACATGTGGCACATTCAGATGTACCACATACCCTCCAGCTTGGGGTGGGGGTTGCGGACAGAGCACCTCAAGTTCTCAGAACACTCCGGGATCATCGGTCACTGAAACTCCAAGTTCCATGAGCAGCTCAGAGGAAGCACTGCACTGCAACTAGGAGCACAAGCCAAGAACCCCTAGTTCAAATCTTGCTTCTGGCACCAACTCATACTCTTGGCAAGCCACTGGCAGGATGAGGGCAAGTGTGCACCGGGGAAGAGGGGCTGGAGAGGAGCGGAGGGAAGTGACCTGGGGACCTGTACCAGCCAAGAGGCAAGAATCAGAGGCAGAAGAAGCTTCAGAGCTGGAGGAAGAGGAGGAAGAGGCAGGCCAGGCAAGTGCCTCCCCACCCTCTCCTGCACCACTGTCTCCAAGAGCCAAGAGAGAATTGAAGTGGGAAGAGCAGAAGCAGCTTTCATGAAGGTGTAGTCTCCGGCTGCATGAACTCTACCCATTGGAGGAAGGTACATAAACGGGTGGAGGGTGAGGGGTCCCCAGTTGCTGCAACTGCTCCTTAGAGTGTGGACCTGGTGGCCTCCAGATGTTATTGGCAGCAGCTCCCATCCTCCCTGACCAATGGCAGTGCTAGCTGGGGTTGATTTAAGCTGGGATCCAACATCTGGAGAACTCCATGTTGACGACCCCTGCAGCAAGCCATCAATGATGGCCATTTCTTTTGTAGTGAGGGCAGTCCAGCTCTGTGTCAGCCAGTTGGCCATGGGTCACAGCAGTGACAGGAAGTTCTCCTCAGGTGGGGATGGGGGGGGGAGGGTAATGCCTGCAACTCAAGGCGGACACAGCCCTAGGCAAACAAGACCTGAAAAGCAGAGTAAGGTTCGTCTCCCCTGCCACTCCCAAAACAGCAGAGAGAGCAAGAGAACGTTGCAGAGCCACAGTCCACAAAACAACGACTGAGGCCTCTCAAGTACCCTCACTGGACAAGCCAGAAATTCAAAGGATGCCCCTCCAGATCTGTGGGATGGAAGACCCCAAAAGTCCGACCTTCCTGAAAGTAGCCCCCCTAACACCAAACAGGGACGAGGGTGTGTGCTGTTCTTTACTGACACAGTCAAACATGCATCCTTCTGGACACTTAAGAGAAATGATGGCACCTGGAAAGAAAATCTGATCTCTGAAAGCTTTTTAGGATTGTAAGGTCTGGAGCAGGAACAGGAAAGATGGGATGCTGCTGACTGTTCACAGTATTCTTCTATAGGCTCTTATGTGTGGGCAGCGGCATAGCATGAGTTGTCAGCACCCGGGGCAAGGCAAGTAATTTGCGCCCCCCTAACCCCTAACCTGCCGATCTGAGGCGAGTTGCCGTTGGCGCTGCCGCCCAAACGACGCTGCTTGCCCGGAGGAGGAGGAGGGCAGAGAGGCGAGGAAAATGCAACATGGCCCAGCAGCTGCAGCAGCAGCGGCGGAGGCGGGGCTGTGAGGAGGGGCTGCCTGGTGGGACCAGACGAGTGCTGAGAGCCGCTGCCTGCCGGACGCCTTCAGCCCGGGCGCGAGCACAGCTCGTCGGTTCCACGAGACATGGGGCTCTGCTACAGCCTGCGCCCGAGGCTCTTCGGAGACTCCGGAGGCAGCGAGCGCGCCCCCCCAGATGTTGTGCCCGGTGCGGCCGGCCCCCCTTGCACCCCCCACGCTACGCCACTGTGTGTGGGTAACTATGAATGGCTTGCTGTTCTTGTCTGAATCAAAATATGACTTTTAAAGAATTGCACCAGTAAATGCTGAATTCTACTGGTGTTGTGCAAGGAAGAACATCATAAGGAGAGTGCTGCTGGATCAGGCCAATGGTCCATGTGGTCCTCACAGTGGTCCTCACAGTGGTCACCCAGATGCCTGCGGGAAACCAGCAAGCAGCGCCAAGGCACAAGAGCTCTTGCCCTTCCTGTGGCTTCCAGCAACAGGGATCCAGAACGGACTAAAAGTGTGACCCATGGAGGTTCAAGCCTTGGCCCAGCCTTGAGCAAAATCTACGTACTATTTATTGTGACAACAACAAGAAGCAGCTAGAGCAGACCAGCAGAAGAGGAGCAGGACCACTCCTCCATGGGCGTAGTCAGGATTTATGTTTGGGGGGGGGCAGAACCTCAGTTAGATATGTATTTTTATTTTTATTTATTGACTGGGGGCAGCTCCCCCCCCCCATTGCTACTCCCATGCACTCTTCCAGCTCTGCTGTGAGATCAGCAACTTTTGGATCCTCTGCTCCATTAACTCTTTCCATTCCAGCTGGCTGAACTTTGCAACCAAGAACAAGTGCCAGGGTTTGCTCTCGTCCACCTCCCATCCAATCCCTTTTCCTTTTGTGTTATGCCTTTTTAGGATCTGGTCTCCCAGGGCATAGGCTGCTCCTGCCTTCAGAGATTTAAAAATCCTCTGCACTGGTCTTTTTCTTTCCTCCTTCAATGCTAAAAGGGAGGCAGCTGGAGGTGCAAATATATCCCCAAAGCAGCGCTTACGGTAATTCTTAAAGCCATTCCTGCGGGAAATCTTTAAGAGTATTAAAAGAACTGGCAGATGTGATCTCAGAACCACTGGCAGTCATCTTTGAGAATTCCTGGAGAACAGGCGAAGTCCCGGCAGACTGGAGGAGGGCAAATGTTGTCCCTATTTTCAAAAAGGGGAAAAGAGAGGACCCAAATAATTACCGCCCAGTCAGTCTGACATCAATACCAGGGAAGATTCTGGAGCAGATCATTAAGAAAACAGTCTGTGAGCACCTAGAAAGGAATGCTGTGATCACCAATAGTCAGCATGGATTTCTGAAAAATAAGTCGTGTCAGACTAACCTGATCTCGTTTTTTGACAGAATTACAAGCCTGGTAGATGAAGGGAACGCAGTGGATGTAGCCTACCTTGATTTCAGCAAGGCATTTGACAAGGTGCCCCATGATATTCTTGTAAAGAAGCTGGTAAAATGCGGTCTTGACTATGCTACCACTCAGTGGATTTGTAACTGGCTGACTGACCGAACCCAAAGGGTGCTCATCAATGGTTCCTCTTCATCCTGGAGAAGAGTGACTAGTGGGGTGCCACAGGGTTCTGTCTTGGGCCTGGTCTTATTCAACATCTTTATCAACGACTTGGATGATGGACTCAAGGGCATCCTGATCAAATTTGCAGGTGACACCAAACTGGGAGGGGTGGCTAACACCCCAGAGGACAGGATCACACTTCAAAACGACCTTGACAGATTAGAGAACTGGGCCAAAACAAACAAGATGAATTTTAACAGGGAGAAATGTAAAGTATTGCACTTGGGCAAAAAAAATGAGAGGCACAAATACAAGATGGGTGACACCTGGCTTGAGAGCAGTACATGTGAAAAGGATCTAGGAGTCTTGGTTGACCACAAACTTGACATGAGCCAACAGTGTGACGCGGCAGCTAAAAAAGCCAATGCAATTCTGGGCTGCATCAATAGGAGTATAGCATCTAGATCAAGGGAAGTAATAGTGCCACTGTATTCTGCTCTGGTCAGACCTCACCTGGAGTACTGTGTCCAGTTCTGGGCACCACAATTAAAGAAGGACACAGACAAACTGGAACGTGTCCAGAGGAGGGCAACCAAAATGGTCAAAGGCCTGGAAACGATGCCTTATGAGGTACGGCTAAGGGAGCTGGGCATGTTTAGCCTGGAGAAGAGGAGGTTAAGGGGTGATATGATAGCCATGTTCAAATATATAAAAGGATGTCACATAGAGGAGGGAGAAAGGTTGTTTTCTGCTGCTCCAGAGAAGTGGACACAGAGCAATGGATCCAAACTACAAGAAAGAAGATTCCACCTAAACATTAGGAAGAACTTCCTGACAGTAAGAGCTGTTTGACAGTGGAATTTGCTGCCAAGGAGTGTGGTGGAGTCTCCTACTTTGGAGGTCTTTAAGCAGAGGCTTGACAACCATATGTCAGGAGTGCTCTGATGGTGTTTCCTGCTTGGCAGGGGGTTGGACTCAATGGCCCTTGTGGTCTCTTCCAACTCTATGATTCTATGATTCTATGATTCCTCCCTGGAAGCCATTTCTGCCTGTCACAGACACTGGGAGAGGGGACCGAATGTGGTGAGGGAATTATACTCTGCACATGCTTAATTGCTCTAAACTTGCAGTATTATTTTCACAGGCTTCAGGAATGCATGCCTGCATTGAAAGATATGGGGCCTAGCTTTCGCTGAGCTTTAGCTCAAATTAAGCTCTGGGTTTCCACAGCCATTGTCTCTTCTTGTTTTCCCTCATCTGCTGTTGATGTGCCCTCTGGGCTGGGTGAGCTATTGGGCGCTTGTCACATGCTCCTCCCATCGATTTACAGCTAGCGAGCTGTCCGTCCATCTGTGAACTTGGCCTCTGCCTTTTGCCAGTGCTCTCTCTCCCCCCTCCAGCCCACAGAGGATATTTGCTACTGCGGTTTGAGTAGATTCTCAGTTTCAAGTCCTCCTTAACAGCTCATTTTTAAGTGCTTGGTTCTTGTACCAGCTAAATGCTCCCAGACAAGCTGGCATCTTTTCCCAAAGCTATACAAAGACATTTTGATGTCCAACTTGGAAAATCCAAAAGGCATCCCTCCACATCCCAGCTACTATGGGGATACACAACGATGCCACGTACTATCTAAATGAAGCTCACAGACCACTGGTGGTCCACAAACGGAGAACCCCTGTAGCAATGCTCCAATCAGACTAGCTTCTTGGCACACCAGGTCCACCAACTGTTTCCCCCCCTCAGACACTTGCTTTTCTGGCCACGGCCACTCTGTCCCACTTCCTTTAGCCATCCCCCATATTAGGGGGGTGGGCAGGGAAAGAACTAGACCATGTGAAAAATGAACATAATATTTTAGCTGCAGTTCATTCATTTTCAGCTTTGTATTCTTGTTATAAAAAAGCGTGCCCAGACATTCCGTTGTTGCACCCATAACATTGGTTTAAAGTGCCATTTAGCTCCTAGCTTTCATATCTCAGTTTCGAACACTGTTCTTAACACTCCTCTCCCCTTGCCTCCAAACATGCACCCCTCCAGACCCTAGCACTGCAACTTTAAGCACTGTCCTCTATCTGCTGCTTCTTCAGGTTCCATGAATGACTGTGGATCCCTTCCTTCAACTCCTCTGGTCCCTTAAAAGTTTCTATATAAACCAGGACCAGTTCCCAGTCTCCCAAACTATCCCTGTGTGAGGTCTATAATCCCAGTCAAACTGACAACTTTCCCTTCCCTCACCAAAGTTGGAGTGCAAGCAGTTTAAGTCCTTTGAGAATGGAACATGCCAGCTCAGACCATCAGCGTCAAGGTCTTCAGTCTGCCGCAAAGTATAGACACAAAGCTTTTAAAGTCTTTCAGTCCTAGGCCTTTGAAAAGAAGCAGAATCCCCCGTGCCTTTGGGAAGCCTTTCTGGTGACTCAAACATAGCAAGAGATGCAGCGGGAAAAGTTCATGAGACTATACTCTCACACAGAGGGTCAAAGCCACCCATGACAGATTCTTGCATTTTAAGGCAAGAATAGCCAACACAGTGCCCGTCAGATACTGCTGGGCTACAACACCCATCAGCTCTGACCACTGTCCATGCTGGTTGGGGCCACTGTTAGAAACTTAAATCTAGGTTAAGGTCGCCACAAGAGAATGTCTATTCGCCAGGAAGTTGGGACTTGGTGACCCTGGGGGTCCCTTCCAATGCAAGAATTATACGATTCTATGATCTTAACTAACTCGACTGTAGCTTGCTCTTCCAACAATTCACTTTTGAATTGTATGCAACCGGAGAAGAAACACACACAGTGGAAATGGAAATGGCATTAACTATGGACTAAGGCAGATTTTTAAACTGTGGTCGCCAATCTGGTGCTCAGAAATCTCCACAATTGGTCCCACTCCAGTAGCAAACTGTGCCTGGTGCCCGGCTATTTTCGAACACTGGTTGGGGCAGGTGGGAGAGGCAGTCCAATTTCATCTGGAGGGCTACTCCTGCACCCCAAATCTGGTGACTGCTGGATGATCTCAGTTTTTAGAGCAATTCAATTAGGAGAGAAGCTTAGTATATCACTGAAACCTGGACCTGTGGTTTTGCTCACCTGGGCAAGCCTTGGTTACAGCTCATGGTTTGTTTGGAGAGAGCTAACCTATGAGCCAGGGTTTGGATGATAGGCTGAGCTAAAGCACAGCTTAGCTGAGCTCAGTGCAGAAGCAAAGCAGCCACAATATGTTCATCATATTAAGCCATGGCTGGGTGTTAAACGGGCCAAGTATATATCTGAGGACTGTGCTGTTAGTTCACATCCTGTAGTTCTGCATGAGTCACAGATCTCAGTTTGCCTCTTCATTGCAAAGCAGTGGACACAACGGGCAGCTTCCTTGGAGGGTGAGCAATTCTGCATCATCTCTGCATCAGCAGTAACTGAATGAATGACCAGGTCAAAACCAGTACTCAGCAAAATAACTCCCCAGCCATACAAACTAATTAGAACAGAGGTAATGGTTCACATAGAAGCAATGGGTAACCTCCTCTGAGGCCGTGCCATCACACCCAATGCAGAAGTAGTTACTCACCCCCACTGGAAGGTGGCAACTGGCAAAGTCTGTGCAATGCATCATGCAGAGGAGCAGCAAGCAGCCTCACCTTCGAGGACAAGTGCATGGAGATCACCCAAGCCTTTAATTGTGTTTTTTTAAAAAAAGCAATTTAGTGTTAATGCATTTAAACAACTGAATATTAATTTGTTTCTCACTGCATCCATAACACCCCTCTCAGGGCACACAGTTTAGAACAGAGGTCACCAACCTAAAGCCCATGGGCCGGAAGTGGCCCACGGAGGTTGTTTGACGGGCCCATGAGCCGGCCCCGAACCGAGTTGCCCGCTCACGCACTGCGCTAAACAGGCGCAGTGCAGCATGGGGACTCGCTTCTGCGGTGACAGAAGTCGCATCTGCACAGATGCAGACACCAAAAATCGCAGGCGGGCACACAATCCAAACCATGGTGGGATCCACACAGGACCGATTCTGCCCAGGAAAGATAAACCTTGCTGACCCCTGGTTTAGAACAACTGTCTACAACAGCCTTTGCCAAGCTGGTGCCCTCCTGATGTTTTGGACTACAATTCCAACCATCTCCAGCCTGAGTGCGGCCGATGGGATTTTTGGTCCAATTTAGTGAAAGTTGGTCTTAAAGGCAATCTCCTTCCACCCAAAGGAGGTGTTCAATGTTTTGGCTATAAAGGGTCATTGCCATGTTACAAACATTGCAATGGCATTTAACCACATCAGAACTCCGCAGTACTTTTGAAACCTCAGCTAGCTTGCTCTTCACCCACAGACTCAGTGCAGAAAAGGGCAGATGCACTTCCTTCAAGTAGGAAATGAAGAAGAACAAAGTACATGCACGTACAGACTGAGTAGTTTCACTTTTTCGGCAAGATTTCAACCATCATCCCATGAGGCTATGTTTAGATTGCAAATGCAGGAAGACATTCATATAAGGGTAACCCCCTCCCCAGCCATAGGCAACCTTCCCCTTTCTCTTTATTGATACATGTCAACATGTTTAATTGTTGGAAACAACAGCGATACCAGGGTGCAGTCTTCTTGTGCTGAACTCCTTTGAAATGAGGAGAAATGGTGCTTGTGAATTTCCAGGTGCAGCGTGTCTTTATGATTCACAGAATCCTAGAATTGCAGAGTTGGGAGGGACCCCGAGGATCATCTAGTCCAACCCCCGGCAAGGCAGGAATCTTTTCCTCACGGGGGCTCAAACCCACGACTCTGAGATTAAAAGTCTCATGCTCTACTAACTGAGAGGCCCTGTGGGCCTCGGTGGAGCTTTGCAAAGAAATCAAAACATTACTGTATCCTCCAGGAGGGAAACGGGGGTGGAGCAGGGGGTGGGGAGGGGGGTCTTTGCAAAGCAACACACAGGTTGCGGCTTTAGCAGTGTGGCTTTAAGAGCTTCCAGCATCAAGCAGGGTTGACTTCATCTTAACATCTAGACTTCCTGGTACTCCTCCAGAAATGGTTGGAAACATCCCTTTGGCAATGAAACTGTATCAACAACGCTAAGAACTGAAGCATATTAAATGGGGGGAAACATCACAGCAGTTAGCTGAATCGCTGAGGGCGTCCAATATACCTGCCCTCCCCACTTATCAACTCTCAAAGCTTTTAAAATATTTTTCCTCTGCAACTTAGTTTCCCAAGGCCCAGATTCTCAGTGATTCTGGTTTAATGCTAGAGAAATCAGCTGTAATTTCTTAGCCCTTCACCCAGCTAATCTGCTCCAAGGCGGGAAATATCTCATTTCTCACTTTCATCCTATTTTATCCCTGTTAGATAGTTTCCCAACATGGAAAAAATGTACGTACAATGTAACCCCCAAAACGGGCTTTCAAGACCTTGTTTCAAACAGATCTGATGTTTGTGTGTGTGCATAAGAGAAAGGATGTTTTATATTAGCATACAACGGGTATTACTCCACTTCAGAGTTTTGCTGATGCTAGAATTGAAGATCATTGTTAGAATGAAATGTCAATTCTGCTTTTCTGAGTAAATCTTTGTAGGACTGGGCTACATAACCTATTCAAGAAGACAACCAAACTCAGCCCATTCTAGACTCAGCCTCTTCCCACACTGCTGTAAATGCAACATGAGAACGCACACGAGTGTTATACAGACACTCACTGGAGACCTGTGACTGGCTGAAATTCCTGGGTGAGAATACACTAGGTAACAAACCCAGGTTTCCCATATTAATGTGTGGGGTGGCCCTACAAGGGCACTAACTTTGCCAGTCTAGTATTAGATGCACACACCCCCCCCCTTTCACAGAACCATAGAATTGGAAGGAACCCCGAGGATCATCTAGTCCAACCCCCTGCAAACCACCAACCTTATGGTTAACAGCCATCTGCCTTACCCAGCTTGAATTCCTCCAGCATGGCATCCAACTTGGTGTCATGGAAGACAAAATGGACAGGGTGGTTGTAGAACTTGGTGATGGTCTTGAGGGTGGTGCAGTCATCAGGGTCTACAAAGGCCAGGTCCTTGACGTAAAGTATATCCACAATGTTGGACCGCTCCTCCTCAAAGACGGGGATACGAGTGTAGCCACTCTCCATGATCTCAGACATGGTGTTGAAATCCAAGATGGCGTCACTGTTGATCATGAAACAGTCGTGCAGTGGGGTCATGACAGTTTCCACGGTCTTAGTCCTAAGCTCCAGAGCCCCTTGGATCATGTTCAGCTCCTCCTTCACCAGGTCATTGTAAGGTTCCGTCACCTTCAGCATCTCCACCAGCTTCTCCCGATTGTAGACCGTGCCAATTTCTTGACCCAGCACGCAGTCCAGGAGCTTGCTGACGGGGAAGGAGAGGGGGAAGGTCAAAAGCATGAAGAACTTGGTGACCATGATGGTGTTGGCCCCCACCGCCAAGCCATGGCGGGAGCAGAGGGCCTGCGGGACAATCTCCCCAAAGATCACGATTCCCGTGGTGGAGGCCACAACGGCCCCCAGTCCCGAGCCAATGAGGTCGTCTAGGAGGATGGTGAGCGTTGTGTTGACCAGCACGTTGCCCAGGAGGAGGGAGCAGAGCAAGTAGTTGCCCTTCCGGCGGATGGGCTCGATCTTGCGGGCGTAGCGCTTCTCCTTCTCGGTGCCGCAGTTCTGGACGATGCGCAGCTCCATGGGGTCCAGGGCCATGAGGCCCAGGTTGAGCCCGCTGAACATGCCCGAGAGGACCAGGAGGCAGCCGATGAGGATCACCTGGAACCAGAGGGGCAGCAGGTGCTTCTTCTCCTCCACCACCTGCAGGAAGGCGTCGCGGCCCTCCAGGGGCAGCCAGGGCTGCCCGGGGCCGCTCTGCGTGCACAGGACGTACAGCTTGGACTTCTCCGCCTTGCGCAGGAGCTGCACCTTGACGGAGACCAGGGCCGAGGTGTCCCGGCTCTCCTCGGCGCGCGGCTGCACCACCAGGTCCTGCGTCTTCTCGGGGCAGGTGGCGTTGGCGGCCTCGCCCCAGAAGGCGGAGGAGGCGTTGCCCACCGGGCCCACCTCGGAGAAGGAGACCAGCTCGGAGACGCGCGCGTGCATGCCCAGCCCGTAGAGGCGCAGCTTGATCTCGGCGCCCTCCAGCACCTGGATGGGCGAGAAGCTGGCCGCGCCGGGCGCCGGCAGGTCGGTGCTCTCCAGCCTCATGCCCAGCACCCGGGGGGGCCCCGCGCGGGCGGCGGCACTGCCGGGCGCCGGGCACAGCAGCGCCACCAGCGCCACCAGCCTCGCCGCCGCCCCGGCCTCGCCCCCTCCGCCGCGCGGCCGCCCGCTCCAGCCCAGCGCCATGTTAGCCTCGCCCGGCCCGCCGCTCCTGCCGCGCTCGTTGACTGGGGCTCGCGGGCGCTGCGACTGGCCGCGGCCGCCGGAGCGCGCGGCGTCACGGGCTCGCCTCCTTTGCATAGCGCCCGCCCGCCCGCCGGCCGGGCAGCGCCGGGGCGGGGCCGGCCGCTTAAGGAGGCGCCCCAGACCGGGCAAGGCGCGCCCGAGCAACTGCCAAGCAGCACCCGGAACAACTACACTTCCCGCGAGTCACAGGAGCCCAGTCCCGTGGCCGGGGGGGGGGCTTCGGCCCCCACAATAAAATATTTGAGGCGCCCCCCCCAAAAAAGTTGGTGGACATTCTCATTCAAATAGTGTCTGTGCATTGCATCATGCGATCAGTTATGCGGGGCGGGGCTTACAGCCCCCCCCCACAATATTTTATTCAAGTTGCCCCCCCCGCCGCCGCGAGCCTTGGGAGGCTCATAGAATTGCAGACTTGGAAGGGGCTCCCGAGGGCAGGAAGCGCAGCTAAAGCATCGCAGGCCAGCTAGTCGCGGTTCTAAAACTTCCAAGGAAGGCCAGTCCCACCTTCCCAGGTAATCTCTTCCACTGCTGAACAGTTCTCACCTTCCGAAAGCTCTTCCCATGTCTAGTCGGAACCTCCTTTTTTCAATTTGAAGCCCCTGGTTTGGGTCCTCCCGTCTGGAGCAGCAGGAAAAGAGCTTTCTACACCTTCCGTTTGACAGCCCTTTAGATATTTGAAGATGGCTGTCATTTCGCACAAGGCTCTTAATCTCAGGCTCCTGAGTTTGAGCCCCACGTTGGGCAAAAGATTCCTGCTTTGCAGGGGGTTGGGCTAGATGACCCTTGGGAGTCCCTTCCAACTCTACAATTCTATGATTCTATGGTTTCCAGGCCCTTGATCATCTTGGTCACACTGCTCTGCACAACATTATTTTTAATTTGGGATGCCCAAAGTTGGTCATATACTTCAGGTGTGCTCTGACCAAGGCAGAATAGAGCAGTACTATTACGTCCCTTGATCTGGACACTAGACTTCTGTTGATGCAGCCAAAGAATTGCGTTGGTTTATTTTGCTGCTGCATCACACTCATGTGCTTTAAATGTATGGTGTTGTTCTACTCAATGTTTCAGTCAGAGTTGGAATCAGCAGGAGAAGAGAAGAGGAATGCAGACCTAAGTGGGTGGCCTTTTCTTCTAAGTTCTGATGCTCTGGAGGGAAAGGCACTTTGCACATGCTTGCTCTATCATTTGTACCTTTCCACCTTTTACCTCCCTTTTAGTCACTGAATTGACTTGTTTCATATGCTTTTCGTTCCATTACTGAAATTCTGGAATTAAACAAATATCTCTCTATATCTTTTATAGATATTTTAGTGTGGCAGCACCCAAACTGAAACTCCCGACCTACTTACACCAGGAAGGTGCTTTTGCTATATTCTTTTTGGCACTTGTGCCCTATTGGTGGAAAGGTCTGAAGAATTTACAGGAAATCAGTTGGAAAAACTGAGTGTATTTTTTCCAGCTACTACTTGAACTGCTTTGTAAACACTGGCTGCTTCAAAAAGAAGCCAGAAGGGTATTCAACGTTTTACATTTTTTTATGAAATAAATTAAAAAGTCTGATTTTAAAAAATGCAGAAACATTGGTGATTTTCTTTTATAGTGTACATGAATATTTTTTGTACTGTAGCAGCTTTATCTTGGATGGAAAAGCAGAGTATAAATTTGATAAAGACACCATAAGGGGGAGCTGGGGGCGGGAGGAAGATGCACAAGAGAGTAGCAGAGAAAAGGGCCGTGGCTTCAGCGCCCACACTCTGCAGGCAGAAGAATCTAAGTTTGAGCCTGGTATCTCCAGGCAAAGCGGAGAGCTACTCCTGTCTAATACCTTTGTGACCGGCTGTCAGTAAGTGTAGATTGACTAAGCTGGAGCCCTTCAGATGTCCCAACCACTGTGGAGTTGTAATTCAAAAGCAAGTGTGTGGTAGTTGGTCTGTCAGACAAGGACCTGGGAGACCAGGTTTCAAATCCTACTTAGCCATGAAGCTCATTGTGTGTGGTTTCCTATGCCTGAAAACCCCCACATCACCCTGCAGGCAAAGCAGGTGAAATTCTTCTTCTTCTTCTTCTTCTTATTATTATTATTATTATTATTATTATCATCATCATCATCTGGTTATGTGTGGGGTGCAATTTCTCAAGGATGACTGTTCCATACAATTTTAAGTTCAGAGCTGAATTTTTATGACCTGAACTGCTTGCATTTTTAACTAGAATTTGGTCTCTTTGTAAGCATCCATTAACAACCTCTTCATTCTGTATTTGATGTGGTCTTCTGTGTGACTCAAAACTTGTGCATGCCTTCTCCAAAATACCTTGGCCCTAAAGAGCACTGCACTGGGCTAAGTTCATGTGTCAAGGGCATACCTGGGAGTTTGTTTGTTTGTTTGTTTGTTAATTTATCCAACAAATTTAGAGCCTGCCCTTCACCACACGGTCCCTTGGTCCTTAGGAAAGGAATTGAAAATAAAGCTGCCCATATGACAAGGCATTATGCAACTCTATGGTCTGGCCACATTTGGAATACTGTGTACAGTTCTGGTCGCCTCACTTTGAGAAAGGTATTGCAGAGTTGGAAAAGGTTCAGAAAAGGGTTGAAAATGATATACAGGTGGTACATGACCCCAGTCAAGCTTGCAAAAATCTATCATCTGCCTGATAACAAATGTTGGAAATGTAAAGAAACTGAAGGTACATTCTTTCACCTTTGGTGGACGTGCCCAAGGATTAAGACTTTCTGGGATATGATCTATAATGAAATGAAAAAGGTATTCAAATATACCTTCCTGAAGAAACCAGAGGCCTTTCTCCTGGGCATGGTTGGCCAATTGGTGCCAAAGAAGGACAGAACTTTCTTTATGTATGCCACAACAGCAGCAAGAATACTTATTGCAAAGTACTGGAAGACACAATATTTACCCACCCTGGAAGAATGGCAGATGAAGGTGATGGACTACATGGAACTGGCGGAGATGACTGGCAGAATCTGAGACCAGGGAGAGGAGTCGGTGGAAGAAGATTGGAAGAAATTTAAAGACTATTTACAGAAATACTGCAAAATTAATGAATGTTAGAATGATGTCAGAATGAAGTTAAGTGGTTTTAGCAGCAATGTTACAAAAGAGTATGTAAAAATGGATTGTTAACAGGTGAGAATCTAAAGTTATAATATATTAAGTTAAAGGATTAAGATAAAAACAAAGAGGGAAAGGATTTGCTGAATTAACTAACTGAACTGGAATACAAAAAAGGGAGGTGTGAGGAGGTCAGGGAAACAAGTAAATGAAAGACAAGACATGGAAAGATTGATTTGTTTTTAAGTGTTTTTATTTTTCTGTATTTTGTATTTTTTCTTTTCTTTCTTTTTCCTTTTTCCTATTTTTGTAATCTTTTCTGAAACTTTAATAAATATCATTAAAACAAAACAAAACAGAAAAGGGCAACCAAATGACCAGCTGTGGAGCAACTGCCTTGTGAGAAAAGGTTGCGTTGCTTGGGACTTTTTAGTTTATACAGGAAAGGCAAGTATCATGATAGCAATTCATAAACTTATGCATGGCATAAGGGAATAGAGAAAAGTCCGCCGCCCCCCACACTGGAATTCATGGACACCCAATGAAGCTGAACATTGGAAGATTCAGGGCAGATACAATGAAGAGCTTCTTCACACAGGGCATAGTTAAACTGTGGAACTCATTCCCACTGGGGGCATCCAACAGCTGGGATGCCTTTAAAAGAGGATTAGACAAATTCATTCAGGAAGGGCTATCAATGGCTTCTAGCCATAAAGGCTCTGCTCTGTCTCCGCAGTTGGAGACAGCAATGCTTCTGAAACCACAGCCGGGGAGGTGCCCTTTGTGCTCAGGTCCTGCTCGCAGGTTTCCCACAAGAGACAGCTGGCTGGCTGCTGTGAGAACAGGATGGGCCCTTGGCCTGATCCAGCAGGCTCTTCTTAGGTCCCTTGATCACTGCCTTTGGTCCTGTGCCTTTAGCAGCAGCTCAACGCACAGAAATTGAACAAATGAAGATTTCCTCAGAGTCTCAATAGTGACAGGTGGGAAGCTTCATATCCTCAACATTTGTGTGTCATACAACTGAGAAGCCACACTGCCAACTGGATCATATCCCCACTGTAAATTTACACCATTTTAACAGCCATGGGAAATCCTGGGAACTGCAGTTTGTTAAGGGTGCTGGCCTCAAAGAGATGGACTTCTCAGAACCCTTAACAGTTCCCAGGATTCTCCATGACTGTTAAAGTAGCAGAAGAGTGTACGAAATGTATGGCAGGGATGTGACCTTGCCCTTCTGCTTTTGGGCTCACTTCCCTGTCATGGCTTCTTCCACAGAATCTGGAGAATTGTTGTTTTACTGCAGTCAGTGAGAATTCTCCGTTACAGATTCCTAAGCTCTGTGACAGAAATACACTTTCCACTGTCAAACTTCCCTGGGGAAAGGGGATAACTATTTAAAAAATCATCGCAAATCTGCATTGTGGACATGCTCAAAGCAGATGGGTGGTTCTCTATTTAGGGCTTGACTTGACTTTTTGTGGTTTTCACAGAGGTTTGCAATTTGCAGTGCAACATGGCAAGGAAATAGTCCCCCTAGAAAGCATTGCTTGCTGACTTCATGTTATGGCAACAAAGCAAACCGGCAAGGTCTGTCTGGCAATTTGCCTGGGTAGTAATGCTTGGAAGACTATAAATATCTTGCATTTATATAGTGCCTTTCATCCCCTGCCCAAGATTTCAAAAAAGCTTTACAGATTGTTAGACGGAGCACACTGACGAAGGAGTTTGCCCTTTTATGCCTGAAATGCAGCCAGTTTCTTGGGGGAACATGTGGGTTTTTTAACAGCTCAGTAGAACACAATAAGTTATTTAAAAAGCAATTGGGCAGACCATTCTGATGAGGCCACTTCAGCTGGTGCGGAACAATTGGAAATCCAGGCATGGTAACTAAAGCAGCCTCTTATATTAGTCAAGTGGGTCACAAGAAGGAAATCTCCCATATCAAGAAATAGTGAATTTTGCAACCTGCACAGCAGGGGTGGGAAATCTCAGGCTCAGGGGCAAAATGTGGCCCTTGCCCCCACTTCCCAGACCTTGCTCCTCTCTGGCTCTGCGCCACCCACTTCTTCAATGCTTTTTCCTGGCTGAATCCTGCCCTTGAACTATTACAATCCCTCTTGCATGCTTAGATGGAGGATGGAGAGGGAGGTGTGTGTAGGAATCTCTGACTTAGAATCATAGAATCATAGAGTTGGAAGAGACCACAAGGGCCATCGAGTCCAACCCCCTGCCAAGCAGGAAACACCATCAGAGCACTCCTGACATATGGTTGTCAAGCCTCTGCTTAAAGACCTCCAAAGTAGGAGACTCCACCACACTCCTTGGCAGCAAATTCCACTGTCGAACAGCTCTTACTGTCAGGAAGTTCTTCCTAATGTTTAGGTGGAATCTTCTTTCTTGTAGTTTGGATCCATTGCTCCGTGTCCGCTTCTCTGGAGCAGCAGAAAACAACCTTTCTCCCTCCTCTATGTGACATCCTTTTATATATTTGAACATGGCTATCATATCACCCCTTAACCTCCTCTTTTCCAGGCTAAACATGCCCAGCTCCCTTAGCCGTTCCTCATAAGGCATCGTTTCCAGGCCTTTGACCATTTTGGTTGCCCTCCTCTGGACACGTTCCAGTTTGTCAGTGTCCTTCTTGAACTGTGGTGCTCAGAACTGGACACAGTACTCCAGGTGAGGTCTGACCAGAGCAGAATACAGTGGCACTATTACTTCCCTTGATCTAGATGCTATACTCCTATTGATGCAGCCAAGAATTGCATTGGCAATTCTGTCTGATTGGCAGTGGCACCAGGTGGGAGTGGGAGTGGGGAGGGCCGGGAGCCCCACTGTAGGGGGAGCCAGAGCCAGGGACAGGCAGAGCCAACTCATTCTAGTTGCGTCCCATCCTCCACCCAGCCAAGTTCAACAAGGGCAGAATGCGACCTTCTGCACCTCTGTATCCGGCCCTTGAGACTTTCCCCAGCCTGCAGCCTTACCCGTCCTGCTTCACACCTGATTTGAGTGTTTGCACCTGGCTGGAATGTGTCCTGGAACTCGGCTAATACTTATTGGGATGGGGATAGAGAGGAGCACAGGAGTGTGTGGAGAAATGAGCCCATGACTGTACAAAGGTAAAATTTGCTTTAGTTCCTTCACCTGCTCTTGTCTTTTGGCCTGCCCAATGCCAGTGTACGGCCCCTGGAAGGTTAGGAATGTGGCCCTCAGGCTGAAAGCAGCCCTTTCTATGGAATATGTATATATATATGTTATAAGCATAGTCACACATTGCCCACTCCTATAAAATATCAAGGCAGTTTACAACAATATAGGCAGGTAGAATAAAACTTCTTGTTGGTACTTTATTACCTATCCTTCACCCTACAGTCCCAGGGCAGGTTACAATAACTAAAACCCATTATTAAAAACAGTCTAAAACAACTTTCAGTCACAGAAATACTACGGTGCGTCTCCAGTGTCAGAAGCCAGGGTAAATAGTTGCATCTTCAGAAATGGGGTAAATATATAATTTACCTTAAAAATCATTGTAAACAAATAAAATTATTAGTAGGATTGGAATGACACTTATAGTTAAATGTTGGACTATGTTGTAATGGAGATTTAATAGAATTGGATCAACAGAGAAGATGCAGGAAGGGGAGCCCAGGGGAATCGGTGGAACTCTTCCTTTGTTTTGTTTGCTTGAAATAAAAAAATTCCTTCCAGTAGCACCTTAACGACCAACTAAGTTAGTTCTTGGTATGAGCTTTCGTGTGCATGCACACTTCTTCAGATATGAAGAAGTGTGTATATCAGAAGTGTGTGTATCTGAAGAAGTGTGCATGCACACGAAAGCTCATACCAAGAACTAACTTAGTTGGTCTTTAAGGTGCTACTGGAAGGAATTTTTTTATTTTGTTTGCTTGATGACTGTTCGTAAATTTGAAAATTAAATACATTTATATAAAAAAGAGAGAAAATGAAAAGACTATGTAGTGGAAGAGAAAATAATGAAGCAAACCATGGAAAAGGTGGGGGGAAGTTGAAACTAAATGTGTATTTTAGGGTTGCCATATACCTGGAATTTCCCAGACATCCTGGCAACCCTAGTGGTATTCGGATTATTATCTATTGTTTTAATTGTAAAATGACAATGATAAATACATTTTTAAAAAGAAGAAAGAAATTAGTGGTTAGGATGTGTGCATAATCATTTATTGAAGAGTATTCCACAGCATGAGACCAGTGACCCATCATGTCCGACTTTGAATAATCCCGGGACCTGAAGCTCTGTGAGGGGTCAAGGACAGTGCCAGGGCTCTTTGAGGGAAGCCATGGCTGTTAAATGGGTATAAATGTGCTTTCAATGCATGGTGGGGATGTGACCCTAGTTGGAGTCAGCCAGGCTTTTGAAGCACTTCTGAAGCTTCCTGATCAGCTCAGTCACTGACCTGGGATATACTGGTTCACACATCTCTTTTTGACATGCAGGCATTCCATGGCAAATCCACAGGGATTTATTGATGGAAAAATTGGTGTGGAAAGTATAAATTACTATGTAAAGGGTGCTGGGAGAAGTAAGCTACAGTTCTCACAACTCTTTGGAGGAAGCCAAGACTATTAAAGTGGTAGAAGAGTATTGGTGTAGATATGACCCAGTCTTCACCTGGCAGTGACAATTCAATTGTGTTGGTGAATCTCAGAGGGACGGCGAGCTACAGCTGGGATGCAACCACCAAGAAGACTCTCCGCTGGGCTGCCCACTTCTGCCACAGGTGGGAGCCCATCTTCCTTGCCCATGTTAACATTCAAGCTGATCTGTCTCTCAGGCAACCAGATTCCCAAGTTGTTTAGGGTGTTGTATAGCAGTACTAAAACCAGTACTTTTGATTATCAGTACTGAAATGGGCTTGGTAGCATATTGGCAGCCGGTGCGGTGCTTTCGGCCTTGACTTCCTGCCAGCATTAATTGGACATTGAAAAATAATTTCATGGTTTTTGTCAGTGCAAGCACTTAACCGCAGTGGGCCCTTATTGAACACCAAGAGAGTCACTATCGATTTTCAGAGAACGATGGCTCATTTTAAAAGATGAAGAGAAATAGCAACGAAGGCTAGAAGGAGGAAGGCTGACACCAAAGAACTGGGTCCAGCAGGGCTGGGCTGGGGGTAACTTAATGCCTGTGGGCAAGATCTGGTCCGGCAAGCCACAGGAAGTGATCTGCTGCACCCTGCAATTTTATACCCATGTCTGCTCAAGAGATAAAAGTCCTCTAAGGAGCAGCGCACTTCATACACTGAAAGCACATTGAGAGCACGTGCCTTCCCCGCCAGGAGCCTGGGCGCTGCAATTTCTTCCTCGCTGAGCTACAATTCCCAGCCCAAACTGCAGCTCCCAGGATGCTGGCGGGGGGGGGGGAATGGGGAGGCCTTGTCCTTTAAATGTGCGTCGAATTCGCTTGAACTGCATGGCGGGGACCTGCCCATTAAAACCCTCTGGAGACATCTAGCGGAGCAGACCCCCGACCAGACCGCGCGGAGCATCCTTCCCAGAAGCCTCCGAGCACGGCCTTCAGCAGGACCACAGACTACATTTCCCAGACTCCTCCGCGGATAAAGCCTCCGGCGAAGCTGCCCAGAACCTCGTCTCTCTGCCGGTTAAGGAAACGGGCGTGCACTCCAGCCAACAGACTGGCGCGCACGACGCGGAAGTGGGCGGCACCTAAAGGGAGAGCCAATGATAGCGGCGTCCGTTACTGGCCGTTGGAGGAGACGGGGGCGGGGCTGTGCTTAAAGAGCCCGCCGGGGCCGGAGGACGGGCGAAGATGGCGGCGGCGGCGGCGCGACCGCGGAGAGGCGGCCGGGGCCCCGCAGGGCTGCTCCTCCTCCTCCTCCTGCTGCTGCTGCTTCCGGGGTCCCGGGCCGAGCAGATGGAGGAGCACCTGAAGCGGGAGCACTCCCTCACCAAGCCTTACCAGGGTGAGCTGCGCCCTCCTCACGGCAGGCAGGCAGGAATCCTCCCGGTGCAGCTTCTGCAAGGCTCCCTCGTTGGGCTCCCCCCCCATATCACAGGGGGGCGCTTCCCCCGTTGGATGTCTGCCTGCAAGGCAGCTGCTCAAAAGCCATGTAGGCACTGAAGGCTGAATGGTGCATTTCTGGGCAGGAAGTGCTTCACCTGTTGGGTGTTGGCCAGCTGTGCAGATGTTCCGTTGTGCTGCTTGGGGGAGGAGGTGATGCGCCGCTTTGGGGAGGGAGAGATTGTCCCTAGGCCCAAGGGGGGGCTCATGGAAGGAAAAGGTGGGGCTGCCTGTTTGGGCTGCCCCTTTGCCCTGAGCAGCCTCATGTACATAAGAAACCCAACAGGTGGAAACCTTTCCTCTGAAAGGCGCCTAGTGGGAATGCAAAGCTGCTCCGCTTCTGCTCTGTGCAACTATCCAAGGGACAGAAGGGGGGGGGGCGAGTACCCTTGTGGAGTAGGCTGTGCGTCCCAATGTTTGTGTGCCTCTGAGACTAGATGGAAAGGAGGCTGTTGCAGCTATATTTAAGTTCTGAATACAACAAGTGAAGCCTTCTTCCTTGTGCAAAACCCTTCAGAAATGTTGGGTGTGATTGAAGTTCTGCCTGTGTGCAGTGAACTCTTCTTCTTGCTTTTGTTATGTATTTTGTGTTTTTGGCTTGTATTTTTGTGCTCTGAACTGCCCTGAGATCTACAGATGAAGGGTGGTATACAGATTTAAGAAATAATACAAAAAATAAACTGACCAGCAGAGTGCCTCTCCCTGTGACTGGGTGGGCTTTTATGCTGGTATGATTGGGGCACATTGGTGGTGGTTGTAGTGTATTTCTGTGCACAGAGCCTCATGGCACGTTCTATAGCATCTCCACCAGCAAGGCCTGGGCCACCAGATCGGGGCAAGCAACATTCTTACTCTTGCTGGGTTAATTGCCCTCAAGTGAATTAAAGCACTTCTCCCAGTAGAAGTGACTGTCAACCATTCACCTGTATGGGAAAACATAATGATGTGCTGTCCCCAGTCACTGAGAAAACAAGTTGGGTGCTGTCTCTGTATCCTTTCAGTTGCAGATTCCTTGTTGCTTTTGTTTCTTGGTTGTACTAAGCTGTGATGAAATAGCTGTTTTTAGGATTATGGCTTAAATGCTCTGCTCCTCACTTTTTCAGGTGTAGGATCAGCCAGCTCCTCTCTGTGGGAACTTATGGGCAATGCGATGGTGATGACCCAGTTTGTTCGTCTCACTCCAGATATTCAGAGCAAGCAGGGCGCTCTCTGGAACAGGGTGGTAAGGCTTATTTTCCTCTAATTGTCTGCCGGTGGGCTCTAGGGCTTCATTACACCAGAAATAATTGCCTTGTAAGTTCTTCTGTTGATGTTATCCTATCTGAAAATAAAGCAGTGAAAGGTGAGGCAATTCATAATGATAATGAAATCCTGTGAGGATTAATATTTAGAGTGTCTGATGTGCCGAAAAATATTATGGAGTGCAGGCAAAATTAGATGTGAAACGAACTATGTTTCAAAGCCAAGTTGCGTTGGTTACAAAGTTCTCTTTGTACCAGAGCTGTATATTGAAGAAGTTACTGTGTGGCTCATGTTTATTTTCAAGATCAGAGATGACTTTAAAAGTGAGCTTCCAAGCAGTAAAACCACCTTCAGCGATCATAATGCTTTTCTGGCGCTGGGCTTGCTGACTGATGTGCCAGTCTCCATGGCTGCTTCAGTAAACTGGTATTTTAAAACAAAAAAAGCTAGCATCAGATGCCCATGGCAACACAAGAGCAGCATTAGGAACGTTGCCAAATAGCTCCTGAAACCAGGGTTGCAGTCACCAGAACGGAATGTCTAGTTGCCATTTTTGGGTAAGGCAGCTCTAAAGTCTTACTTTTCAAATGATGGACTGACTGTGATTGATTCTCAGTTAAACATCTGGTTAGTTCAGATGACAACCTTGAGCTAAGGCTTTTAGAAGAAATGACTTTGAGAAGAAAAGTCACCTTATCCAGGGTCAGTCCACATATTCCAACCTAAATGCAACCTTTTTGCTACATGTTTGCCGTTTTTTGTGCCTGGCTGACACTCAAGGATTATGGAAATTTATGTGCTTTGAAGCCTAAAAGTATATGTTAAAGACAGACAATATGTTAAGGAGTTTAACAATAAAGAGTAGAGTGTTTTGAAATGCGAAGTATGGTACCAATATTTTTTTATTGTAAATACCAAATTAAATACGTATTAACAATTTATGTTAAAAGGTAAAACGTATCGGACCCAGGGACGGTTAACTCCAGTCAAAGGCGACTGTGGGGTTGTGGCGCTCATCTCACTTTCAGGCCAAGGGAGCCGGTGTTTGTTCACACAATATGTCACTTATGTGAATTGTGTATTAGTTCATGCTTATCAAAATGATAAATAAAAAGTGTTGCCAACCCCAAATGGCACCTACAGATTCTGTTTTGGCTCCTAGCTTTTCTATCCCAGTTTCTAACACTGCTTAAGACAAAGATGTGTTTCTGAATCTCTATTAATTGCTTGTTTCTGCCCAAAGAATATAATTTAAGATAAAGATCAAGCATGAGCAAAGCCGTAGTTTATCTTAGCATGCTGACTGAACATGGCATCTCTGGAGGAAACAAACCATAGGAATTCAAACCATTTTGTAAAAATGTTGCAAACAAAAAGTGCTAGAATGAAATAGGAACATCAGCAAAGAAAAGTCAAGCAGCATCCACCCTCTATTTGATTATTTTCTTTTTTCTCCAACTTCCTTTATGCTAATCTTCACAAACAGTTTCAGAACTTGAAAGCCTTGTTATTACTTCATTCACTTGCCAAGGCAAAGGGGGTCCAGCAGATGTTATTGCTCCTGTACTGAAAATTCCTGGAGGTGTGCTCCCTCTCCACTGCATGGCTACCTGTAATAGTTATGCTGAGGAGGAGATTTGGGCAGGGTGTACGTTGTATCATAATATGAATGATTTCCTAATATCCAGAGCCTCTGCTTTTCAGCTTCCTAGGGAAATCTATCTGAGTGCTTCTGGAAATAATGCAGGTTTGGAGGGGCATTGGTTCTGATCCAGGAAGACCCTTTTGTTCTTACTTCAGTAAATGTGATAGTGAATATTGACCCATTAAGGTATTAAATGACCTGGACTTTGCAGACACCAGAAACTGATAGAAGCTCAGTGTTTATTCATACTATCCAAAAGCAGACTGGGTTTCATCATTTGTGTGTTATGTTTGGCCAACTCCCTTTTTCTTTCTGCTGTCCCAGAGGTTCAGCAAAACATTGGCACTGGCCAGATTCAGTGTAGAAATTTTCAGGCATTTTACCAGCTGGCTGCCTTAATACTGTATTTTAGTGGCAGTAAGGTTCATAACTTGACAGTAGTAGGTTGTCAGCTGTTTGTGGAGTTGACTATCAAGGCACTGGGCTAGTCAGATCCTGAAGTCTTTCCACTTGGGAAACTCCCCCTTTTCCTTAAACTGATGCCATTTTGCTCTGTTGTTATGCCTGTGTGCAGTTCCCCATATCTTAATAACACCAGCTGGGATTAATTTTCTTGGCACTCAGTTGGCAAGGGAATGTATAGATTATTTGCAAGAGGAATCCCGAAAGCACTCTTCTTTGCTGTTTGCGTTTTGTAAAGGTTGATGCTTGTTTCTGCTAATGTGCATTTCTGCAGCCTGCTTCTAAGTTCTACCTTTCCTTTCAGTAGACGTAATGGAGACAGTTGAACTCCTTTATAATTCCACTTGTGTGCATTCAAGTGCTTCAACAGACTTCAGAGCTGTGCGAAATCAGACCAGGTCCAGGGCGCTGCTTGATGGCTTCCAATCAGGGCTGACAAGGTGGAGCTGGGTGTGGCAAAGGGAATACTACTGTCCACATTGGAGCCAAAGTTGCCAGCCTGCAGTTAGCAGCTGCTTTGTTGGGCTCTTGTGCATCGGTAGCTTGAGAAATAAATAAAAGGACCTTGTTCCTTCTGGTTTACAAAAGCCTTTCCCTCCCTGCTTACTGGATTCTTATTTTCTCCAAATGAGTAGCCTAAACAATGAATGCCTTATCTGTTCTTGCATCTTCACAAAATTGGCAGTTTCTACAAGTTGATGGAAACTTTCTTTCTCCCTCAATTTTTTGATGTTTGCTTCTTTGCAGAAATACAACAGAGAAATATTTAGGAGAGAACAGCATCAGGGCTGAGGCGCATTTCTGTTTCCCTTCTTAAACTAAAGAGGGTAGCACACAACAAAGGGGACGCCATTCTGAATACTGAATTCTTCACCCCACCTGCACAATACACACTTTTCAGCTGCATTGTTCTTCATTGTTGGAGTAACAGAAACATCTGTGCTACAGATTCCCAAGCCAACCTCATTCACGTTTACTCAGAAATAAGCCCTGCTAAAACTTCCTCTTGAGCTGCCTGTGTATGTTGGGTTATAGCCTTAAAACTCCTTTGAGCTGTTATGGCTCACCACAAACAGCATGGGGCCCTGGGCTGGATTTGTGCAAGGGGACTAAGGATGTGCCCTTTCCCCTTCCAAGGTCTCTTGGAACAACTGTGGGATGCCGTGCCATTTTCCTGCTTCCAGAAATTTCACCACTTCTCTCTTCCTTCTTTTAACCCTGGGCCGTGGGGTGGGGTGGAAATTAGGGCTGGATGATATATAGATACATTGGCCAAAACTGATTTGAAGTCCATATCATGATTTTTTTTAGGGGGGGGGAGGCGGTTTGAGTTCTTGTTTAAAGTATTTTGTGGTTTTATATTCTGATTTTATCCTGTGAACCATTCTGAGAGATGTGGGTATAGGGTGATAGATAAATTTAATTAATGTTAATTATAATAAAATCGGTGTCATAAATTTTGACCCAGCAATATATTGTAAATCATGGTGTGTGCACGCTATAATAATAATAATAACAACAACAATAATAATATTTTTTTATTTATACCCCGCCCTCCCCAGCCAAGGCCGGACTCAGAGCGGCTTACAAGCAATAATAAAAACAAGATGAATGATTACAACTTAAAAACAAAAATAAAATACAACATTAAAATAATGGAACATTAAAATATTAAAATGTAGCCTCATCGCAGGAGAAGGAAAAGAAAAAAGAGAGGGAGGGAGGGAATCAAATTGGCTCCAAGCCAAAGGCCAGGCGGAACAACTCTGTCTTACAGGCCCTGCGGAAAGAAATCAGATCATGCAGGGCCCTGGTCTCATGAGGCAGAGCGTTCCACCAGGCCGGGGCCAGTGTTGAAAAGGCCCTGACTCTGGTTGAGGCTAATCTAACTTCCTTAGGCCCCGGGACCTCTAGGGTGTTGCTATTTATGGACCTTGAGGCTCTCCGTGGGGCAGACCGGGAGAGGCGGTCCCGTAAGTACGAGGGCCCTAGGCCGTGAAGGGCTTTAAAGGTCAAAACCAGCACCTTAAATCTGACCCTGTACTCCACTGGGAGCCAGTGCAGCTTGAAAAGCACTGGGTGAATATGCTCCCATGGCAGAGACCCTGTGAGGAGCCTCGCTGCAGCATTCTGCACCCGCTGGAGTTTCTGGGACTATGCAAAAGTCACAATGTGTAAAGACCAAGTGGGCTTTCTCCCGGGCAGACATTTGTCTGATAACATGAGGAATATAATTAATATTCTAGAAAAACTACAAGTGAATATCAATACCAAGGCAGTCTTTTTTTAAAATATATATTTTATTCAGGATGTTCTTGTTTTACAGAAGTGTAGTGCCTCGTATATTTTTCTTTTCATGTAACATTTTTACAAATCCGTTTCATTTGTTGAGGCATTAGGGGGAGAAGAAGAAGAAAAAAGAAAGAAAAAAGAAAGGGGGGGTGGAGAGAGGGAAGATGGATGGGGTGGGGTCGGGTGGCGGTGTTTCTATTATGTTTAATGTATGTAGAGTTTGGTGTCAGCGTTGCTTGTGTTGTTCACTTGTGTTCCTTTGGTGGTGAGAGAAGTTGGGGTTGGCCATGGGTGTGATTGTTTGCTTGTGATTGGCTGTGGTGATCTTTGTTTTCGTGTGTGAGTTGGGTGGGTGGGTGTTTTAGATCAGGTTAGCCATATTGATTTGTATGCTGTTGGTGGATTATTGTCATTGTCCTGTTAGGCTGTGTATGTGATAAAGGGGAGCCATACCGGGGTGAAGGCGTCTTCTTCTGTTTGTCCCCGTGTCAGTTTCAGTTTATTAGTTAATTTTACTAAGGCAGTCTTGATATTTGTGGACGCAGAGAAAGCCTTTGACAACATTTCTTGGAGTTTTATGAAGAAGAATCTGCAGGGGACGGGGGTAGGTCAAGGTTTTGAAAACGGTATAGGTGCGATTTATTCAGAACAAAAGGCAAAATTAATTGTGAACGATGTAGTGACAGAAGAGTTTAAGATTGAGAAAGGGACATGACAAGGTTGCCCAATTTCTCCATTGCTCTTTATATCGGTCCTTGAGGTTTTGTTGAATATGATTAGAAAGGACCAAGAGGTTAAAGGTATACAAGTGGGAGCTAAACAATACAAATTGAAAGTATTTGCTTATGACTTAGTATTGACTTTACAGGAGCCAGAATCTAGTAGTAAAAGGGTATTGGAACTGATTCAAGAATTTGGACAGGTAGCAGGTTTTAAGCTGAATAAGATGAAAACTAAGGTTTTAGAGAAAAACCTGAGAATGAGAAAGAGAAGTTTCAGGAGGAGACAGGACTAACATTGGTTAAGAAAGTGAAATATTTAGGGGTTAACATGACTGCTAAAAATGTGAATTTATTTAAGGATAATTATGAAAAATGTTGGATTGAAGTGAAAAAGGATTTAGAAGTATGGACAAATTTGAAGTTATCATTGCTAGGCCAAATTGCTGTGATAAAAATGAATGTGTTGCCAAGGATGTTGTTTTTGTTTCAAACATTGCAAATTCTGGATAAGATGGATTGTTTCAAGAAGTGGCAGAAATATATTTCTAGAATTGTTTGGCAGGGCAAGAAGCCTCGAATAAAATTTTAGATATTAACTGATGCCAAGACCTTAAACTTTATTATGAATCAATTTTAGATATTTGCCCTGCCAGACCTTAAACTTTATTATGAATCAGACGCTTTTTGCTGGCTGAGAGAATGGCTGCTTCTTGAAAACACTGAAGTGTTGGATTTAGAAGGTTTCAATAATGCATTTGGCTGGCATGCATATCTGTGGTACGATAAGGTCAAAGCACATAAAGCGTTTAAAAACCATATTGTTAGAAAAGCATTGTTTAATGTTTGGATAAGATATAAGGATTTGTTAGAAAAGAAAACCCCAAGATGGTTGTCACCAATGGAAGCCAAGGCACAGAAAAAACTCAATATGGAGGCCAAATGGCCGAAATATTGCGAAATTCTGGAACAAGATGGAGACAGAATAAAATTGTAGAGCTTTGAAAAATTGAAAAACAAAGTGCGAGATTGGCTCCATTATTACCAAATAATGGAGGCATACAGATTGGACAAAAAAGTTGGTTTCCAGGTGGAAAAATCAAAACTGGAAACAGAATTGTTAGACCCAAAAATCAAGAATTTGTCAAGAATGTATAACTTGCTGTTGAAATGGAACACACAGGATGAAATGGTGAAATCAGCTATGATTAAATGGGCACAAGATGTTGGATATAACATAATGATGGCTGACTGGGAACAGTTATGGACCACAGGTATGAAATTTACGGCATGTAATGCCCTAAGAGAAAATTTAATGAAAATGATCTATAGGTGGTACATGACACCAGTCAAGCTTGGAAAAATTTACCATTTGCCCGACAATAAATAGAATCATAGAGTTGGAAGAGACCACAAGGGCCATCGAGTCCAACCCCCTGCCAAGCAGGAAACACCATCAGAGCACTCCTGACATATGATTGTCAAGCCTCTGCTTAAAGACCTCCAAAGAAGGAGACTCCACCACACTCCTTGGCAGCAAATTCCACTGTCGAACAGCTCTTACTGTTGGAGATGTAATGAGACTGAAGGTACATTCTTTCACCTTTGGTGGACATGCCCAAGGATTAAGACATTCTGGGAGATGATTTATAACAAAATGAAAAAGGCATTTAAATATACCTTCTTGAGGCCTTTCTCCTGGGCATGGTCGGCCAATTGGTGTTAAAGAAGGATAGAACTTTTTTTATGTATGCCACAACAGCAGCAAGAATACTCATTGTATTGGAAGTACTCAAGAACACTCAAGTATTGGAAGACACAAGATTTACCCACCCGGGAAGAATGGCAGATGAAGTTGATGGACTATATGGAACTGGTGGAAATGACTGGCCGAATCCGAGACCAGGGAGAAGAATCGGTGGAAGAAGACTGGAAAAAGTTTAAAGATTATTTACTGAAATACTGTAAAATTAATGAATGTTAGAAGAATGTTGGAATGAAGTTACATGGCTTTAGTAGAAATGTTATAAGGAATTAAGTATAAATAGATTAATAGTATATTAAAGGAAAAAATAAGGTTAGAATGTGTTATGATAATTATAGGATAGAAAACAGAGGAAGATGGAAAGGAATTGCTGAAACAATTAACAGAAGTGGAATACAAAAAGGGAGGTGTGAGGAGGTCGTTGAAATAAGTGAATGAAAGATAAGATACTGAAATTGTTTGATGTGTTTTAAACTGTTTTTGTTTTGTTAGTTTAATGTGTTAGTGTTATGTAGTGTTTTTGTATTGTATTGTATTGTTCTTTTTGTTGTTGTAGTGTTTAAATTGTTGGAAAAGTAATAAATATTATTTTCAAAAGAAGAAGAAAAAAAAGCAAAAGTCACAATGTGAGAAGAACTGTGACGCCAGCCAATGTCTCTTCATAGCTCCATCCTTATTTCAGACATTGTGATACATCAGTATATCACAATGTTTAGCTGTTGATATGTCATGAGGTTGAAAACCAAATATTGCCTAGCCCTAGTGTAAATTTCTCTATGCAAAATTTTCTAGTGCTTTTTTATTTTTAACAAAAAATATTGTTTCTTTTTTAAAGCTTTGTTTTACTTGCATTTAGTCAACAAACACACTTAATTAGATCAGTCTGTAGGGCATCAGAAAAAATTCGAAAGCAAATTACCCCAGCTTGCATAGTGGAAAATCCACATCACTGTCCTATGCCAAATTAGATGGTAAGCCTCTCAGGGCAGAGGCCTGTCCTTTTGTGCTATGGAACACGGGGAGCTTCCTTGCTCAGAGTGTCTAGTTCAGTACTGCCTACTGCCCAGGGCTTAAGATGAGGTCTTCTTCCTGCCTTACCTGAAGATGGCAGAGATTGAACCTGGGACCTTCTGCATGCAAAGTAGATGCATTCAAAGTATATTTAAACTAAAGGTTGATAACAGAATTCACAGTGCTTTTGGAATACTTTTCTTCCTGGTGGAAAGCCATTTAACAAATCTGGTTAAATTTGTAGTGTAAATGTGACCAAAAGTCGTCTTTTTTTCTTACGTGCTTGTGTGGCAGATGTTGGAATAGTCATCCCTGATATCACAAACACATTGTCTTCTCCCTGTCCCCTTTCCACTTTTTGCAGCCTTGTTACTTGAGAGACTGGGAGATGCAGGTACACTTCAAAATCCACGGGCAAGGAAAGAAGAATCTGAATGGAGATGGCTTTGCAATCTGGTACACAAAGGACCGTATGCAGCCAGGTAAAAGACTTTTCTCTCGAGCGCATTGCCAAACCACAAGCCACTGCTCAAGGGACCGAATGCATGCAGATCCATAGCAGTGAGCCACCTGGCTGCTTTGCGCCCGTCTCTAGATTCTGATAGCACAGATCAGCTTGCTGTGGATTGGGGTTTGTGTGTGTATATTGACATCTTCTCTTGCATTTGCAATGCACCGGGAGACGACTTGTCTTATGTAATGGATGGGAAGTGAGCTAAAAGCTACCTCAAACAGAACTTTATTGAATGGAGTACCATTTTTCCAGTTTAGGTTTTCTTCTTTTATAGTGGCTGTAAGGCAATACACTTAAAGCTGCTGAGTTAAAAACCCAGCTCCTGCATTCTCCCCCCCCATCATGAGTAATAATAATAATAATAATAATAATAATAATAATGATAATAATAATTTCCTTTTTACTGTTTTCTTGCTGCAATTGTTTTGCACTGCTAAAGTTGGCAAGCTAGTACTAGTTTAAGTTGTGAACATAACCGGGAAGCATGTTCCCTCTTCAGTATGTAGTGGGAACCCCAAAGAATCTCTCCAGATTTTTTCATTGTGATGTCAGGGGATGCAACAGAAAGTGCACTGGGAGATAATTAATGGTTGCCACACCAATGTCTGCTCATCTGGTTCTAGGCACTTCTCTGCTGTAGATTTGCATTGTTCAAAATAAGCTATAAAGTTGAAATGTGTTGTAATGGGCATCCATTAATAAATCTTTCCAAAAGTTGTGCAAACGGGAAGCCAGGTATTCTGTAGTTTGGTTGTGGGGAATAAGCCTGCTTAGCTCAAACTTCTGCTTGCTCCACCAAGTGGTGGAGTAAAATGCTAGAAAGCAGCAGCTGGTGGAAGCTGATGGTGAACACACTGACATCTGTTCTAGGGCCTGTCTTCGGGAGCAAGGATAACTTTCTAGGGCTGGGAGTGTTTGTAGACACCTATCCAAATGAGGAAAAACAGCAGAAGGTAAGGTTGGCTTTGGAACAGCGGTTAAAGCAGTGGGAAAGCGGGGGGGGGGGGCAATCCTTGTTGTTCAGTGTCCCGGGTGTCCATAGCAATGGGATGAAGGTTTTGGGTTTTTTAAGTGCTAAGCCTGTTTTCTGCTTACTAGCTGGTTCAGGGTCTGCAGTTGGCCATGAATGAAATAAAATGAACCACAAATAGCATGATCTGGGTGTTTAGAGTGCAGGATTTTAATACTTCCAGCACAATGTAAATTTGTCATGGTCTCTATCAATTCAGTTTTTCATAAGCATTGCTTTTTGCTACTCATCTGAAGGGCTGAGAAACTGTGCACTGAAGCCACACGCCCCAATGACAGGAAATATATATTTAGCTTTGCTTCAACCAACTTTGCCCATGTGCTTCCCAGGCTTTTCCCTGTATAACTTTATATCCACTGGGCATAGCTTTCTTGAGCTTCATGCCCACTCAGTGTTTTGGATGACAGCTCCCCACAGGCTCCACCAACATGGCCATGCTTCCCCATGATCCCCAGCAAAGTATTATTTATTATTAAATACATTAGTTGCTCTATCTTGCCCAGGGCAACTTAAAGTGACTTACAACCAACTAAACCCCCATTAAAACCAAGAGGAGAAAGAAATACATTTAGAAACATCTGGCCCACTTCTGGCCATAGATAGTTAAAGGCCGAAGACCTGGTTGAAGAGGAATGTTTTCACCCTGTGCCTTAAGATGTATAATGAAAGCGCCAGGTGATTCTCCTTGGGGAGAGCATTTCACAAATGGGCCCCTACCGTAGAAAAGGCCCGTTCTCGCGTTGCCTCCTTCTGGACCTCTCATGGAGGAAGCACACAAAGGGCCTCAGATGATGAGCATATGACCACGTTGTGGCTGGTGGTAGATGCAGTCCCAGATGCCTCCTGGGTACCAGGCTGACAAAGCCAGGACTAGAATTGTGGTAACTCCTCATTTAAAAAAAGATGGGCTAGCCAGCTATTTAAAATACGTTCCTTAACTTGCAAGATCTTTATTGGTTTCTGCCTTCTTTACTGAGATTGATGCAAATGTTTTTGTACATGGAAGTGTGCATGCATCATATATCTGAGGAAGGAACTATGAAGGAACCTTGTCTTGAATCAGTGACTATTATATCTGCCTCTTTTTCTTTTTACCAAGTCAGAATTGAGGAGCTTCTGTCTGGTGCCCTAAAGGACATCCTGCTATCAGGTTTGCTGCCATATTGCAGCTTCTCTGTCAATGTGAAATCTTTTCTGAGTTTAATTCCCAACTCTCATCCTATTACTGCCCTGTCTTGGTTGAGATACGATAATGTCTAACCTGTAAATCCCAAACCCATCTGACTAGTTATTCCAAGCCAATGCTGCTTGCTTTTGATTCTACGTTTTCAATTCTATTTTTGTATGTGCAGGGAGTTTTTCTTCATTGGAATCAAATGTTTTAATCCCTTCCTGCAACCTAAAGCTGTACAATCTAGGAAAATTTTGCCATCCGATTCTATTCTGAAAGTTAAACTGGTTGGAATTGCCAGATGTTCTGTACAGCTGTGATGTGCTATGTTGAATATTCTGCCCAGTGTTCTGAAATTGCCATCTCCAGCCTGGTGTCTTCTAGGGCTGATGTGAGTTGTAATCCAAGGCATCAAGAGGGCACCAGGTTGGGGAAGGTTGTTCAGAACAAGGGTGGCCAAGTTCAGTAATACAGTTGAACTAATGACCCCATTCCAAGGCCTTGGAGCAGGTCTCCATCTCTTTCTCTCCCTCCCCTCTGTCTCCCCCATTCCCTGTCCACCACAGGTCACTTTAAATCAAGACCTCTGAACATGGCTTCCAGAATCAAATGGTTTGTACCATGGACCATCCTTGGCAGAATGTGGCATGCCCTGTAGCGGCTCACCTTATTGTGGAGCAGAGCAGCTCTGCGACAACAAAACTACCCCTTCCCATGTTTCCTTTGGATCTCTCCTCTTCAAATGGCAAGCAGACTTGCTGCACAATGAGGCTCTGCAATTTCAGACCTTTAAAAAAAAAATCTGGTTGGCCTTGCTGTGGAAATACGGAGCAGTTGTTTTTTTTCCAAATAAGCTGATATTTGCTCAGGTTTGCTAATACTATTTGAGCTTTGCTTTTGTTTGCCTACCTGAGGGGGCTCTTTGTATTCCCTTTTGAAATGTCTCCCTTCAGAGGAGCTCTGAATTTACCTTAAATGGCAGTGAAAGCCATTCTTGAACCTCTGGTACTAACCCTGCTGGGCCCTCCCATGAAAGGAAGTCCAGTTTCTCTTCCCGCTCCCCGTGGTCTTGGCCAGGGTGAACATACACTTGGGTGGGGAAAGTGAAGCACCTCCTCCCCCCCCCCATTGAAAAAGAAGGCTCACTTTACTTGTACGCGCAAGAGAGTTTTATTGTAAAGTCACTTGCCTGCCTCAGAATAGCCTCACCTGCTCTGCCTCTGCATGAGCTACTGGTCTAGGCATACCTCAGGCAGGGAGCAGGCAGCCTCCTTGAAGGGTGAGTCACTTTGGTTCCTCCCTGTAGTTAGGAATGAGGAGAGTGATCCAGTTGCACCAGATTCAGGAGTAGCAGCATTGCCTGTTGCCAGCTGAGACCAACAGTGGATGGAGGTGAAGACGCCCCTCCGGATGAAAGGCTGGTCCAACAGGGAGCCATCACTGTAGGTGGATCTCTAGGGCCACAGGTGTCCTTGGCCATCTGATTCAGCTGATTTCTCCTTCGCGTTGTCTGGTTGTCTGGCAAGTGTGCAAAGAACTTGGTGCACATGACTTGCTGGGGGATGGCGGCACTGCTTACGAAGCATTTGGCTGGTAAGCTCTGTGCGTCAAGAAGTGTCTTGATACTGTGTGCAACATTAAAGTCTCACATCGAATATAACTGATCTGTAGAAAGGACGTCAAGATCTGAAAACAAATAATATGTACTTTTGTAACCCAAGAAGATATTTAATAAAAATAATTTTAAAAATAAAGTATGCTGGGCAGGATTTAAAAGCTGTCTTTTTTTAATGTCAGGATTTGCAGTTTGAAAAACACAACCCCCTTTCCATTGCATATATGCAAGCACATGGTTTGGCTGGGTTCCTGCTTGGTACTGTTGGGTACTTCAGTTCATATCATTGAGCCCATTTGTGGTTAAATTTCCTCACTTGCGCTTTTAGAGAGTTTCTTTAGATTTGTATCAAAATATCCCTGACCATCAATTCCAGGAATATGAATAGTTGCCAAGGCTTTCCCCAATGTGGATCTTGGTCACGGTTGAGTGGTGGTGTGTAGTTTTACAGGTCAATGTTTAACTGTCTGTTGGATGACTGTCTCTTGCTTCATTCCTTCCCTCTCTCCCTTGCTTTGCAATAACTGTTCTGGATTCTCAGGCCCAGAAGAAGAGGTATTCCTCAGGAAACCAGGTACTTGAAGATGCTCTCCTAGCCTTGCATCAAGCTTGTAGCGTTCTTTTTGCCAGTCTGCCTCTCTTACTGCTTTTGAGTTTTATGTCTGCCAATATCCCAGGTCGGAAAACTCCAGTGCTTAGAACCAGAGCGGCAATTATTGAATTACAGCCTGTTTTACTGGACCACCCTCTATCTTTCCATTCTTCACCATCCTTTCCCTGCAGATCTGGCTTTGCAATATGTGTAGTTACTGGGATATTTTGCCCTGCCTTCTCTTGTGAGTCTCATCAGTTTAATGCATTTGGACTTTAGGGACCTCTGGGTTCAAATCTCAGACTCCTCAGCTGGCCTTGGGCAAAGCACAAGCTCTAACCACAAATTTCAGGCTTCAGTTCATAATCTGTAGATGGGGGCAATTGTCCAAGATGGACTTGGACTAGTAAAACTGAAAAGTGACACACTGTGACCATCCGAGAGCTACTTCCACTGTTAGGCAGCACACAGTTGCCTTGCAGGTACGTAGTAGGGTCCTTCTGTGCTAAGATGCAGACAGGGCTTCATGATGGTCACCTAAAGTGCCTGGGAAGAGGGAGAGGTCTTTTGCCCGCTTAAGAACATAAGAGCCTGTTGGGTCAGATCAGTGGCCCATCTAGTCAGCATCCTGTTCTCACGGTGGCCAGCCAGATGCCTTGAGGAAACCCACAAGCAGGACCCGAGTGCAAGAGCTTTCTCCCCCCCCCCCCGGGCCTTCCAGAAGCAGACTGCCTCTGGCCTTGAAGGCATCAGGAGCCCCCTCCTCCATGCATCTGTCCAGTCCTCTTTTAAAACCTTCCAGGTTGGTGGCCATCACTGCCTCTTGTGGGAGCGAGGATGCTCTGTGTGAAGGAGGTCCAGAGTCTTCCAGCATTCAGCTTCATTGAGCTCCATGAGTTCTAGCGTTTTGAGAGAGAGCAAACTTTTCTGTTTGCCTTCTTCATGCCATGCATGAGTTTATAAACTTCTTCCTTCTCACCTCTTCCCTTTAGCAGAAGACCTTGCATGGTGGCTTTAGGACAGACAAGTGTTTTTTGTTAAAAATTATGAAACTCTCAGTATTCAAAGTGTGGCGATGGTCGCTGCTTTAGATGGCTTTAAAGGGAGTTGAGGCAAATCCATAAAGGAGGGCAGGTCTATCAGTGGATTATCCAGTAGTCATAACAGCGAAACAGAATCTGTGCTTTTGACTGACTTGATGCTGGCTGGGGGTGGGGCTCTTGCAGGCTTTCAAGCATATTTTTAATAAATCATATGGCTTAGAAACTTGAGGATTATTATTATTTTAAAAAACTTGAAGTTTTAAGAAATGGAATTCTGTGCCCAGTTCCATAGTCTATATGTGCTGAAAGATGATGTACTTAACAACACTTGATGCAGATATCAGAAGTAATACACTGATGTTGCCTGGTTAGAAATGTATAGTCTAAAAGGGCAAGATGCATCTCTTAGAAGAATTTCATGGGGCACAAGCCCCACGGTTAAGTTCTCCCGTGAGGTTGGCAAAGGGCCTGTGTTCTCTCACGACAATCAAACCATTCATGGAGAACTTCACTCTCCGTCTGTAGCCATCTTGCAGTAACCAGGAAGTCTCCAGCCTATTGTTTAGTCAAGTGGAGCAGCCTGTTGGCTCAGGCTGAGCTACAGTTGCTTAAGCTGGTGGTGGGCATTTTATATCGTTGTACATTAGTTAGTTTTGTACCTATTTGCTAGGTGAGACTCATTGTGTTTGGAGAGCATCAAAACAAACCCTTCCAGAATTTGGGGCGTGCCTCTCCTATTTCTGCTGTGCCTGTGGGTAACCTGCAAGTAACTGAGCACCAGAGCACACACTCCTGTGACTTCCAGCAACGGGCATTCAGAAACATTACTAGCTCTGAACGTGGAGGCAGAACTTGGGCATCATGGCTGGTAGACATTGATAGCTTTCTTCTCCATCACTGCCTCCTTTGGGAGTGAGTGCTGTTGCCCAACCCTTTTTTAGACCTTAACTTTTGCTCAGACGTAGGAGTAGCTTGTGCTGATCTGTGCTTGCTTGTCCAGAGTAAGTCCCAGCCCTGCTAATGCTCATGCTGGGTTCTGTCTCTGTCCTGCTTGGCTCCCTGCATGCCTGTTTCCCCTCATTGTCCCCTGGATGTGACCAGACCTTTGACAGAGCAGTGTGCAAATAGCCGGCTGACCTGCAGTTCCTCCCTTCCCTTCCAGCGGGTGTTCCCATACGTCTCTGCCATGGTGAGCAATGGGTCCCTCGCCTATGACCACGACAGAGATGGCAGACCCACTGAACTTGGTGGATGCACAGCAATGGTGCGCAACTTGAACCACGACACATTTCTGGTGATCCGCTATGTGAAGAGGAGGCTTACGGTGAGTCTTTCTCTGCGCACTTCGTCTGCTGCATTCCACATTCCCACCGGCATTCCTCAGGTGTGGCCTCAGAAAGGAGTAGGTTGGATTGAGTCTTCTCTCTTTTCAGGTCTTGCTTGATATCGATGGCAAGCATGAATGGAGAGACTGCATTGACATCCCAGGAGTACACTTGCCACGTGGCTACTACTTTGGGGTCTCTTCTGTCACCGGGGACCTGTCGGGTACTGCTTTTAAGGCCGGCTGAAAGCATCCTCCTCCTGCTGCAGTGTTTTTCAAGAGTCCAAAGCCAGATCTCCTAGAAGCAGAAATGAAGAAGTTCAGGAAAAAGTGAACCCATAAATGGCTGCTGGCTCTCATGTTTTCCTGTAGTTCTGTTTGTAGATGCCTAAAATATCTTTAGTCTTTCTCAGGCATAGGTAAACTTAGCCCACCAGATATTTTGGGACTACAATTCCCATTATCCCTCATCACTGGTCCTGTTAGCTAGGGATGATGGGAGTTGTAGTCCCAAAACATCTGGAGGGCCGAGTTTGCCTATGCTTGGTCTTTCTGGACCAGGCGAGGGCAGACTTCAGGCTTGTGGGATCTACATTACAACTCACAGATGCATCAGCTGTAGCCAGGGGCTAAAGATGTGCACTTAGAATTAAGAGAAAATTGCACCTAGGAACATCTTGAGTTTCAGAATTAGAACTGAGCTCACAGTCCTTGCACTTGCAAACATACCGGCTGTATTTTCATGGGTCTCATTTTCAAATGGGCATCACTCATGTGCCTTGTGTGGGTTCCTCTCACTTAGACATGGCCTCTTACATGCTCCCAACTGGGCTCATTCACCCTTTTTTTACTCATGTCTCACCAAAGTTTCTATAAGTTATAATTGCTTAGCGGTGACCTCTGTCTGCCCATTGCACCCCAGTGGCCTAAGGGCTGCACAGCTTCTCCTCTGAAGATGCAAATCCTGTCCATAAGTCAGAGCTGGTTGTTCCTCTTTAATCTAAAGGAATGGCTGGCTGCGCATGGGGAGAACTTCAGGATGGTTGCATCACCCAGGGGCAACTGCCATTGTACAGTGGGAAGGAGAGGGTGGATCTAAGTTGACCGAAGGGGTCTGCTGTGCAGCTGTGTGCTCTTGCCATTCTGTGAGCATGTTAATGAAGTCCAGCTTAAAGGACTGCCACACAGCCGCTGGTGTTGGGTCTGTTTAGGCAGCCTAGTTCCACAAAGTTCCCTCCAGTCAGTGATGGGCAAAGTCATTCCTATTTGTGAGGAGTTTGGAAAGAGCTATCTGTCTACTCTTCTCCAGATAGAATTGACAAAACAGAGTTCTTGAACAATGGTCGCAAGCCATTCCTGAGATGTGTGTGAGAGCCAAGTGGGAAGGCTACCTGGCCAACCAGTAGAGGTTGTGCTCCCTCCCACGCAAGGGGGAATTTCAGCAGGTGTGAGGGGAGTGCCTGCCTGCCTATTGTGCTCACATTCTTCCTTCTCCCTATTCCTCTTTTGCCCCAGATAACCATGACATCATTTCCCTGAAGCTGTACCAACTGACTGTTCAACGGACACTGGAGGAGGACAAGCGGGACAAAGAAGTCTTCTTACCTGTGGTGGAGAACATGAAACTGCCTGGAAGTAAGTGTGGGTGGGTGGAGTGATGGGGCTTTAGGGCTGGAGTTTCAGGAAGAGATGCTGTAGGGATGCAGACTTTTGGTTGCTTGCAGAGGAGTCCTGCTCTTTTGATCTTAAGATACTGATATCACACAGTTAATTCTTACCTGTGCAGAAATGGGCCTTGTCTGCAACACTGACAGAAGGAGGTCAGTTTCAAAGGTCAGATGTTAAGTCCCTGAAGGCTTATGAGTTGTCCAGATAATTCACTTGTGCGTCTGCAGCATGGATGCCACTTCCCTGACTTGTAATTCAACACTCCTTGGGACCAGGAAGATGAAGCAACTTGGCTGGTGTTTGTGGGGAAGAGCCACAATTCTCTGGCATAGCACATGACTTGCATGAAAAAAGTCCCAGCTTCAATTCCCAGCATCCCCAGGAAAGATTTTGCCTTAAACCCTGGAGAGCCACTGCTGTGCAAGTAAGTGAAAGCCAGAGGTGGGGAGCTGTGGCCCTCCAGATGTGGTTGGATTCCAACTCCCATGAGCCCCAGCCAGCATGGCCAGTGGTCAGGGGTGATGGGAGTTGTAGTTGAGAAACATCCAGAGGGCCACCAGTTAGGCACCCTCTTCCCTGGTGTAGAAAGCACTGAGCTTAGATGGGCCCTTGATCTCTAGATGAGCCCCTCCTGCTGCTCTTCCCAGAATCTGTTACTCAAAGGGACAATACATCTGAGATTTAGATCCCATCTAGGTATTCTGGCGAATAGTCAACCACAAACTAAATCTGTCCTCCATGCCTACGCACTCTGCTAACCTTTCTTGACGTGAAGCTACGTTTGGCCAAGGAATTCAGCCAAAGAGGCACAAGGTTGTTCATGGCTATTTCTTGGTAGCTGAGCCTGATCTGTGTTCCATCCTTTGCAGTAGAGACTCCAATGGAACCAATGAGTGGCCTTGCTCTCTTCTTGATCGTCTTCTTCTCGTTGGTTGCCATCGTGTTTGCCATCGTCATTGGAATTATAGTCTACAACAAATGGCAGGAACAGAGCCGGAAACACTTTTACTGATTTGGAGGCGTCCTGTTGCATTCTTCCTCCTTTGCCTTCTGGAGGGCCATTGGTTTGTTGGCATGGGTGGTTGCCTATGCAGGCAGCTAGTTTCCAGAAGCCATGCTGTGAGGACTTCTGTCCATCTGGATCTTATACTTCTAATGGCAGCCTTTGGATTGGTGGTGGGCCCCCAATGATGGAGGCACCCATATCACTCACTCTGCTCTACTTTGACTGCTTTGAACTGTGAGTTTTCAACACTGGCATTTCTACGAGACTTTATAGACATATCCTTGATCATGCAATGTGAAGTGAACATTCATCACATCGCTCTATGTAGATGGGAGAGACGTTTAGCCAATGAGATCTGGATTTGGTAACCTCTGCTGTTCCCTGTGGAGACTGGTTGGAAACCAGAGTAGTTGGGTGGGTGTCGAAACGCTGGTATGTTGATCAAGGCTGTTTGGTCTGGATGTTCTACTGCAGAGGGTAGCTAAGCTGAGTTTTGCAGATGTTGTATTCCAACTCTTGTCAGTCCCAGCCAGACTCGCCAGTGGTCGGGGATGATGGGAATTGTAGTCCAGCAGTATATGGAGGGCCACAGGTTAGCTAACATTGTTTTACTGGGATGCCTTAACTAGCATGTAGATCAGTCTTTGGCAACCTAGCGCCCTCCAGTTTTGGACTACAGCTCCCATCAGCCCCAACCAGCTAGCTTGGCAAGGGAAGCCGGGAAGCTTGTATCTATAAGAAACCAAGGTATCCTTACCTTATGTCCCACAAATACACCTTTACTCTTATTTTTCCTCTAGTTTACAAAGACACCACCCTGCAGAATAAACAAATGTGAATGCCCCCCCTCCTAAAATAAATGGCAGCCTGCCTTATAATCCTGTCCCTCCCACTCCAAATTGAGACCTTCTGGCTTGCCTAACTGGACAAACTGCTGTACTTTTTTATTCAGGTGCTACAAAGCAGTTAACTCCTACAGCAACTAAAAGGCAGCCCCTCTGTGTTCTTTCCTCTTTCCGAAGCGGGGAGCCTCCCCTGGTTGCTCTGCTAATGGACGTTGGGTGGGGGGGAAATCCCTTTGTTTTAAATACTAGCTGCTCCATTGACGGGAACTCAGCTGAGGGGCCTCCCTTGCCAGTCATCCTCTGAGCCTTGCTAGCCAGCCGTGTGATGGAAAGGACAGGATGCCTCTTCTTCCTAGGTCCCACCAGAAGCCTGGTGGCTGGTGGTTCCGGAGATCTGTACTGGGAGCAGTGGCAGACTTTAGGCTAACGTTTCAGAGGCACTCTGTGCAATGCCAAAATTTGGTGCCTCCACCTCTCGTCTTCTGCTGTTCCTCATTGTTGAAGCACCCGCTGTGGAGCCCTCTCACCTCGGTGCCCAGGGCAGGCGTTTCCCTAAATCCGCCTCTCCTAGTGGCCTCACTTCCCTGAAAGTCATCTTTGCCTGCTGTTATTTTCCTGAGCACACAGCTGACCTGCCGAGTAATGTGGAAGGCAGTGCACTCTGCCAGAGCAGCGAGAAGCTGATGTGAAAACTGAAAGGTAGACAGGATGGCGGGTGGGGATTTATTTTCTTATGGGCGAATTACTGTTTTAGACAAAATGCTGCTGACATTTATTGCTGCTATTACCTCCTTTATATATATATGTAAGGTGACTCTTCCCAGTTCTCTGGGGAACCTGACCTCCATCGCTCTCCAGCACTGAACACGCTCCATACAACTCAGAAGTCCCCTCTTTCCTCCCTACTGATGCCCCCCCCCTTTAATGGTCAGATTGGTGTCATCATTTTAACCTTTGCCACGGTTCAGCATGGCAGGAGGAAAGGCCCGTTGGCATCAGGACCGTTTTTCACCCGAAAACTGATGCTTGAAGGCTTTATTATTTACAGTGAATTTGGCTGCCTGACCTGACCTCTGACCCCCCTGAGGCAGAGGTACCTTGGGGTGTGCATTGGTGGAAGGGAGGATGCATTTGCTTGCACAAATGTTGAGCATGATTCTTTATAGAAATGAGCTGCGCTTTCCCTGTGAAGTGGGGAGAGCCTGGTCACTGTCACACTGTGCATATTTTCATCTTTGCACCCCTTCCAACTTCTAAAACAGTGTTTCCCAACCGTTGCCTGGTGTGCCGTGGGAGGGAGGCGGGTGAGTCGGGCGGCGAGAGGCGGGGCGGCGGCGGCGAGGAGAGGCCGCCCAGCGCGGGGCTCTCGCCGTCTGCCTGCCTGGCTGCCTGCGTGGCGCTGATGTCACGGGGCTGTAACGTGCCCCACATAGGCACACGCGGGGCGGCGAGCGAGCTCCCTCCCACATCCCATCGCCGCTCGCTTCGGCCGGCCTACTGGGCTGTCGCAGGCGGAAGGCCTGCACATGCGCGAGGTTTTCGCGCCTTCGGGATTCCCTTCACGCCTTCCTCCTCCCGGGTCCTTGAAGCGGCAGCGCGAGACCGGCCGTTGAGCCTGGCAGGTATTGCGCTTGCCAAGGCAGTCATGCAGATCATCCTTTATTATCCTTTTTAAAAGTTGCATGTGGGATTGTGGCATTGTGCAAAATGCATGAATAAATCTTTCATGGAAATGGGCAGTGACACAAATCCGTAGTCATCCAGGAGGTTCTGTAAAGCAGGCAGCAGTTGGGCTTGTTTGGGCGGACAGTCTCTTCTCATACTATGAAAGAAAATGGATAGTCAGCACAAGGAAAGCCAAGGCCAGGTGAAATAAGGATCACCTGGGAAATACAGAGAACTGGACTATCAGGAAATTATTGAAATCCTAATCACAAAGAGTTTGAACAGTGTCCCACATAACCTTTGTGGAGCTTTAAATAGATTTTATTTTATTTTATTTTATTTATTGCAATGCATTGCATTGCAAACCACTCTGTGGGGATTTCTTTATATATATATAAATAACCACTTTATATATATAAATAACCACTTTATATATATATAAAGTACTTCTCTTTAATAGGAATCAAATAAACACAAAGAAAGTAAATCCTATGAGAAAATCCTATGAGAGAAGAGAGCAAATGTTATTAGAAGCTGGGGAAATATCCATGTAAACGTAACGGATTCAAATACTTGAAAGGAGGTGCTGAGCCCTTGACATATGCCTGTAAAAAGGTTGTTGTTGGCGTTGTTAATTAAATTAGTATTCTGCCTTTCAACCCAAACATCCCCAGGGCAGTAATGTAGCTGGCATGAGTCTGATTTAAATTGTGCTTATACTGTGAATCTAAATTCAATTTCATTTATAATGAATTGATTTATTATTTATTAAAGTATTTAGGCTGCCTTTCGGGATAAAGAAATCCCCACAGAGTGGTTTGCAATGCAATGCATTGCAATAAATAAAATAAAATAAAATAAAATAAAATCTATTTAAAGCTCCACAAAGGTTATGTGGGACACTGTTCAAACTCTTTGTGATTAGGATTTCAATAATTTCCTGATAGTCCAGTTCTCTGTATTTCCCAGGTGATCCTTATTTCTCCTGGCCTTGGCTTTCCTTGTGCTGACTATCCATTTTCTTTCATAGTATGGGAAGAGACTGTCCGTCCAAACAAGCCCAACTGCTGCCTGCTTTACAGAACCTCCTGGATGACTATGGATTTGTGTCACTGCCCATTTCCATGAAAGATTTATTCATGCATTTTGCACAATGCCACAATCCCACATGCAACTTTTAAAAAGGATAATAAAGGATGATCTGCATGACTGCCTTGGCAAGCGCAATACCTGCCAGGCTCAACGGCCGGTCTCGCGCTGCCGCTTCAAGGACCCGGGAGGAGGAAGGCGTGAAGGGAATCCCGAAGGCGCGAAAACCTCGCGCATGCGCAGGCCTTCCGCCTGCGACAGCCCAGTAGGCCGGCCGAAGCGAGCGGCGATGGGATGTGGGAGGGAGCTCGCTCGCCGCCCCGCGTGTGCCTATGTGGGGCACGTTACAGCCCCGTGACGTCAGCGCCACGCAGGCAGCCAGGCAGGCAGACGGCGAGAGCCCCGCGCTGGGCGGCCTCTCCTCGCCGCCGCCGCCCCGCCTCTCGCCGCCCGCCTCGCCCGCCTCCCTCCCACGGCACACCAGGCAACGTCTCGCGGCACACTAGTGTGCCGCGGAACACCGGTTGGGAAACACTGCTCTAGGAGAGCCTTAAAGAAAAAAACCATGTGCGCTGCCCTGAATAATTGTGGGGTGGAGGCACATTGTGACCTTGCCCCCAAATGTCTCTGGTCCATGTTGTCTGCAGGGATCCTGGGCTAGATTGCTCTTTTGACCCGATCCCACTTGCCCTACCTGCAGGGAACACTTCTCATGAGGGAGCCTTTGGAGTATGCAGAGTGGTGAGCTTGACTTCATTATAAAAATGGATCCTTTGTGGAAAGAAGAAGAAACCACATTGGGGGGGGGGGAGTCTTGTTACAAGGATGATTTTGAGAGTTGCTGTGCTAAGCAGCATGATCTCGTAATAAGTTTTTTTTTTAATAAAAAAAACTTTCACTGTTTTAACAGCCTTCAGAGCTGGGATATGAAGTACAAATATTCCCTAGCTCATAAATGATTGGTAAAGTTGCTCAAAAGCAACTAGTGGATATTTGGGAACCGGCCTGAGGAACTCACAGGGAGCTTGTGTTCTTCTCATTGGGGATGTGTTTTAAATCTTGCTGCTATCTGTCACAAGCTGCTTTTCAGAAACAGGCTGTAATTTTATAGGGTCCTTAATATAAACAAGTGAATGTATTTCTTATTGTTTAGGGAGGCACTTGGTGGTGGTCACATGAGACAACAGCATTCTGTATTGGCCTGTATTGGTCTTGCAAGCCAAACTATGGCTTAACACAGTTACGCAGGCTGTGCAAGAAGAGCTTTGATCCTCTCTGATTCTGTTGATGCTGTGCTGTGCTGAGTGAATCCATAGTTTGGCATAGTGTGTTGTCAGATTTAACTCTCTCCTGGCTAACCACAAGCTGTAACCACGGTTTACGCTATGGTTTGCAGCTTATGGTTTGTCCAGGTGTGCTTAGCTGGGCAAAGCCTATCAGCAACGTGACCAGGCAGGCTCACAATGGTTCGCAGAACCTGCATGCGCACACCCTTGTGCTAAGCCATGTTTTGGATTACCAGGCTGCACCTGATAGCAGCTCACCAAGGTGAGGTGCAGCTTCAGGCCCAAGACTCAACAGATCTTTGTGCAACCGGAGGAGTAATCAAGGGGGAGTCTCCCTGGTTGCCTCAAGTGGCAGTTGTGATAGTGAGCAGTGGAAGGAGGAAGAAGATGGCATGCTTTTCCCATTGTTTCAATAAAAGTCCTGGATTAGTGACAGTGGATCCCTAAGGGGTGAGACCTGCCACAAAGGCTCAAGTGGGTTGTGCAGTTTACTTCTATATCAGTGTTGCAACCTCCACAAACGATGGTAGAACTAGGGTTGCCATATTTCAAAAAGTAAAAACCAGGACACCCCAAAAGTTGAGCTTTTTTCATTTTTACAAAAACACAAAACCCCCGAGATTTTTCAATTGACTTACCTAAGATCCAGCAGGACAAAGCACCACCTTTAGGAAATTCCCCCCAGACATGAATTCCACCTTTGAAATCCTGGTAATGTCCAGGAAGACCTGGATGTGTGGCAGCCCTAGGGAGATCACATGCTCTGCATGCAGGAAGCCTTGGATCAATTCCTGGCACCTCTAGTTTTTTAAAACAAAATGCTGCTTTAAGGCTTTGGAGAAACACTTCATTGGGTGGGCAGACTTCAAGCTTCCAGGATCTATTTTGTTTTATTTGGACTCCCCAAGATTCACCACCTGCACTAAGTGGAAGACTAGTGGCTTTAAGAGCTGGGTGTCTTTTGTATGAACAGGGTGCCTTTTGCTCACTGCACAGTGCAGTAATTTGAACTTAGTAACAAAAGTGAGCTTCTGGGTCTTGTGACCCACAAACTCCAAGTGTTCTTGAATTCAGTGGCCTAATTTGTAGTGAAGCAGCCTTTTGCATTTGTTGCTATTGCTAAAGGATTGAGAAGCAAACACAAACCGGCCAGAGATCTACTCCCCCCCCCCGCCCCCAGCCTAGACAGACTAATGCTCAGCCTTGGTATGAGGCAGAATTGGGGGAGTGTGTGAGCCTCCAGAAGCTGCTCCAACAATGCCAAGCGCCTTTCTGTACTTTGGTCCTGGATGGTGGGCTTTTCATGTTGGTTCTAGAGCATCAAGCAAAGCATGACACGAGGGACGCCAGTACCTTCCTTGCTAAAGGAAAACACCCACTGCAGTTTTTTTAATGTGGGGGCTTCACTTTCACTGGCGCCCAAATGCTGTGCTTCAGCAGGGTCAGCACCTGGCTGTGGGGCAGCTGCTGAGTTAGTGGCTGCAGGAGGACCCTTCCTCTTTCTGAAGAGAAGTTTCCTACATCAGCCTTTGCCAACATGGTGTGCCCTTTGGATATTTTGGCTGACAACCCTCATCAGCTCCAAACAGCATGGCTGGCGCTGATAGTAGATCTAGGCTCAAGGATCTACTGAACACCTGCTTGGTGAAGGCTGTTTGAAATAGTGATGAAGCAATATTGTAGCCAGGAAGCATTGCTTCTTTCAAAGCCCCCCCCCCCTTTGCCTGATCTGGTAAAAAGATTGTATGCTCGTCTGCCTTTTTCTCTGTATTTGTTTTTGTGTCTTGACAATAAACACAGATGTCAAAGGCTCTTTGCCGCTGTATGCATTGGTGGCTTCATTTAGTTCTCTTTTACTCTATCACAGTTGGGATCTCTAAACAGCTCACAGAATGAAGAATGAGATGTTAAAATACAAAAAGCCCAGTAGTTAAAAATGCAGCAACTTGTAACATATAAATTTCACTTTCCAGTGGAGGAAAAATAAAACTAGTTAGCAGCTTGGACGATCAAACAAGCAGAACTCTAATGTTAAAAGAGCACAGATCTGTTTTATTTCCAAGTGTAAGTTGTTTACAAGGCTTGGGTGGATAAAAGGATCTTCATCTGGTGCCGAAAAGAGCAAAGAAGATGCCAGATGTGAGGCTATTTTGAAGCTGAAGGGCTGATCCCTTTGTGAGGGCCATGCGCCTCACTTCACTAGAGTGTTGGCACATGGAACAAGGGCTTTGAGGAGGATATTATGGTTTGGGTAAGTGTATGCAGGAGAATGTGATGTTCTGGCTAACCTTTATGCTGTTTAGGGCTTTGAACCAGGCCTGGAAGCAGCCTGGCATCCAGTGTGGCTGATCAGGTACTGGCATAAGATTGAACAGCTCCTCCTGAAGAAACCAGAGGCCTTTCTCCTGGGCATGGTCGGCCAATTGGTGCTAAAGAAGGATAGAACCTTTTTTTAATGTTGCATACATAAAAAAAGTTCTATCCTTTAGCACCAATTGGCCGAACATGCCCAGGAGAAAGGCCTCTGGTTTCTTCAGGAAGGTATATTTAAATACCTTTTTCATTTCATTATAAATCATCTCCCAGAATGTCTAAAGCCTTGGGCATGTCCACCAAAGGTGAAAGAATGTACCTTCAGTCTCATTACATTTCCAACATTTATTATCGGGCAAATGGTAGATTTTTTGAAGCTTAACTGGTGTCATGTACCACCTATAAGTCATTTTCATTAAATTTTCTCTTAAGGCATTACATGCCGTAAATTTCATACCTGTGGTCCATAACCGTTCCCAGTCAGCCATCATTATGTTATGTCCAACATCTTGTGCCCATTTAATCATAACTGATTTCACCGTTTCATCCTGAGTGTTCCATTTCTCTCTCATTCATAGTTAAATTTTTCTCTAGAACCTTGGTTTTCATCTTATTCAACTTAAAACCTGCAACCTGTCCAAATTCTTGAGTCAGCTCCAACATTCCAAATTATTTTAAACAGCACTCAGTGTAACCTTGAATATAACAGCAGCAGGTAAATGTTTGCTTAAACAGAAGCCCATAAAGAAGCTGTCCAGAGTGGCTGGGGAAGTCCAGCCAGGTGGGTGGGGTATAAATAATAAATTATTACTATGTCTGCATCAGAGCCAGTCTGTAAACATTGCTCAATCTCAGATACAAATTCATGTAAATATGTTTCAGTAACAAGTATCACCTACCTGTCTTGTATGTTCCATCTGACAAGAGCAGTGAAGAGCAGTAGGACTCATCAGCCTGGGAATCTAGAAGCAGGAAAACTGATCCTGAACCTCCGCTGCTTTGCAGAACATCTTTGGGAGAAGAAAAGGCTCAGGAGTAAACCCTACGCAAATCTGGAGTCCCTAAGTCAGTTGAATGGTGCCTCGTACGCCGCCTTTCAGCAGCTCCTGCAGCCAAGCTGGTGCCAAACATCTTGCTCTTCTTGGGCCCCATCAGTGAGGCTGAGGGGATCACTTTGTCTTGCACCTTGGGGAGGTGACACTGGTGCTACTAATGCAATGGTTTGAACTCATCCCTGGAAGCACACTCCATTGTCTCTTGAGACACACAGATGCGGTCTGTGAGCGTGGTGGTGTAGGGGATCGGGTGTTGGCCTAGGGCCTGGGAGACCAGGGTCCAAATCCCCACCCAACCATGAAGCCCGATGTTGGGCCAGTCACCTACCATCTCTCAGCCCAACCCACGTTACGGGTTGTGGTGAGGATAATACAGGGAGAGGGAGAGCAAAATGTGACACCTTGAGCTCCTGAGAGGAAAGGGGGATTATTAAACAAACAAAAACAAACAAACAATAAATAGCTGCCTGCCCTCCAGTGCTGTAGAGGGAAGGAAAAGTCAGCTACCGGAATGAGGCATGTATGGACTTTCACCTCAGGCAGGAGGATGTCTCAGGCAGGTTTTTATGAGTGCAGAGGACCCTTCAGATAACCTGGTCCCAAACTAAGGTTTAAAGGTCAGTGGCAACACCTTAAACTGGGGTCAGAAGCAAATAGGTAAGCAACATAACTGGTGCAAACAGGTCCCGTGTGATCCAAGCATTTTAGCTCCCACATATGCCACCAAATAAAGTTTCTGAACTGTCTTCAAGGGTTACTCCATGTGATGCTCATTGCAGTAATCTAACCCCATCCTGTATCACTGAGGCAAGGCATGCCTTCTCTTTAGTAAGGCCACAAATGTTGTTAGCAAGACATGGCTGAAGATGTTGCTCCACCCCAAAGAGTGCCAAGCCAATGACCCCCCCCCACCGCAAGCTGCTTGCCTGACCCTTTAGGGGGAGTGCAGCCCCGCCCAAGCCAGTTGCACACCCCACAGGATTGCTCAGCAAATACCAACAATCCCACTTCTAGAAGCAGCGAGACTTAGGGCTTAACTTTTATTTTTTTTATGGGAATATTATAGTCTGTGAGAGTGAAATATGCTAAAATATATGGTGATGGATGGGCGGGAATTGAGCATAAGTCTGTTTGGATAGTCTGTTTCTACAGTGGTGCTTTAACCCCTGCTTCCCCACCCCAAGCTAGTTTTATTCAGTGATTCTGCTGTAAATTTGTGGTTGGGATCAGAAGGCCTTCATAATTGTAGGAAGGCAAAGATTAGGTGAGGATTGTCTGATGTAGGCTTATGATTTAGAAGCAGCTATGCTCCATTTTTGCCAGATATCTGGAGGCAAGATGGAGCATGAACAGAGTGGTCCTCTGGTGCAAGACATTATAAGCAACAGCATTTGGAGACATAATTTGCTTCCACTGCAGCTAACTACCAGGTGCGCCTCCTTTTGCGAATCAGTGGTGGCTTCTTGGGAGTGGATGGTTGCTTCTTGGGAGCTTTGGGTGGTTTCGTGGGAGCTGGAGGTGATTTTTTGGGAGCTTTAGGTGATTTCTTGGGAGTTTTGGGTGGTTTCTTGGGAGTTTTGGGTAGTTTCTTGGGAGCCTTGGGTGATTTCTTGGGAGCTTTGGGTGGTTTCTTGGGAGCTTTGGGTGGTTTCTTGGGAGCTGGAGTTGATTTTTTGGGAACTGGAGGTGATTCCTTGGGAGTTTTGGGTGGTTTCTTGGGAGCTTTGGATGGTTTCTTGGGAGCTGGAGTTGGTTTTTTGGGAACTGGAGGTGATTCCTTGGGAGTTTTGGGTGGTTTCTTGGGAGCTTTGGATGGTTTCTTGGGAGCTGGAGTTGGTTTTTTGGGAACTGGAGGTGATTCCTTGGGAGTTTTGGGTGGTTTCTTGGGAGCTTTGGATGGTTTCTTGGGAGCTGGAGCTGGTTTCTTGGGAGTTTTGGGTGGCTTCTTTGGAGCTGGTTTCTTGGGAGTTTTGGGTGGTTTCTTGGGAGCTTTAGGTGGTTTCTTGGTAGTGGGAGGTTTGAGAGTAGTGAATGTTTCCTCAGGAGTTGTGAGTAGATTTTGGGGAGTGGGTGGCAACTTATTGGGAGCTGGGAGTGGTCTCTCAGCAACTGGAGGCAATGTTTCAGGAGCTTCTTCAGGTGGCCTCTCAAGAGTTTCCTTCTTCTTCGGAGGCATTTGGTATATTATGGAGCGTCTCCCTCCCATCGGATTGATTATCTTCATTGCCAGGTAGCCCTGAAGGGGGAAAAACAGGTAATAGCATCCCACCCAACTGTCCAAATTTTACTGGGATATCATGGATTTACAGAAGCCACCTTGGCTTCTGAAAGTAATCCCATTTGTCCCATTTGGGCACAGTATTATGGCTTCTGCCTGTGGCCCAGGCCACTATCTTTTCCAGAAGCATGCTGATGATGTGCTTCTGGCATGCTGTAGCCTCTGTTTCTACCACCCCATGGCCTTTGCCTGCAGCCACAGGCCGCAGTTGGCAGTGTGGGGAGAGGGACAGATGGCCAAGGTAAGGTGGGAGGGGGGCAAGTGGTGGTGGCAGGATGGGGGGGGGAGGCTGATGTCCCAAATTCCTCTCGGGAAATGTTGCAGCATTAAGCAAAACTGTATTCTCAGAACAATGGACCACAACGGGCTTTCATTGCCTCCAGAGGCCCATTTCTACCGGCAGATGAGACCAGGTTTCAGACAAGCTGGAGAAGCTTTCCTGGACAATTACTTGAGGACACAGTGGAGTCCATGCCCTTGATACCACATGGGAGGTGTGATTATGCACTTTAATCACTGCTTGCTAGCCCTTGGAACAAGATCTATACCACCAGCACTATAGCAGTCATCTAGCCTGTTTCATTGCACACAACTCCGTAGAATACCGGGAGTATTCACCTGCTCTGTCCACCAGAAAGTGCCCCAGAGCATTCAGGAATCCACCAGATTTCGTAGCTCTCAGAGGGTGGAACACCTTAATTGCAGAGAGGGATAGCTGCTATGAGTCCAACCTTCATCAGGACGTGGTCCAACCATAATGATGGAATGACATACCCATTTCCAGATCACTTTTCATCCCTTTTGGAGCAAAGACCAAGTCAAGGGTAGGTCCTTTGTGCATTGGGTTGAAGATGACCTGAGACTGCACCATGGTTGCCATGGAATCCTGAACCAATGACCCAACGGCAGCATTGGCGTGAAAGTTGGTGTCACCCAGAATTATCATCTGGGATTCCATCAGCACACTGCTCAAGACTACCTCAGCCAGCTTGGTCAGGGAGAATGTTGTTGGTGCTAGTACACTAAGCCCAACAGCAGCCCTAAATCTCTAAGCCCAAACATGAGATGCAGGCCCTGTAGTCCTGCTCTAAGGCAGAGAGATTTCCCACTGAGGATGAATGAAGCCTGGTGAACTACAGCAACCCCACTCCCAGACAGTCTAGCCTGGATTGATGCTGCACCTAGTGGGGCAGAGCTGGGCAAGATCTAGCAAGGTATGTGGCTGAGCCCAAGCTGCCTGATCCCCTTTGTTCTTCCTGAGCAGACTCACAGGAGCTGCGTAGATGAAGGCCGCGAACAGCAGAATCACCAGCACACAGCAAAGGAAAATTAAGAGCTTCCATTTGCTCTTCTGCCACACAACGAAGTGGATGCTCTTCAGTGGGGCTGTAAACCACAGGAAAGAGGTCTCCGGCCTCCTGGTCACGGGGAGAAGGAAGGGGCAAGAAAAGTTAAGCAGATGTTGCCTACAGCAGCTGTCTCCATCTTCCCTGGCTTAAGAACATGGGGAGCTGATGTACACTGAGTTAGACTGTTGGCCCACCTAGTTCGATATGGTATACATCAGGACCTCTGGGCCTCCAGATGTTGCTTAACTACAACTCCCATAATACCTGCCCATTAGCCACATTTGCCTGGGGTGTGGGAGTTGTACTTCAGCAACACCTGGAAGGCCAAAGGTTCCCTGCAACTGTTCGACGCCGACTGGCAGCAGCTCTCTAGGGTTTCAGGCAGGGGGTGCCCCCAGCAGGGGTGCCAGCTTGAATAAAACAACAATTTTAAAGTCAAAGACACAAAACAATTATAAACATTTACATGTGTAAAAACAATGCAAACATATACAAACTATACCATGCAGTTTCTATGTTTGCATATAAAAACGGGATACCAAGCAGTATCCAGAACATCTTAACATCGCTCTTGTGGGAAATTCAAAGGGTGGCTGCACCTAGGTGCCCAGTGCTGCTTAGAGCGGTACCAGTACAGCTAGGAAAGGTCCTCAGGGCCCACACAGATGCCAGGCAGGCATGGGCAGGGAGAGTGCCAGAGGGCACAGTGCTCAGAGCAGGCTAGCCAAACTGGGTGCATGTGGCTTAATTGGTGTAGCTCTCATACAGAAGCCTCCCAGCCACCAAATCTTTGGAAACATGCTCTGCCACAGCCTTTGCCAACCTGGTGCTCTCCAGATGTTTTGGACTGCAGTTCTCATCAGACCCAGCCAAGCACAGGGCTGATGGGAGCTACAGCCCCAAACACCTGCAAGGTACTAGATTGGCAAAGGCTTCCTTCTTGACACAATGACACCCCCTTCCCCATTTCTACCTCCCCAGTAGTTCATGCAGCAGGGGGCACCCAGGCGCTGCAGTCTTACTCTGGTGGCTTCAGAACTGGGTTCATGTTGGGCTCCTCTCTTCCTTTCCCAGCTGGCCGCTCTTCAGCCTCCTTTTCTGTCAGCAGCTCCAAGGACATTTCCACCTTGCCCTAAGAGAACGAGAGAGGATGGGCAGAGGGGTTTCCAGGGTGGTATTCAACAGAAAAGAGCAACGACTCAAAATTGCCAAGTGTAACTTCTACTTTCTCCCCACTCCCAACTGACTGGAGAAACCTGTGGATCAGATTTAGGTGGTGGTGGGGAGGGCAGGGAATGGGGGTGTTAAATTGCATAGCTGAAAGTCATTACATTAGTGTAACTCCTCAACTGAATACCCAATGTATGCATATTTTTCAATATATGGGTGTGGTTCTTCTGTTCATTGGGGTATCTTCTCTTCCAGCAATTGCATAGAGCGGTGTGTCTGTAGTGCCACCATTCTTAATTTGGCATCTCCTGTTAGTCCTGTTCAAGGCATGCCCAGCCTTGAATACTTAGAGGGAAGGAAATGTGGAGAATGGGACACATGGTACATTTGGAAAACCTTTTGCTACGGCAGAGCTGGGAAGGGTTAGAAAAGGCCCAGAACAAGACAGGCAGAGCTGAGAGCCCTCCAGAGGCTCCGCCCACCAGCCCCATGGCTGTTTTTCACAGACCAAAACTTCTGAAAGGCTGGCTTAGGAGGTCATGAAGTGAACTCCTCCCCTCCCCTCTGTTCTATTTGCTATTCTTAGCCCCCAGACCCAAGTCCCAACATGCAGAGGTGTGGTAGATCTGGCCTATGATGCCTTACGGACCGAGACGCGAGGCTTGTCTTTCTCAAAGACGATGCAGGGCCACCACCCCCTCATTTCCCTCTGCTTGAACAGGGAGACAGGTTTCCGTTTGCGGCGATGGAAAAAAGAGGTGGAGGTGGTGGCACCGGTGTCCTCCAGCAGCATCTTCACGGTGCAGTCGCGGGGGCGCTTGGCGGGTTGAGGCATGCTGTTCAGGTTCAGTTCCAGGATTCCTGCAAGTGGAACCGGGTGCTCAGTCTCCATGCTTTGTGGAGGACAGGGACAGATGGCATGTTTGGTGGCAGGGGAACCTCAGGCCTGGGGGGAAATGCAGCCCTCCATCTGGACTCTCTTCAGGCCGCATCCTGGCCACAGCCACACTCCCCAGGCCACACCCTGCACCCTCCATGAGTGTTTTTGCCTGGTGTCAGGAGCAAACCAACAATAAATCACACTGTGCAAGTTGAAGCTAACTTTTTATTTGGAAGAACATGATCTGCACAGACTTGGTGGCGTATCAAGCCTAATGAGGACAGCAGCCCGTCCCTGGTAGGTCTTGCCCCATAGTTCAGTTGCCAAGACTGAAAGTCCACCCGTACCTCCCCCCCAACTGAGTACCCTCCTCTCCAAGGTTTTTCTCAAGCATTTAGAGACTCTGCCTGCATGCAGCCAACCAACCAACCAACCTCTCCTCCACCCTTTTCATGCATCTTCTGCTTCTGGGAGACCAGGCGGGAGAAGAGCTTATCTCAGCAGTAGGGAGAGACCCCTTTGCTTCTTCAGCAACCTGACTTCTCTGCCTCTTGGCCTCCCTCCTCCCCTGCTGCAGCTCTTGCCTCTGATTCTGGACTTCTGTCTGCCATAGACTCCCTCCAGCTCACTAAGCCCTCTTACCTCTCCAGCTTCCGACACCTGCTCCTCCCAGTCGTCTCCCTCATCTCCCTCTGACCACCCATCGCTGTCCCACCACCCCTCCCTGGGCTCTGAGCCTTCTTCCCTTGGAGGTTCCCTCAGATGGCTCCTCCCACTGCGTCCAACCAGTCCATGATACCTGACTAGAATGCAACTAGTTTCTTTGTTAATGCTTCTTGCATCTCTGGGTGGAGGATAGTGTGCATGTGTGCATGTGCACAGGGAACCTCGCCGACTGTACAAGGCAAAATCCAAAGCTATGGCTTTGTCCACAGTTGGCTCTGGCCCTGCCTGCCACTTGCATGTGGCCCCTGGGAGGCTGTCCAGAAGGGAAAGCGGTCCTCAGGGTGAAGAAGCTTCCCCACCCTGAAATAGGACATGGGGTGAAAAGCCTTGTCTTGCCCCCCAGGTTCAGGATTCTTTTTACCTATAAAGTCGTCAGCTGAGAACTTGTCATTGTCCCAGATCTGGATGATGAGCTTGGGGGGCACTTTCTGCATGGTCTCGTCAAGGCTCCAGAAATGTTGCTGCAAACAGGGTAGAAGAAGGGCTGTTGAAATGGGAGACGCAGGACAGGCGTCAAGGCAGACCTGCTCAAGTCAGGACCAGCTCCACCACACCGGGGAGCTGGCGCCGAGGCTGTGGGGCAGGAGCACAGAGGAGGGCAAGCAAGACAACCAGGGGTTGGAAAGCAAGCCTTATGAGGAACGGTTGAGGGAACTGGGCATGCATAGCCTGGTAAAGAAGAGAGTGAAAGGAGATATGATAGCCATCTATCTAAAGGGCTGTCACATGGAAGGGGGAACAGGCTTGTTTTCTCTGACTCTGGAGGGTAGGTCTCAAACCAATGGCTTCAAGTGACAAGAAAGGAGATCTTGACTAAGCATCAGGAAACACTTTCTGACAGTAAGAGCTGTTTGACCGTGGAACTGTCTCCCTTGGGAGGTGGAGGACTCTCCTTCCTTAGAGGTGTTTAAGCCAAGGTGGATGACCACCTGTCATGTATAATCTCGTTGAGATTCCTGCATTGCAGAGGGTTGGACTAGATGGCCCTCAATGTCCCTCCCAACTCTACAATTCTATGATTCTATAATTAACAGCATGAAACTGCTTTCCAGAGAAAGGAGTGTGGTAAAACACTTGACACTAGGTGGCAGCACCAACTTGGAGTATTATTTTCAAGTTTATTAGCTAGATAAGCCGGCCAGTTGCTCCAGGGCTATTCACTGGAGGAAGCACATTGGGCCCCCTGACTATTTTCACAGAAATTTAGATGAACCATCATTAAGCTGACCAGGGACATGGATCATATTCCTGGTGATGAAGCAAGTTTTTAGTTTGCTTGCAACAAAAATGACCGCTGTGTGTTGGGCTGGGATGACTAAAAATTCACAAGTGACAAGCCAAATAAACAACAACAACAGTATTAAAGTAAACTGATGAAATGGGGAGGGAATTGTTTCAAGATGAAGCAACAAGGGGGAAATGTGCATTGTGAAAAATTACCTAAGGCCCATGCCGCCGCCGCTGCTGCTGCTGCTGCTGCCAGATTTCGATCTGTGGCCTGGGACTATTGGGAAAGAAGGAATTGGCAACAGCAACCAGAATGGAATTTTACTTTTGATGATATGTGCAGCGCACAATGTTGTTATTACCAACACACTCGTTCAACAACAACAACAAATTTAAAACATCTTGGAGGCATCCTTGGTCAAACCACTGGCACCTCTTAGACTATGTTATTGTCCGTGCTGAAGATCGCCATGATGTGCTCCTTAGCAGAGCTATGACGAGCGCCGGTGACTGCTGGACAGATCACTGGCTAATACGCTCCACGATGGCTATTAAGATTATACCTCAATGCAGGCTTCAAGGAAGGAAGCCAAGGCGCAAAATGAACACTCAAGCCCTTCAAGATCCCATTAAGTGGGACTGCTTCCAGACAACTCTTAAGGACCATCTGCTTTCAGAATTCCCTGATAACATTGAGGAACACTGGACCAAGCTAAAAACATCCATTAATGCCGCCTGTGAACAAACTATCGGATACCAAACTGAAACACCAAGATTGGTTTGATGAGAATGACAGTGAGATTGAACGCATGTTTGACAAGAAAAGGAAGGCCTTTCAAATCTGGCAAAGAGATAGAAACTGTGCTACTAAGAAAAAACCTATGCTAACGCTAAGGCTGAGGTTCAAAGAAGAACCAGAGAACTACAAAACACCTCGCGGATTTTTTTTTAAAAAAAAAGCTCAGGAGATCCAGCACTTAGCCGACACTCATGATACACAGAGTTTCTTTAAAGCCACAAAGACCATCTATGGGGAGACTTCCGGGTTAGCGCCATCGGCAATGGCGGAGTTCCTCTGACTGAGAGGAACCCACTCCGTGAAAATCGGGTCTTGCCACCGCGGCAAAGGTGGAGACCCCTTAAAAATCCCAGGTGGATGAAGCCTGGGAATGTGGGATTCAGCTGACACCAAGAGCGCCTCCCCTACTCGCAGGGAAACTCTTTTTCGGGGATCCGAAACGACGTGGGGTGAGCGGCGCGGTGTTTTGAATCAACTGCTACTTTTACGGAGTGAAGCTGCACAGCCGTTGCAGGAGAGCGCTGACTTTTTCCTGTGGACAATTGGACTCTAAACAAGTACCCGTGAGTAGAACGGAAAATTGGATTACGAAACATTTTAATTTGGCACTGAAGTGGGAAGGTTCTAAACAGGAAGTCTGCCTTCCACTTTTGTAAATAGACTGAAGCAAAAATTTTACAAGCTAAAGTCCGGAAAGTCGTATATAAAGGACTAAATTTCCTTCAGTTATAACCACCAAAACCCCTCTTGGAAGTAGGAGAAGGGGGGGGGGATTTTAGATTGTTCAAGCCTGCAGGAGAGAGAGTAAAGAAAGATAAATTTCCACCGTCTCAAACCTGGGAACGGGGTGTCAGAGACAGAAATTTTTGGGGAAGTTCATTGACTGTGAATGGAACGTCTTTTGACAGATAGTTAAAAAAGAGAAACAAATTGATTCCAATGTTGCCTTTTGCATTCAAAAGAAACAAAATATTTGAAAAATGAAAGTAATTTTCTTTTGTTGGACCTGCTTTCAAAAGATGGATACAAATAGAAACTGTCTCCTCTAGAGGGAGCTTGTTAAATTGTTGCTGGAGTTGATCTGGGGATTTCACAGCTGTGGAGATTAACCACCTATGACCCCACTGTGGAAGGACGTGTGGATCCAGAATTGGCCCCCACAGTCACTTACAGACTCATTGTTAAAACCGTGTTCATGGAAGACAATCCTACTCAGCTACCAGGGATCGCCGAAGAAGGAGAAGGAGGAGAAGAAGGAGAAGTAGGAGGAGAAGGAGGAGGAGGATCTTTCCATATAAAGTGCTTTGTGGGACTGGAGCATCCCCAGAGACAGAGCCCCTGTGTTTCATGAGGCAGCTCCAGATTCTCAGCAGCAGCTAATGGGAAAGATCCCCTGTCTGCCAGGGAACCCAGAGAGCTCTTGCCACAGATCAGGGTTTAGGAGCCTTTTTCAATTCAAGGGCCAAATTCCTTAAAAATCAGTCTGTGGTGTTTTTTTTTTGGGGGGGGGGGTTAGAATATGTCACATGAAAGCCAATGTTATTGTCCCACACTTTCCAGGGCATTTTCCTGTCACTTCCTTTATTGCAAAAAGTCTGATCTTTTGGGGGAAGTGGTTTTATTTACTTATTTGTTGCATGGGACCTCCTAATCAGCTGTGATTGCTGCTACATGACTGAAACCCACTAGAAAATAGCAGCAGCCTGGAAGTGCCCTGCATCTGAGAACTATAAGTGCTATTAAATTTACGTGGACTAAGTGTGCCAGAATATGAATGAGAGTATCCATTAAAATGATGTGTGCACCACAGAGAGCCGTGTGCCTGTCAGTGTGCCTCTGATTATCCTCCAGCAGATGATATGCAGAGAGAGGTTTTCTGTGAGCCACCCTGAGACCTCCAGGTATAGGGCAGTATATAAATTCAAGAAATAATAATATAATATAATCTCTTGAGTTGGATTTGCCAGATGGAGGATAGGAAGGCTTTGCTGGTTGTCCATACACAACCCTCCTTCATTCATTCATTCATTCAAGTTTAACAAAATCTATGTACTACTTAGTCAAAACAAATACCGTATTTTTCGCTCCATAGGGCGCACCGGACCATAGAGCGCACCTAGTTTTGGGAGGCGGAAAACAAGAAAATATTATTCTGAACCCCAGAAGCCAGAACAGCAAGAGGGATCTGGCTTCTGGGATACCGTGTGGCTGTTCTGGCTTCTGGGGTAACCGCGCCAAGCCTCTTCAGGGCAGCGGGATGAAGGCTCCCCTGCCCAAAGAGGCTGTGCAGGGTTAAAGCAGAAGCCAGGACAGACGCGTCGCTGAAGGGGCACTGCGCCTTCTCTCTCTCTGTGCAGCGCCCCTCCTTCACAGGAAAGGTGCTGCGCAGAGAGGGAGAAGGTGCAGCACCCTTCAGTGAAGCTGGAGAAGGAACAGAAGGAGACCCTTCTGTTCCTCCTCCGGCTTCGCATGGCAGGCGCGTCGTTCAAGGGGCGCTGCGCCTTCTCTCTCTCTCTGCGCAGCGCCTCTCCTTCACAGGAGAGGCGCTGTGCAGAGAGGGAGAGGGCGCAGCGCCCCTTCAGCGAAGCTGGAGAAGGAACAGAAGGAGACCCTTCTGTTCCTCCTCCGGCTTCGCATGGCAGGCGCGCCGCTCAAGGGGCGCTGCGCCTTCTCTCTCTCTCTGCGCAGCGCCTCTCCTTCACAGGAGAGGTGCCGCGCAGAGAGGGAAAAGGCGCAGCACCCTTCAGCGAAGCTGGAGAAGGAACAGAAGGAGACCCTTCTGTTCCTCCTCTGGCTTCGCTGGACAGGCGCGTCGCTGCGAAGGGGGAGGAGGAACAGGAGACCCTTCTGTTCCTCCTCTGGCTTTGCTTGATAGGCGCGTTGCTCAAGGGGCGCTGCGCCTGCTCTCTCTCTCTCTCTCTGCGCAGCGCCTCTCCTTCACAGGACAGGCGCATCGCCACGAAGCCAAGGAGCCTGCATTCACTCCATAGGATGCACACACATTTCCCCTTCATTTTTGGAGGGGAAAAAGTGCGTCCTATAGAGTGAAAAATACGGTAGTAATAATCAAAGCAGTTTGCATAAATGAATATAAAATATTCACAAGAAAACACCAATAAAATAAACTGATTTTAAAAACAAATAGAAATATTAAAATGTTAAAATGGGAGAAGAAAACTACATACTATAAATTTTCATATCTGTCTAGGCGTGGCCTACGCCCAAAGGATTTTTTAAAGCAGGCATCAACAAGAGAGCAGCAAAGGTGCCTGCAGAGAGTTCCAAAGAACAGGTGCTGCCACACATTAAGAGATTGATTCCTTGCAAGTGCAGAGCAGGCATGCTATGTCAATTGTAAAGGAGCCAGTTCTGGCAGTCCACGTGGTTGAGGGCGCTCCTGTGGGGTAAAGTAAGCTTTGAGGAAGCCAAGGCCACTTCCCTTTTTCTAAATTGGAGCAATGCTCTGTTTCAGTTTCCACCTACCTTCTTGGTGAGAACGCAGACCTGCTCCATGGGCAGGTACTCCAAGGTAAACACAAAGCGCCAGTTGAAGTTGCCTTCTCCTGTCAGGGACCTGTAATGGATATCTGTCTTCTGCTTGTCCTCCTCCAGGCCATCCATCCACCTGGAACCAGGGCAAAGGAGATGCTGGAGTTGTTCATAGGAACTCTTTTGCCCTATCCCAGATTCTAGGGCACACTTGGGTACATTGGCAATGAAAAGCTGCATCATCTAGTCCCGCTGGCAGCTTTGGGAGAGATGTCCCTCTTCCTCCATGACCCTTAGGCAAGGGACAGGCGGGAGCTGAATGCAGAGCAAAAAGTCCAGGTTCCCCTGACATCTCTGCTGCTGGAGTGTATCATCCAGCCCAATCTTCCCCAACCTGAGGCCTTCTGAATCTTTTGGACTCCAACTCCCATCAGCCTCAGCAACACAAGGCCATACAGGCTGGTGATGATGGGAGTTGCATTCCAGAACATCTAGAGGACACTAGGTTGGCAAAGGCTATTTTTCACCCCTTTAAGGTGCCAGAAAACCCATCTTTTATTTCTTGCATTAGACTATTGCATTAGACTAAAGGGTTTTCGTGTGTGTGTGTGTGTGTGTGTGTGTGTGTGTGTGTGTGTGTGTTTTTCTTGTGGCTGATTGGCTGCTCTCCCTGTGCAAAGGTCAGAGGGGGCAGGGTTTCTGTTGAGTTTGATCCATCTTTTAGATTTAGGGGAGCTAGTCTCAAATGTTTGTTGGGGGAGACCTAGGTTTTTTTGGGTGGGTTATTTGTCCTGTCTTCACACTTTTTAAGATGGAGGACCACTGTAGCCAGCCCCAACGACACGTTTTCAAGATGGAGGGTGAGGGAACAGCTGCAGTCGCCTGCGGTTCCTGCGCAATGTTTGCCATCTTGCCAAAGGTTGCAGGCAGCTTTACCTGCAGCAATTGTATGTTGACTGCCCTCTTAGAAGACAAAGTCCAGCAACTGGAGGAACATGTAGCTATGCTCCAAAGAATTAGACAGCTGGAGCTCTTCTTGGAAGCAACAAAGAACACCGTCTCCACCAAGGAGGAGACAGGGGACACCCCTGAGAAGGAGGCTAGTTCACCAACACAGGTGCCAGATATATGGAGAAACGTGACTCAAAGAAGTAGGAGGCCCAGGGTTCGCTCTGATTGTTTAGAAATACACAATCGCTTTGAAGTCCCCTCCCCTAGCATGGAAGACGAAGAACAAACTCCATTTGAGGATCTCTCCCTCATTACAGTCGATCAGGTATATGAAGAGGAGCAGCAAAGTCAGTCCTCAGGGAATGTGCAGGTGACCTTGGAATGGACAGCTCACGGAAGAACCCCGACCAAACCTAAGAGGAGGCGTGTAGTGGTGATAGGGGATTCCCTACTGAGGGGGACAGAAGCAGTGATCTGTGGGCCTGACAAGATGTCTTGGGAGGTGTCCTGTCTCCCCGGGGCTAAGATCCAAGATGTAACTGAACGACTGCAAGGAATCATAAAACCCACTGACAAATACCCCTTCCTCTTGGTTCATGTGGGAACCAATGACACTGCAAGCAGTAGCCTCCAGAAGATCAAAAGAGACTACGAGGCTCTCGGCAGGAAATTGAAGCAACTAAATGCACAAATTGTCATCTCATCTGTCCTCCCAGTTGAACGACGTGGCCCAGGGAGAAGAGGGAAAAATAGTGGAAGTGAACAGCTGGCTTCGCAAATGGTGTGAACAGGAACGGTTTGGATTCTTAGATCATGGACTGCAGTTTCTTGAAGATGGACTTCTGGCAAGCGATGGGCTGCACCTCACAACGGTTGGGAGAAATGTTTTTGCCAAAAATCTCAGAAACCTCATCAGGAGAGCTTTAAACTGACTAATGTGGGGGAGGGAGACAGTGCTCCTGAAGGTAGGAGTCTATCAATTGATGAAGGTGATCATCCAAATGTCATAGACCAAATGGAGCAAACAGCACGCAGACCTAGTGGTGGGAGGAAAAAATCCTTAAATAAGAGACACGGGGGAATGATTAATGGACTTCAATGTCTGTACACTAATGCGCAAAGAATGGGAAATAAACAAGATGAGCTTGAACTCTTGGTACAGCAAACTAAATATGACATAATAGGCATCACTGAAACCTGGTGGGATAAGTCCCACGATTGGAATGTAATAATGGAGGGATACAATCTATTTCAGAGAAACAGACCAGACAAGAAAGGAGGAGGAGTGGTGTTATATGTCAGGGATGTGTATACCTGTGAAGAGATCCAAGATTTAGAACCTCAAAGCCAAAGTGAGAGCATTTTGGTCAAAATTAAGGGAGAGAAGAATAACAGAGACCTCATTGTGGGAGTTTACTATAGATCGCCAAGCCAAACAGAGGCCATAGATGATGCCTTCCTGCAACAGATGGCCAAGCATGCAAAAGGGAGATAGTAGTAATGGGGGACTTCAATTACCCGGATATTTGTTGGATGTCAAACTCAGCCAAGAGCATAAGGTCAAACAGATTCCTCACTGGCCTTGCAGACAACTTCATTGTCCAGAAAGTGGGAGAAGCAACAAGAGGAACAGCCATTTTAGATCTGGTCCCAACCAATGTTGATGACCTGGTTAGTGGGGTAGAAGTGGAAGGATCATTAGGTGCGAGTGATCATGCTCTTCTGAAGTTTACTATACAGCGGAAAGGAGCAGCCAAGCATACTAGGACTCAATTTCTTGACTTTAAGAAAGCCGACTTCATAAAACTTAGGGAAGTGCTGGGTGAGATCCCAAGGACAGTAATGCTAAAAGGAAAGGGAGTTCATGATGGCTGGGAGTTTGTTAAGAGGGAGATAGTAAAAGCACAATTTCAGGCAATATAAATGAGACGGAAACATGGAAGGTGCCTAAAGAAGCCAGGGTGGCTATCTAAAGAACTTTTAACTGAGTTAAGATTAAAAAAGGATGTGTACAAAAAATGGAAAAGGGGGGAAACCACCAAAGAGGAATTCAAACAAATAGCCAGCACGTGTAGACACAAAGTCAGAAAAGCTAAAGCACAGAATGAACTCAGGCTTGCTAGAGGGGTTAAAAGCAACAAAAAAGGCTTCTATGGGTATGTCCGTAGCAAAAGGAAGAACAAAGAAACAGTGGGGTCACTCAGAGGAGAAGATGGTGAAATGCAAACAGGGGACACAGAAAGGGCTGAACTCCTCAATGCCTTCTTTGCCTCAGTCTTCTCCGATAAAGAAAACAATGCCCGACCTGAAGAATTTGGAGCAAATGATTCAGCAGAGGAAACACAGCCCAGAATAACTAAGGAGACAGTACAAGAATACTTGGCTAGTTTAGATGTATTCAAGTCTCCAGGGCCAGATGAACTGCATCCAAGAGTATTAAAATAACTGGCAGATGTGATCTCAGAACCACTGGCAGTCATCTTTGAGAATTCCTGGAGAACAGGCGAAGTCCCGGCAGACTGGAGGAGGGCAAATGTTGTCCCTATTTTCAAAAAGGGGGAAAGAGAGGACCCAAATAATTATCGCCCAGTCAGTCTGACATCAATACCAGGGAAGATTCTGGAGCAGATCATTAAGCAAGCAGTCTGTGAGCACCTAGAAAGGAATGCTGTGATCACCAATAGTCAGCATGGATTTCTGAAAAATAAGTCATGTCAGACTAACCTGATCTCATTTTTTGACAGAATTACAAGCCTGGTAGATGAAGGGAACGCAGTGGATGTAGCCTACCTTGATTTCAGTAAGGCATTTGATAAGGTGCCCCATGATATTCTTGTAAAGAAGCTGGTAAAATGCGGTCTTGACTATGCTACCACTCAGTGGATTTGTAACTAGCTGACTGACCGAACCCAAAGGGTGCTCATCAATGGTTCCTCTTCATCCTGGAGAAGAGTGACTAGTGGGGTGCCACAGGGTTCTGTCTTGGGCCCGGTCTTATTCAACATCTTTATCAACGACTTGGATGATGGACTCAAGGGCATCCTGATCAAATTTGCAGATGACACCAAACTGGGAGGGGTGGCTAACACCCCAGAGGACAGGATCACACTTCAAAACGACCTTGACAGATTAGAGAACTGGGCCAAAACAGACAAGATGAACTTTAACAGGGAGAAATGTAAAGTATTGCACTTGGGCAAAATAAAGTAAATTAGAGAGGCACAAATACAAGATGGGTGACACCTGGCTTGAGAGCAGTACATGTGAAAAGGATCTAGGAGTCTTGGTTGACCACAAACTTGACATGAGCCAACAGTGTGACGCGGCAGCTAAAAAAGCCAATGCAATTCTGGGCTGCATCAATAGGAGTATAGCATCTAGATCAAGGGAAGTAATAGTGCCACTGTATTCTGCTCTGGTCAGACCTCACCTGGAGTACTGTGTCCAGTTCTGGGCACCACAGTTCAAGAAGGACACTGACAAACTGGAACGTGTCCAGAGGAGGGCAACCAAAATGGTCCAAGGCCTGGAAACCATGCCTTATGAGGAACGGCTAGGGGAGCTGGGCATGTTTAGCCTGGAGAAGAGGAGGTTAAGGGGTGATATGATAGCCATGTTCAAATATATAAAAGGATGTCACATAGAGGAGGGAGAAAGGTTGTTTTCTGCTGCTCCAGAGAAGCGGACACGGAGCAATGGATCCAAACTACAAGAAAGAAGATTCCACCTAAACATTAGGAAGAACTTCCTGACAGTAAGAGCTGTTCGACAGTGGAATTTGCTGCCAAGGAGTGTGGTGGAGTCTCCTACTTTGGAGGTCTTTAAGCAGAGGCTTGACAACCATATGTCAGGAGTGCTCTGATGGTGTTTCCTGCTTGGCAGGGGGTTGGACTCGATGGCCCTTGTGGTCTATTCCAACTCTATGATTCTATTGGGGCAACCCTTTTTGAAGGCTGATGAGAGTTGCAGTTCAGCTGCAAATGTGGCAGAGGAGCAAAGGTTCTCTATACCAGGAGAAGGAGAAAGTTCTGATGCAGAAGCACCAGCCTAATCTTTAGCTACTAGTCTCTCCTTTGTGAACTTCTGCTTCATTTGATTGTTGTGAACCACCTTGGTTCTTTGGGGAAAAGCAACACAATTGATGAATGAATTCATGAATGGTTTTGTTATGCAAATGGGGCTATAACAGTTTGGGAATCATGGCGCTGACACCTCAAAGGAAATATGGCTAGAGCTGGTAGATAGCTCTCCATCTGCAAATAAGACCAGTTGTTGGTCACTTGCCACCACAGGAGTTGGGCTGCCATAAACCTTCTGCCTCTGTTCTCTCGTACCCTTTCACATAGATGTCACTCATCCTGTCTCCAAAAATATTGGTGTCTTCCAGATCCACATCTTTGGTGTTCCAGATGATGCAGCGAAGTTCGTGCCTACAGAGGAGACGAACAGGAGAGTCTTGGTGCTACTGGAAGGGTGCTTCAAGGGATTCCTCTTCCTGCTATATACAAGAACAGGGCAGGCTAACAAGGACTTTTACAGGAAAACTTTCTGTGCAACCCCGCTCTAGTCCAGTGTGGAGATGCCAGTGGGGTCTGGAGCTGGAACCTTCTGAATGCAAAGCAAATGCTCTGGCATTGAGTTGCAGCCCTTCCCTAAGAGCAGGGGCGCCACCAGTAGATGCCTTTGTGAACCAGCTTCCCCCTTGTGTCATGCTCTGGGATTAGAAACAATGACAAGTATGCAACAGCGGACACGGGGTGGTCAGATCCAGCATCCAGTCCACCTGCACCCTGACACTCATTCAACCATCCTGAAAATGTGCTACGCGGGTGCAAATAGTTCTGGGTCTTCAAAAGGGTTGGGGTGGCTGTGTTTGGTGCACCTACTTCTTGGGCTTCCTTGGGGTGATGTCAAAAGGAGGTCCTGGCTCACCTATGTTTTCTGGGAAGATGTCGACCCACATCTGCACTTTCCCCTGGATATGAAGAGAGGCACATTCTTAATGTTTTTCAGTTGGTACTTCAGTGATGTACATAAAGTATAGTCACAAAACAGACAGTGAACATAACAAGAGATAAAAAACAACAACCACATCCTCCTCCCTATGCCGGAAACCAGGCAAGTAATTGTATTCTCATGTATACTCACTGTTGCCTATTTCATTCATTTTCTCTGCTGTTCTTGCAGGGACCTTACAGAGCATATTGCCAGGATAATGTCACCATTTTAACTGGCCAGAAGAGACTGAGATGTCCAAGGACAAAGTTAGGAGCGGAAACATAACAATGACATCTGGATTTGTGCTGATGCTGGTGACAAGGTGTTTTGTAAACCTGATATGTTGGCCTATGTAATAAACTGCCACCAAACAGCCTGCAATGCAGCTGGCTTCTTTTTCCCTTTCAAGATTGCTACATCACATCTTATTTCTTAAGCAATTGCTAACTTCCAGACTTTCTTAAGCCACAATTCTAGTTCAATGCCCTGCGGGGTCCTCCAGGTTTGGGCTATAGGGTACAAGTTTTATAAAGGAGTCTGCAAATTCAGACCTGCAGGCAAGAAGGCTGGACTTTCTTTCCAATTCCAGTGTGTGCCACTCTGCTTCAAAAGGCAGGTTCCATTTCATCTACCAGCACCTATTTAGGATATTATAGTACTTCAGCTTGTCTGAAATGTCTCCTGGGGGTCAGTGCCAAACTTATCCTTGCCTCCTGCAGCCAAATCGGGAGGAAATGGGTCTGGGGCAGGAGTATTTAGGGTAACATCTACTACACTGAAACCAGCTTCAACTCTCACCCAAAGAACCCTGGGAATTGTAGTTCTGTTGGATGACGGATTTCTCACAAAACTATAATTTAGAGTAATCCATGACATATACTGGGTTCAACCAGATGTAGATTTTCTTGGGCACCATTAAAATTGCTGGTTGTGAAGCAAAATGGCCTGGGACCATCTTGGCTGAAGGATCAAGTTCTCCTGCACAAACCAACCCAAGTCTTGAGATTTTCTTGAAAGGTCCCCATCTCAGTCCTGCCTAAGGTATCTAGATAGCATCTAAACATACTGTCTAAGGCATGTTTGGCAAGGGTGCAATGAGAGGTCTTCCTCACTCACTGGCTGGGCCTTACCTCTGGGATTCTCTCCATAGGGTCTCTGCAGAAGACCTATTTATCAGGCATCCATCCTGATCCTCCTGCACAAAGCTTATGTGGAAATTTGGTTTTGGTTTGTCAAGCTGCCTTGGCTTTTTAAATGCATGGCTTACTTTAATATCCTTTAACAGGGCAGTTCTTGTTGGTTTCACCTGTTCTTATTTTATCATCACACACTTTTAAAAATGGGTTTATAGCAATTTTAAAAATCATAACCATCATCACTTGGTAAGCCACTTTGAATGCTTTGCATAGAATGGTTGGATATATATTGCAATTATAATAAATGAACAGTAAGTTGGACCTGCAGGAAAATCTTGCTTCTGTTCAGATTTCCAGCCAGCCACCCCTTTTACAGGATACTATTCTTTTCTGTCCCTCCATCAACTCTCAGCATTCTGGGGTTTAGCCAACCAACTTCTACTCAGTGTGACCCATTAAAATTAATGAACATAATGAGCATGCCTATTAATTTCAATGGGTCTATGTTGAGCACGACTGGCATTGGACACAGTCTTTGCCCGCTGAGCATGCTCAGTCCTTATTGTGTTGTTTTGGAGACTCCTTGCCCCTGATCCTTGGGATTAAGCTCTCTTCTGAGTGGATGGTACTGTTTGGGCTACGTAAGTGTCAGCACTTGGAGAATGAGTTTGCTGTAGTTTTATGTAGGATAAATGAACATGTCACCCAAGTGTGTAGCTGCTCTAAGCTTCCCACCTGTGAAGGGGAGCCAGACTACAGGGGCAAACAGTGAAGCTTCTCTCTTCCAGCAATCACCAAATGTGTAGGCTCAGCAGCATCTAACTTGGCACCCTTCAGCAGTTGTCAGGGATGGTGGGAGCTGCAGTTCACAGCAACTGGCTACTCCTGGTGCAGTGGGGAAATGGAGGCAGGGAATTTACCTGCTGGATCCCGGGATTGGTAGCGCTGTAGATGCCACGAGTCTCCACGTGTTCAGGCACCAGCCCACAGGTGTGGAGGAGATGGAGAGCCATGCGCTCTTTTGGAGGCCCCAGGAAGCCATGTGAAGGTAGTTTAGTCTCTGAAAGGGGAATGTCAAGTACAATAGAACCAGCACTTATTCAGCCAAATGTATCACAGACTTCCATGCAGGGCAAAGGGGGCCACAATTACAAATAAAATTCTGCTCTAAGGCAGCCTGTGTTCTACTATTTATACGCATTGTGCATCATGAACACATTTGCAGAGTGCTTCTTCTGGGGGAGCATTTTTCCTTGCATTATGCTCTTCCTACAAACCTTTGTGGGGATTTATAGGGTGGGGATTTATTGGATTTATTACTACTACTATTACTACTACTACTACTATCACCATCATCATTATTATCTTTGTTTGTTTGTTTATTGTGATTTTATGTTGTGACCACCCTGAGGCCTGTGGGTATAAGGCAGAATAATAATAATAATAATAATAATAATAATAATAATAATAATAATAATAATAATTTGTTGCTTGGTGAATGTCAGACAAACCATGGTTAAGGACAGGTGCTGGGTTCACATATAATGCCAAATTATAAATAAAACAAACCATGGGCTGAAAGCCACCAAATATCCATGGCTTCAGATCATGCTTTGTTGACAATAAACAAACCATTTTGTGAAGTCATTGGGCAGGGTTCACATACAATGCTAAGGCATAGCGTAACGAACTATAGTTTAATTAATCTTCCTTTAGCATTAAATATGTGCCGAACCATTGCTCTCACACCCAGAGAGGACAGGTGAGCAGGAAGCGACAACGAGGAGGAGGAACAGCAAGCCAGAGCTTCAAAGGATTGGCAGTGGGCTCCCTTTTAGCAGGTGCTTAGTGATGCCAGTGGCAGGTGCTGACCTCGGGCTCAACCTTCAGAGCAGCTCAAGCCCCCTTCTCTCTTGCTCCGTGGGAATATTTTGAAGTACTTACCAAAGTCAGACAGCTGATAAATCTTGCTTCGGAAAGTGGCTCTGCTGCCATCTTCACTTATATCCGGCTGAGGTATGTTCTTGGTCCGAGCATAATTCTCCAAGAGCTGGCTTGGAAGAAGCTGGTCTCGCCACTGGGTGGGGCCACATCTGTGTGGGAAAGGAGTGAGCAGGAGGTCAAGCGGCATCTGCAGGGGGCGCTACCTGAGGGATGTCGTTTCTCCTAGACTGCAGAAAATCTTTATTTCATGAACTGGTTTAATGCCCTAAAAAAATGCTAAAGGGCAATGATTTTTCTTCTCTGTTGGGTAGAAAGATTAGCTAACTGTTCATTTTCATTTCACCTACTTCATTCCTATCTCTGGAAAAGTAAATAGAGACTTTAAAGAGAAGGAACTTGTTAAGCTAATATTAATATTGCTTGCTAAAATGGTAAGATGAATACATAGTGGAAATATTTCTGGAGCTCCAGAGCAGTTATATTGTGGATGACAGAGAGAAGACAAACGTGACCTAAAAACCGAGTGCTTTGTTGATGAAACATTGATATGTAGCTTATGAAATGACCACTGGCAGTTCATTAGTTAAGCCTGGTGCTCCTGCCCTGCCAGGGGACGTGGGAATGGCACTGCTGTTGGGGAAGGCATCTCTGTGGGGCTGCCCCCTTGAACTGGCTGCTCCCAGCTCTTGCAGCAAAACCATGAGTCCAAAAGGCACCCGCTTAACATCTATGCTCATTGCTACTTACACGCAGTAGGACTGTGGAAGGCCACAGTTGGCTCCATAGCGGGACAGGATCCGGTCCTCCAGGTCAATGGTGGTGTCTCCAATTACATCATCAGGGGAAAACATGTCAAAGTCATAGAATGAGATCTTCAACTCCTTTTCTGTTGGGATGTCGCACATAATCTCAAACATCCTGTGGTGGTCAAGGAAAAGAGTAGAAGAATAAATATGTATGTATACCACTACTGCGGCCCGCGTTTTGTTAGACCCAAAATGGAAAATGAGCGAGGTCCCAACTAAAGAAGAATGGAAACTTAAGCTGATGGAATATGTGCAGCTTGCGGACCTAACATAGAAAAAGAGAACAACAACACAACAACAACAACAACAACAACAACAACAACAACAACAACAATAATAATAATAATAATAATAATTTATTATTTATACCCCGCCCATCTGGCTGGGCCTCCCCAGCCACTCTGGGCGGCTTCCATAAAAACCAAAAATACAATAAAATATCACACGTTAAAAACTTCCCTGAACAGGGCTGCCTTAAGATGTCTCCTGAATGTCAGGTAGTTGTTTATCGCTTTGACATCTGCTGGAAGGGCGTTCCACAGGGCGGGCGCCACTACCGAGAAGGCCCTCTGCCTGGTTCCCTGTAGCTTTGCTTCTCGCAATGAGGGAACCGCCAGAAGGCCCTCGGCGCTGGACCTCAGCGTCCGGGCAGACTGATGGGGGTGGAGACGCTCCTTCAGGTATACTGGACCGAGGCCGTTTAGGGCTTTAAAGGTCAGCACCAACACTTTGAATTGTGCTCGGAAACGTACTGGGAGCCAATGCAGGTCTTTCAAGACCGGTGTTATATGTCTCGGCGGCCGCTCCCAGTCACCAGTCTAGCTGCCGCATTCTGGATTAGTTGTAGTTTCCGAGTCACCTTCAAAGGTAGCCCCACGTAGAGCGCATTGCAGTAGTCCAAGCGGGAGATAACCAGAGCATGCACCACTCTGGCGAGACAGTCCGCAGGCAGATAGGGTCTCAGCCTACGTACCAGATGGAGCTGGTAAACAGCTGCCCTGGACACAGATTTGACCTGTGCCTCCATGGACAGCTGTGAGTCCAAAATGACTCCCAGGCTGCGCACCTGGTCCTTCAGGTCCAGAACATACATTTAGAGAAGATTCAAAAATATTTATTGAATATATGGGGGGAAATTGTGTACACTTGAAAACGTTGGCAGCATTAAGATAAATTCAACAGTGTAAATAAGTTTTGATGGATGTAATAATGGAATATTGAATGGTTTATAGTTTATGTAAAATATGTAGGGACACGGGTGGCGCTGTGGGTTAAACCACAGAGCCTAGGACTTGCTGATCAGAAGGTCGGCGGTTCAAATCCCCACGACGGGGTGAGCTCCTGTTGCTCGGTCCCAGCTCCTGCCAACCTAGCAGTTCGAAAGCACGTCAAAGTGCAAGTAGATAAATAGGTACTGCTGTGGCGGGAAGGTAAACGGCGTTTCAATGCACTGCTCTGGTTCACCAGAAGCGGCTTAGTCATGCTGGCCACATGACCTGGAAGCTGTACGCCGGCTCCCTCGGCCAAGAAAGCGAGATGAGCACTGCAACCCCAGAGTCAGCCACGACTGGACCTCATGGTCAGGGGTCCCTTTACCTTTAAAATATGCAGGGATTTATGGTATGCAAAATGAACCATAAAAGAAGAAGAGAAGTCATTGATATTTTAAGGATGTTTAAATGAGTATTTAAAATTGTAAAACAGAAAATTTAATAAAAATTATATATAAAAAAACGGAAAAGAGGAGAGGAAATAATCCCTTTCCCTTCCCACCTCTGAATGCTTGTTGTGCTCTGTACATTCCAAGGATAAGTCATGGTAGGGGTGCGCCTGTCTCTTAACAACCTTCTCCTATCCCAGTAGCTTCCTGCCCTGCCCTGCCCTGTACCAGAGGTGGGGACAGCATCCGCAGGATGTGCACAAAGAGATTAGCCTTAGCAGGCAGAGGCTCTGAGGGAGAAGTGTGCCAGACCTACCTCCCAAAGACGGGCTCCAGAGTGTTGGGAATATACTCCTCCCTCTCTCCAACCTTTTTCTTCCCGACTTTGATTTTGATGTAGGGGTCACACTGTAAGGGGACACAGTTCAATGCAGAATGTTAGGAGACCAGACCCTCAAACAGGGTCCAGCCACACCTGCTGTAGAGGAAGCCTCCTATCACATAACACAGGGAAGCTCAGAGCAGGAAGCGAGAACCGCAGGCAAGCAAAGAACACAGCTCTTGTGATTACCAGACCATTGTTGTCCTTTGGCTCTAGGTTAAAGGCTCGGATGATGTAAATCCGGACCAGACATGACTCGCAGACGTTGTCGGGAAGTTCCTGGAATTGGCGTGGAGGGGGTGGGACATTGGGATCTTCTGGTAAAGGATAGATCCGGAAAAGTCCCTGCCGGAGAAAGCACTGTTTCATTTAGTTACCAGCTCCACTGCCCCCACCCCAGAAGTAGCAGCTGGCAAGGCCACATTGTTCTGCTGGCTGCCCAATGCTCATTGCTCTGTGCTGCTGTGCCTGTTCCATGCTGAGCGCCCTGCTCTTGGCAAGGGGTGCAAGGTGTTGGGAAGCTGGGAGAGCAATGCAGCCCCACCTACACCCCCCTCAGCCACTACTGCCTGGAAAGGCTTCAAGAATACAGCTTGTTGTTGCTCGAAGCTGCCATAATCTCTCCCCTGCTGATTTCCTGCTTCTCATGCAGATGCCAAGAAACCAAGAAGCCTTGCACAAAGAAAACTGGACTCTAGTCCATGAAAGTGTACACCACGACAATTTGTTAGTCTTTAAGGTGCCAAAGACGTTGTGCTGCTTTTGCTGCAACACTGGCTAGTCAGGCTTCTCCTGGGGATGAAACCCACATGCAAAACTTGGCAACTCTGCTTCTGAAGACTATATGTGGTTTAATATACACCTGAAGCAGAGTGGGAAGTCAGTCTCCTGAAAACAGTCTCCAGGGTGGAATTTCTGTGGATTTTTATAGATGGCTAGAAAGCAGGGCCACTTGGGGCAGGCCCTCACCTTGAACTGACCCCCCACTCTGGGGTCGTCATCTTTCACCAGCCCTCGGTGCAGCTGAAAGGTCTGGCAGAAATCCTGTAGGCCATGGAATTCAGGCACTTCTTCCAGTTCACAGCTATACATCTGGGAGAAGGAGACACAGACATTGGCTTAGCACCTTGGCTGGGCTCCCTGCAGCCTGTGCACCTGCTCAGTGGTTCAGCCATCTTTCCCCAGGCATTGAGTTAAATTCATTTTCTTACATTTAAGAACATCAGAATGTAAGAGCCTTCTGGTTTGTTTTTTTTAAATAATATTTATTACTTTTCCAACAATTTAAACACTACAAAAAACAACAACAATACAATACCAAAACACTACATAACACTTAACACATTAAACTAACAAAACAAAACAAAAAACCTATCAAACAACATTGAACAACATCAAATCAACATCAAACAATTTCAATATCTTATCTTTCATTCACTTATTTCAACGACCTCCTCACACCTCCCTTTTTGTATTCCACTTCTGTTAATTGTTTCAGCAATTCCTTTCCATCTTCCTCTGTTTTCTATCCTATAATTATCTTAACACATTCTAACCTTATTTTTCCCTTTAATACTCTATTAATCTATCTATACTTAATTCCTTATAACATTTCTACTAAAGCCATATAACTTCATTCCTACATTTTTCTAACATTCATTAATTTTACAATATTTCTGTAGATAGTCTTTAAACTTTTTCCAGTCTTCTTCCACCGACTCTTCTCCCTGGTCTCGGATTCTGCCAGTCATTTCCGCCATCTCCATATAGTCTATTAGTTGCATCTGCCATTCTTCCAGGGTAGGTAGATCTTGTGTCTTCCAATACTTTGCGATAAGTATTCTTGCTGCTGCTGTTGCATACATAAAAAAAGTTCTATCCTTCTTTGGCACCATTTGGCCGACCATGCCCAGGAGAAAGGCCTCTGGTTTCTTCAGAAAAGTATATTTGAATATTTTTTTCATTTCGTTATAAATCATCTCCCAGAATGTCTTAATCCCTGGGCATGTCCACCAAAGGTCAAAGAATGTACCTTCAGTCTCATTACATTTCCAACATTTATTATCGTGCAAATGGTAAATTTTTGCAAGCTTGACTGGTGTCATGTACCACCTATAAATCATTTTCATTAAATTTTCTCTTAGGGCATTACATGCCATGAATTTCATACCTGTGGTCCATAACTGTTCCCAGTCAGCCATCATTATGTTATGTCCAACATCTTGTGCCCATTTAATCATAGCTGATTTCACCATTTCATTATGAGTGTTCAATTTGAACAGCAAGTTATACATTCTTGACAAATTCTTGATTTTTGGATCTAACAATTCTGTTTCCAATTTTGATTTTTCCACCTGGAAACCAACCTTTTTGTCCAATTTGTATGCCTCCATTATTTGGTAATAATGGAGCCAGTCTCACACTTTGTTTTTCAATTTTTCAAAGCTCTGCAATTTTATTCTGTCTCCATCTTGTTCCAGAATTTCCCAATATTTCGGCCATTTGGCCTCCATATTGAGTTTTTTCTGTGCCTTGGCTTCCATTGGTGACAACCATCTTGGGGTTTTCTTTTCTAGCAAATCCTTATATCTTATTCAAACATTAAACAATGCTTTCCTAACAATGTGATTTTTAAACGCTTTATGTGCTTTTACCTTATCGTACCACATATATGCATGTCAACCAAATGCATTGTTGAAACCTTCTAAATCCAACACTTCAGTGTTTTCAAGAAGCAGCCATTCTCTCAGCCAGCCAAAAGCGGCTGATTCATAATAAAGTTTAAGGTCTGGCATGGCAAATCCACCTCTTTCTTTGGCATCAGTTAATATCTTGCATTTTATTCAAGGCTTCTTGCCCTGCCAAACAAATTTGGAAATATCTTTCTGTCACTTCTTGAAACAATCCATCTTATCCAAAATTTGCAATGTTTGAAACAGAAACAACATTCTTGGCAACACATTCATTTTTATCACAGCAATTCGGCCTAACAATGATAACTTCAAATTTGTCCATATTTCTAAGTCCTTTTTCACTTCAGTCCAACATTTTTCATAATTATCCTTAAATAAGTTCACATTTTTGGCAGTCATGTTAACCCCTAAATATTTCACTTTCTTAACCAATGTTAGTCCTGTCTCCTCCTGAATCTTCTCTCTTTCATTCACAGTTAAGTTTTTCTCTAAAACCTTAGTTTTCATCTTGTTCAACTTAAAACCTGCTACCTGTCCGAATTCTTGAATCAGTTCTAATACCCTTTTAGTACTAGGTTCTGGCTCCTGTAAGGTCAATACTAAGTCATCAGCAAATGCTTTCAGTTTGTACTGTTTAGTTCCCACTTGTATACCTTTAACCTCTTGGTCCTTTCTAATCATATTTAACAAAACCTCGAGGACCGATATAAAAAGCAATGGAGAAATTGGGCAACCTTGTCGTGTCCCTTTCTCAATCTTAAACTCTTCTGTCACTACATTGGTCACAATTAATTTTGCCTTTTGTTCTGAATAAATTGCACCTATACCATTTTCAAAGCCTTGACCTACCCCCACCCCCTGTAGATTCTTCTTCATAAAACTCCAAGAAATGTTGTCAAAGGCTTTTTCTGCATCCACAAATATCAAGACTGCCTTGGTATTGATGTTCACTTGTAATTTTTCTAGAATATGAATTATATTCCTCATATTGTCAGACAGATGTCTGTCCGGGAGAAAGCCCGCTTGGTCTTTATGAATTTATTCTACTAACACCTTTTTTACATCTTTTAGCCAAAATATCTGCAAAAATTTTGTAATCCACATTAAGCAGTGATATGGGGCGGTAGTTCTTGAGCTGTGTCTTTTCAGTCTCCGTTTTCGGTATAAGTGTAATGTAAGCTTCCTTCCACGACTCTGGCGCCTTTCTCCCTTCCAATATTTAATTACAGACTTCCTTCAGTGGTTGTATTAACCATTCTTTCAAAGATCTGTAGTATCTTGAAGTCAAACCATCTGGTCCTGGAGATTTACCTAATTGCATGTTCTGGATGGCCCCTTCCACCTCCTGATCCGTTATTTTGTGATTCAACATTAGCTGTTTTTCCTGAGAGATTTTGTGTAGCCCATTTATTTTCAAAAATCGATCAATGTCCATTTCTTTCTGCTTCTCCTGTGTATAAAGTTGTTTAAAGTACCTCTGAAAACACTTCCTAATTTCCACTGGGTTCTGTGTATTCTTTTCTTCCACTTCCAAATTCGTTATAGTATTGAGTTTTTGTCTTTTTTTCATTTGCCAGGCCAACAATTTTCCACACTTATTTGCCGATTCAAATGTCTTTTGCCTCATCTGTTTAATCTTCCTTTCTATTTCCTGATTCATCAGCTTCATATATTGTACTTGGTATAACTTTATCTCTTTCAGGATCTCCGATTTTCCTTCATTTGGTGCGTAAATACCTACAATCAGAAATTTCTCTCCTTGTGATTGAATTTCAATTGCAATAAATCTTCCTTGGTCACCTTTAAATATAAATTTTGGTGAAAGGCTCTCCTTTGCATAAAGGACCACTCCTCTTTTTTTAACTTTGTCTGATGAGATAAATTCTTGGCCCAGTCTTTTATTACTCAATATCTTCCTGTGTAGCCTTGTCACATGTGTTTCTTGTAAACAAATCAAGTCCAAATGTTCTTTTTTCAATAAATGAAAGACTCTCCACCTTTTTCTGGAGAATTCAGTCCATTCACATTCCAACTCAAAACCTGCAACCCCATCATGTAATTATGCTGATGTTCCTCCAGCTGCACCTAATGCTTGCTCTTCTTCTGTTGGTGGTTGTGGTGACACGTTCACTGGGAGATCCAATCCAAAGGATAATGCTGATATATCCAATATTCCCTTGTTTGGTGATCCTCTATCCGATGCTCTTTGCTCTTTTCCAAGTCCCTTCTGCAGATCTTCTTCGTATTTATACAAAAACTTTACTTTGTCTTCTTCTGATCTTATTTTTATTTTCCTTCCTTTGAAACTGAAGGATAAACCTTGGGGAAACTCCCACCTAAAGATGATTTTATTCCTTCTCAGCAGGGCAACGATATCTCCATAGTTAGGCCTAAGATCCAGAAGATGTTTCGGGACGTCTTTAAAAGTTTCCACTCTTGACTGTTGTACTTCTAGGTTATTCTGGTAGTGCCAACCCAAAATTCTATCTCTCTCTTCTTTAGTTTGAAGGGTAATCAAGCAGTCTCTTATTCTATTCTTCTCTTTTTCCCCTCCTCTTCCAAGTCTGAAGGCCCTCACAATTTTAAACTCTTCTTGACCCAGGTCCAAGTTCCAAAAGTCAGCAAATTCCTGTGTAAGAAAGTCTGTCAAGCTTTCCTTCTCCAATTCCGGTAGGGCTCTGATCCTCAGGTTCGTCTGTTTTTCTTTAAGTTCAATCATAGCAAGCGTCAACTTATGTTCATCAAGTTGCCTCTGGAGGGCTGGGACTCTCTCTCTCTCCAGTTGTGTTACTTTACTTTCCGCAGCAACAGCTTTCTCCCTGGCTTCCTCCGCAGTCTGCCGTATCAAAGTAGATTCCTGTATCAATTTCTGGATGGTTTCTGTATTAGTGTTCACCTTTTGTCCCAGATTATTTACACTTTCTGCATTTAAGTCAATTTTAATAGTTGCAGCATCCACTTTCGCATTTGTCGCATCTGCCTTCTTGCTAAGCTGTTCCAATGAATCATTTATCTTATTTAATGCATCCGCTAAGGCCTCTTCTGTTGACATTACTCTTGATTTTGAGTGTACTGGTGCAGAAGCAGCAGAAGAAGAAGCAGGAAGGCCTTGTGTTGAGCCTCTCCTAGGTTGCTGCCAAGTCCTCCCAGACCTTAAAGTTTTTTCAGCAGTTGACTGGTCTGTTTTTTCCTTTTCATTTGCCATAACACTTAAAAAATTCAAGGTCAGTCCCAGAGTCTCACAGTCTTTTTATCTTGCAGCTGGAAATTCCCCTAGCCCAACTCTTGTAAAGCCACCAGTTTCAAAGGCTTCCAGTAGGAGGAAACAGTTTCTGTTTATATTAAATAAAGTCCTCTTTTAAACACAATTTAAACAATCCAAAGTTAGTTTCAGTTTTCAGTTACTTTTACTCCTTTTTAAAGGCAGCTGGAGACAGTAGAAACAATGTATTTTCTCTTATACTAGCTGTTGGTGAACGTTCTAAACACTGTCAATGAACATTCCACAAAACGTCAGTCCTACTAGCAGCCCGTTCCCAGGGTCAGAACGGCGGTATTTTAACTCTCTTCACTCTCTCCTGCAGGCATACTCAGTCCACGACTCCCCCCCCTCTTCTCCTGCCTCCAAGGGGGGGGGGGTAATGTTCTTTACCGATGGAGGTTTAGTCTTTTACAAAAGGCTTTCCAAGACTTCAGCTTGCAGCCTCATTGCCTCAGTCTATTTACAAAAGTGGAAGGCGGACTTCCTGTATTGTACCTCCCCGTTACGATACCAAATTAAACTTTTAAAAATCCAATTCTCGCGCTTCAGCTCTACTCACGGGTAATTACTTTAAAGTCAAATTGTCCACAGGAAAAGGTCAGTGCTCTCCGACAACAGCTATGCGGCTTCGCTCCGTGGAAGAAGCAGACGATTCGAAGCACCGCGCTGCTCACCCCACGTTGCTCCGGACCCCCGAAACCGGGTTTCCCCGCGAGTAGGGGAGGCGCAAAAGGTGCCCGCCGAATCCCACGTTCACAGGCTTCTCCCACCTGTGATTTTTTACGGGTCTCCGCCTTCGCCGTGGCGGCCAGACCCAAATTCCCACGGGGCAAATTCCTCCCAATCAGAGGAATTCCGGCATTACTGGAGGCACCTCCCCGGAAGTCTTCCCTGGAATGTAAGAGCCTTCTGGGTCAGGTCCATCAGCCTGTTCTCACAGTGGCCAGCCAGAAGCCCGTGGGAAACCCCCCAGCACAAGAGCATCCCACACAAGGTCCAGCAACTGGTATTCAGAAGCAACTGGGATTCTGCCTCTTGACTGTAGAGGCAGAACACAGCCATCATCGCTAGTAGCCATTGATACTCCGCCATCTTTTAAATCCACCCAGATTGGTGGCCATTGCTGCCTCTTGTGGGAGTGAACTTCCTAGTTTAACTATGCAGTGTGTGAAGAAATACATTCATTTGTCTGCCCTGAATCTTTCAACTTTCAGCTTCCTTCAACATCCCTGAGTTCTCGTATTATGAGAGAGGGGGAAAGACCTTTCTCTGGCCACTTTCTTCCCAGCACCCACAATTTTATATACCTCTATCATGTCTCTTCTTACTTGCCTTTTCTTTAAACTAAAAAGACCCAAATGGGTATTTTGTTGCCCTTTTCTAAATATTTTCCAACTCAACAATATCCATTTTGAGTTGAGGCATCCAGAACTGTACACTGTACTCCAAGTGTGGTTGCATCATAGATTTGCATCATAGCATCATGATATTGGCAGTTTTATTTTCAATTCCTTCCCTAATGATCCCTATGTGCATCATTCACTCTTGTTTACACAGAATGGAAGCGTTTGCCATTTTGCTGCCCATTCATTCAGTTTGGAGAGATCCTTTTGGAGTTCTTCACAATCCTTTTTGCTTTAATAACCCTAAAAACAACAACTAGATCCCTGCATTATCTCTACAAACATGAGTTTGGGGACAGATGTTAGTTGAGAAAACTGCCGTTCTTCCTTGCATTCTGCTTGGGCTGCTACCCCTCCCCCCACAGCACAGGCACCTTCAAACTATCAAAGCCCTTCTCCAGGTAATGTCCACTCTTTGACAGATCTCCCATAGTCACGTAGTACTTGCTCCACCAGTCCACCTCCTCTTCCTCTTCTTCCATCTCCTATATGGGGAGAAGGAAATTCAGTTCACCTCCACATCACATGCTCTCAGAGCAAAACAACATTTGTTCGGATCCAAACTTGACTTGTGGGATCTGATCTGTAGAATATGTTCAGATTATAGGAGGCAGCACAATAGCCCAAACATTTTGCGATGCTCAGCTACTGTTTCTAGAAGACTACACAAGTTTTTTACTAAAATTGGAAGAAGTCAGAGGGGTGGGGCATGTGGGTTTTATGATGGATCCTTCTACGCCCCCCCCCCATCTGAAAAGTCACCAGTCTTTGTTTTGATGACTGAAGCGCGACATCACAATTTACCCCCTCCCTAATCAACAAGAAATCAAGCAGGGGAGTGGCTTGGGAGCCTCCAGATCTGTACAGATGCAGCACCCGCAATCAAGGAGAAGAAGAAGAAGCAGCGTTTGGAGTTGATATCCTGCTTTATCACTACTTGAAGGAGTCTCAAAGCGGCTAACAATCACCTCCCCCCCCCCACAACAAACACTCTGTGGGGTGAGTGGGGCTGAGAGACTTCAGAGAAGTGTGACTAGCCCAAGGTCACCCAGCAGCTGCATGTGGAGGAGCAGGGAAGCGAACCCGGTCTCCAGATTACGAATCTACCGCTCTTAACCACTACACCACACTGGCCCTTACCTTTGATGGCATCATGACTTACCTTCTCTTCTTTCCTAAAGGGCCTTTTCCAGAACCAGGCCTTGTAGGCTTTGCCCAGCTCCTGCAAGAAGCAGCAGAATAACTCTCACAAGCCCAACAGCCATCCGACTTTGTTCCTCCTTCCAGGGAACCCCATAGTTTCTCTCTTCCCTGGGAGACTGGGCTTTTTTGACTACCACTACTTACATGGCAGCATCTGTGCCATAGGCTGTGGCCTGAAAAGTGGCTAAACCTATGGAAGTGAAATGCAAAACCAAAAGACAGAAGCCTTAAAAAGAGAGAAAAAGGGAAAGAAAAGCAAGGAAGAAGAAAAACTGGAAGTTTGGCAGTGGCTTAACCTGCTTGGATGAAGGACCTAGAAAGAATTTGCTCCATTCCACCTGCTATGGTGGCTGAATGAGAACTGAGCAGGAAGGTGTAGGATCTATGCTTTGGGGCATGCACACAACACAAATGTGTAGGCTACTCCACAGAGCTCCTGAGCCAGCACAATCCTTAGGGGTTTGCAGCCCACCACTCCCTGTCCCCAAACATCTGCTGCCTGAGGTGGGTGTCTCACTCTGTCTAATGGTAGGTCCAGCCCTGAATGAAGAAGACCTGAGCTTCCCTGGATGAGGCTTTCCCTTCTGCTACCAATCCATTGTAGAGGCATGTGTGGTGTGCTGTTGGGGGATCACTCATAGTTGACACAACCCCAGCCAGCACCCCATGTGAACATGCTTGCAAAATTCATGCAACCAAGAATACTTTCAGAATCTCAGAGATACCGAAATACATTGATATAGAACATGGGAAGTTAGGGCTCACCCACACTTACCTTCCACCCCACACTTTCTAGGCACAAGTTTGTGCTTTAATAAATTGCAGTGTCCAAGCACTTTTTTGGCCCACTGCTTTCCCCAGGAAAACCTGCTCTTTAACACTAACTGGAACAAACGACAATTTGGATGGTTGTTTGCTCCAATTGAGCAGTAAAGAGCATGTTTCCGGGGGGAAGGCACTGGGGAAACACACACACACACACACACACACACACACACCACACACCACACACCTGTGCCTAGAAACATGGCTCAAAAGGAAGTATCAATTACCCCTTGGAAACCCACCACCGTAGGAGGAGACCAGGGCTCTTAAAGGTTCATTCTTTCCATTGGCCTGTGGAGAGCCTGATAAATGTAGACCTTCTTCAAGGAAGGAAGGAAGGAATTGAATCAAATAGTGGCAAGACAATGAGATGCAGCAACACTTACCTTCTTTCTCTTTGTCTTGGCAATGGCTGTTGGGAGAAGGGAAAAATTGAGAAGACGTGGAATTAATAATAGCAAACTTTGAAAGGTTTGACAGTGGAAACAAGCAGGAACAAAATCCGCCACCTTGCTTGCAAATGCTTTTAGGAGGTGGAGAGCCATTAGTTTAGTATAGCTTGCTCGCCCTTTGGAAAGCTCAGAGAGGCTTACATGAGGCTCCCTGGTTCTCTCAGGCAGGGATCAATGTTGCTGAACTGAAACTCCCATCATCCCTGGCCATTGTCCCTGCTAGCCGTGGCTGATGGGAGATGTAGTTCAGCAACCATCTGGAGGGCTACAGGTTTCTCACACCTGTGTTACAGCAACAACCGGTGTTCCCAGACCATTCAGCTGGCATGCAAGGTCATTTAACCCATAACACAGATGTGGAAGCAACCCATAAGGCACTTCAGACCCACCCTTCCCAGGAGTGACTTGGGCAGCGGCGCAGCAGGAGTAGCCTCCTGTAAGTGGCATTGCTGCCGCTTACTGGGAAGGACAAGGTGGCAGTGAGGTCAGGGTTGTGCAGGTACACTGGCAGAGCCAATTCGGTCCTTTGGCACAAACCAAACCTTGCTAAGCGCCAGTGGCACTGCTGCTATGGGCTATTGCTGTGGCTCTGCTCCACTGGGCAAGGCACTCCTGTTCCCCGGAACTGACAAAGACATACATGAGGCTACCCTCTTTCTGTCCTTGCAGTGGCCTTGAGAGTGTGTGGCTGGCATGGAGACCTGTATTTCCTGTGCTGCAACCAAAAGCAACGGGTGGAAGGAGGAGGAGACGTTTGCAGGGACAAAGTGACAGGTGGGAAAGGGTTAAGCACACCCTGCGGCTCCTCTGCAGCCTCTCTCCCCAATTGCCACTTTGCAGCTGTTTGGAGGCAACTGGGGTGTCCAGCGCCATGTTTGCAGCCAGGAATATAGCTCTGTTCAGCCCTAAGGATAAACTCTTGCAATGGAACTCAGCAGCATTTAGTTTGTTTTTGGTTGTTAGTTTGTTAATGTGGCTAATATAATAGATTATGAGTGCTGTAGTGCTTTGTGAATCTTATAACATGACCTGTGTGGTGGCTGTGCTGTTTAGCTTTTTTTTTTAGTTGTTTCGTTAATAGTGTTTTATAGAAGGTGCTTGCTTTACTGATTATTTGTTAATTATTCTATAATTGTGGTGTTCTATCATGTTATTGTCATTGATTGTTTGTGAGCCACTTTGTGACTCATGTGAGTGAAAAGCAGCATAGAAAATGAAATGAACTCACTCCTGTAAGGTGGGGCCTACCTCTGACAGGGAGATTATGGGCCTTCCTTTCTTCCCAGGGGTCACAGTAGTACTGGCTCATGGATCTCACAGTCGCTTGGCCCACCACAGGCTTAAATCCAAACTCTCTGTGGTCTATCACCTTCAGTTCGATAGGAAGCGCATAATCTTCATCCACAGGCAGGTACTAAGAGAGATCAGGAGGGGCTGCATGAGGTTTTTCTAGGAGAGGAACGCCTGGGGATCCATTTGAGGGATGATGAGACAAAGGCAGCTGTGCACATACTGTCATGCTGTCCAAGTGAGGAGATGACACCTCCAAGGTTTCAGTATAGCTAGTAACTAAAAAGATGCCTATTTAAATGAGCATGCCTGGCCTAAGGATGCTTGCTTAGATAAGCATTTGTGGCTCTTGACGACACACGCTACCAGTTTGGCTAGAGGCAGGGCTGGCCCAAGACATTTTGTCACCTGAGGCAAACCACAAAATGGCATCCCCTCTCCTCCCACAAGGGAAGAAAGGGTGAGAGAAGATCTACATCTGGAACAAGGGTGGGAGGAGACCAGCAGTGCCTCCTGTTCACTAAGATCCCATATGGGACAGCTGAATATTCCGGCATTGCAGGGGGCTTGGCTAGATGATCCCATGGGTCCCTTCCAACTCTACAATTCCATAGGATTCTAAGAAGCTACTGTGGAGGTGGCATGGGAGGCCTGCTGAGGAGGCAGCAGACCCAGCCCCCAAGGAGCACGCTGCAACTGTTGGTAGCACTGTGGGGGCAGCAGTGGGCAACGCATTCCTTGGAGGCCAGATTTGCTGCCGCTGTGAATCCTGCTGCTTGAGGCGGTTGCCTCACCTTGCCTCATGGGTGGGCCAGCCCTGCATAGAGGCTGGAGGGAAAGTATAGCTAGTAAAGGAGACATGAGGCAAAAGGTCACAGTGAAAATGTGGATTGCAAAATCTGATTAGCAAACTCTAAAATGGTGGAAATTATTCTTATTCTTATTATAGGAGGAGAGGTTAGTTTCATCTCGGGTCTTAAAATTCACCCTTGGAAACTGTCTCTGCCATGTGCTAGGGGCCCACTCACCACTTTCATGAGATAGATATTGATTGGAAAATTGGAGTGCTCTTGGAGATTCCTGATGACTGGCGTCTGAAGCGTTTCTCCTCCACACTCTATGATGAGACTCGGATTGCTGATGGCCAGCAGATTGTAGGTCTTCATGTCCCGCAGGCCCCAAGCCAGGATCTGTGGGAAGATCGTGATAAATATATATAAAAGCAACAGCTCAGCAGAAAGTGGGGCCACAGGGCCTGAGGCTCTGCTTTCTGGATTGGCTGCAGGGTTGGACCAATCCATCCATTTTACTTCCCCTGAACCTTTGAAGAATTAAATGATAATTGTGGAGTTTACACCCCCCCGTGCAATCTTTTTAATTCATGATGTTTTATTATGCTTTATTCTCCCCCCCCCCCCAAATGCATGCTGTAAGCCACCCAGAGTGGCTGGGGAAACCCAGCCAGATGGGCAGGGTAATAATAATAATAATAATAATAATAATAATAATAATAATAATAATAATAATAATAATAATAATAATAATATCATCTTGTGGCTTTACACTCACCTCAATGGCCATCAGCCTTAAGATGGGCCGGATTCCTTTAGGGATTATGTATGTCCCATCCTTCCATGCAGGCGGTGGAAGCTTTCCTAAGGATCCATCCTGGGGAGAGAAGATGAAGAGCTCTGCTGAACAGAGATCTACTTTTCTTTTTTTAGCCAGTGATGGATGACATTTTCTGGAGGATAACTATTGGCTTTAAGAGCCCCTGAGAGCAAATCTGGAGAGTAGAAATCTAGAGAGTAGGGTGTAGTAGACAAATTTCTTTTGCTGGGGCAGGAGGTTGCTCCTTCGAACCTCCCAGATGTTTTGAATTACAACCCCCATCATCCCCAGGGAAGGTGGCTGAGGAGTAGAACTGATGGGACTGTAGTCCAAAATATCTGGAGGGCACCAGGGATAGTGAAGGCTGCTTTAGAGCCGCTGGGAAACTAAAGACTAGCTTAAGAAATGTTTTAAAATTGCAGAATGTTAAGACGATGTTGATTCTGAAATTAAGGGGCTGCTAGCTGTAATTATTACGTAAATATGAAAAGAAAGCTGAAAAGTTTAATAGAAATTAAGGGAAGGATTTGTTGAAGAGAATTAATTAGAGAATGGAATGCAGTAAGGAGAGGTATGAGGAAGTCGGGAAAGAAATTTTCATGAACATAAGGGAATGAAGTTATATATGTGGTTTTCTTTTTTCTCTTGTCTTTTTGTATGTATTTCTGTTTTTCTTTTTTGGTGTTTTTTGTGATTTTTATGTCTTATAAAATTTGTGAAAATGCTAATAAATATCTTTTTTTAAAAAATAGAGCTGCTGGGAAACTCAAAGAAAATTGTTGCTTGCGACTGCATGACTCTTTTATTCAGTCTTTTCAGGAGTTGTAGCTTAATTTGGGTTTATTCCGGTGTACCTAAATGTCAGGAGTGAGCCAGCAGTAAATCACACCATTGAAGATGGAGTGAACTTTCTGTTAGCAAGAACAGAGTCTGCACAGATTTGGAGGAATGCCAGGCCCAATGAGCACAGCAGCTCGTGTCTGGTAGGTCTTGCCTCCTGGATCAGTTGCCAAGCCTGAAAGTCTCTGCCTCACCACAGCCATCTAAGTTCCCTCCTCTCCAGGAGTTTTCTCAAGCAATTGGAGACAATGTCTGCAATGAAGTCAACCTCTCCCCCACCCTTTTCATGCTTCTTGTGTTCCTGGGAGACCACAGGAGAGGGGAGCTTGTCGGAGCAGGAAGGGGCGGACGGACTCCTGTCACTTTGCACCAGCCTGACTCATCTCTGCCTCTTGGCCTCCCTCATCCCACTTTCCTGCTTAAGTTTATGACTCTGATTCTGGACTCTGCCACAGACTCTCCCAGCTCACTAAGCCCTGTTACCTCTCCAGCTTCTGACACTGCTTTCCAGGCTTCTCCCACTTCTCCCAGTGACCACTCACTGTTGTCCCACCATCACTGCCCAGACTCTGTGCCTTATTCCCTTGAGAGTTCTCCTGCTAGTTCCACCATTCCTCTGCATCCCACCAGTCTTTCCCCCAGGCCAACTCTTTTCCCCAGGCCACTTTCCTGCTCTAAATCCCCCCCCTGCAAAAGCAGCTGTTAAAGCAAATGGGGAGGGAGAGGAGAGAGGAATGATCTATAGATAGCTGTACTTTTTCCTAAGTGGAGCTAAAAGCACCTGGCATAAGGCATAATTTAATTTGTTACCTTCTTGTCCAACAGAAGCTCAAAAGCAGCCAGGAGCTGACCGGAATCCTCCTGTTCTTTGATGATTGTATACTTCTGGAGGCGGGGTAGTCTTCGTGAGCTGAGATCCAGGTGCACACTTGGGATGCACAAGCTCCTTCCCATGAAATAATGGGAGTGGCCCTGAAAGAGACACAGAACAAGGGGTGAAGGTTTTACAGGGTAGGTGTGCAAGAGGAGTGGTTAAAAGCCAATAGTAGATTTGGCTGCCTGTATGTGGGCAATAGTGTAGGGTCAGAAAGCAAACAGACAGGAAATGTTGGACATGCTGAAGACTGTACTTGGTGTTATAATCTAGTTGTTCCCCAATGTGGAAATTACAGTCCGAAGCAGCTGGAGGGCACTGGATGGGGAAGGACAAGTTTAAAAGAGACTAGGAATGGGCGAATCCATCAATTTCAGTTTCTCTCTTTTCTGATCTTACATTCAGTTCTCCCCATTTCATTTCCACATTAGTTTGTGGTTTTTTCATTTTCAAAAAAGTTCTCATGAAAATTCATATGCGTCTCAGTGCAAATTTCTCCTAACTGTATACATGTTAGTTGCCTAACACTTACATTTCTGCAAAGCAGTGTTTCCTAATATAATGCATTTTTCTATGTTATTTTCACATATATTTTTATGAACACTTTACTCAAACATATGCATTTTTGTACATGTTACATGGAGGGAGAACTACATTGCAAAATTCAAAGAAGTGTGAATTCTGAAGGGGGCATGTTTCTGTTTGTGTGTTGTTGAGAAGTGCGAATTAGGTAGATTTGCCTTTAAATGTGAACCAAATCAAATTTATTCTCCATCCTTACTAGAGAGCAATCTCCATTTTGAACTGGACTTATGCATATTTGTAACATTTAAGGATTATTGCTTGCCTGATTTTCAGCAGTATAGCTCTTGAATTCTGGCAAGTATTTTGATATGAGTAAACATTGTCTTTTTCTTGTTTACTCAGTAGTCTGAGAGTGATTTCTTTGTTAAGAGGGAAACAAAGTCTATCAAAAGCATCCTTGGAAATCACAATTATTCTAGAAGGTTACACTGACCTGTGGTCCCCAGCAGGTGGACCAAGAATGAATTTGGCTCCTGGGCTGAAAAAAAATTACCGTATTTTTCGCTCTATAGGGCGCACTGGACTATAGGGCACACCTAGCTTTTTTGGGGGGGGGAATGTGCAATGCACTCCCCGGGATTCGGGCTGCTGCCTGCTATCCGCAAGCCTTGGGAGCCCAGCGGGAACTCCCACCGCGCTCCGAAGGCTTGCTGATAGCTTCCTGAAGCCTGGAGAGCGAGAGGGGTCGGTGCGCACCGACCCCTCTCGCTCTCCAGGCTTCAGCGAAAGCCTGCATTCGCCCCATAGGACGCACACACATTTCCCCTTCATTTTTGGAGGGGAAAAATGCGTCCTATAGAGCGAAAAATACGGTAGTCACCCCAAACTAAAGCAAGTGTTTGTTGACATATGTTGCATGGAATTCACTGCTATGAGATGTGGTGTTTTGCCACATTTGCAATTTGACTAATTTATAGAGGGGGGGTCGTCTTATCAGGGACTATTAAAAATGATAGCCAAATGGAACCTCCACGTTCAGAGGTAGTCTACCTCTTAATATCAGATACTGGGGATAAATGAAAGAGGAGGGCTGTTGCCTTCCTGCCCTGCTTGTGGACTTCCTGGAGATGGACTAACTGGGAAACAGGATGCCTGAATAGGTGGGTCTTTGGTTAGTTGTTACTCAAGTTAAAGGCTGGAGGGAAAGCACCCAGGAATGCCTTCTGGACTGTCCACGGTGCTGTTATCACAGGTTAATAATGCCAGAAAAGAGATGCCTGAATTCCAGTTGCCCTTTTGCTTGCCACCTTTTTCTGTTGACTTCATGGGCCTGTGACGAGAGCCCCATGCCTATCTCAGGGTTAGGTCATCTGCTTTGCATGCAGAAGGTCCCAGGCTCAATCCCTGGCATCTCCAGGTAGGGCTGGGAAAGACTGTGTTGGAAATCCACTGCCAGTCAGAATACAGATAATATCATGCCAGACAGGCCAATGGTCTGGCTCAGCGTAGGGAAGCTTCCTATGCACATACACTTGCGTCAAAGTCAAAGACCTCCAAGGCCACCACAGGTGGATCTTGCTCAGTTGCTCGAGGGTCTCCATAGATCAAGATGTTTTCAAAGATAAGGGTCTGGTCCCAGCAGGGGTGCAGCGTGCCAGAGATGGTCTGGGTATGTTGGCTCATGTGAAGGAAGGAAATGTGGGCCAAAGGATCTAGCAGAGAGGAAATAACAGGAGATGGAAGAATTACCGATACGGAGTCAAATATCACCTACATGTTTCCCAAGACCACACTACGCTATAAGCTTAAAATGGATGAATAGCCATTCACCCCCCCTCTTTCTTGGGAACTCTAGCTTTAAGGTGGGTGAGTCTGGGGATCCCCAACAGAGAATTCTCAACATTTGCACTCCCCACCCACCATTGGATTGGTCCAGCTATAAGCATCAACTCTTTCCCCCAGGCCACTTTCCTGCTCTAAATCCCCCCCCTGCAAAAGCAGCTGTTAAAGCAAATGGGGAGGGAGAGGAGAGAGGAATGATCTATAGATAGCTGTACTTTTTCCTAAGTGGAGCTAAAAGCAACATTGGGAGGGTGTGGGGGGATGTTAGATGGGGAAATGGCGAAGAGGGGGGGAAGTGGTGGACTGAATATGCCTGTAGGAGAGAGTCAAGAGAGTTAAAATACCGCCGCTCAGACCCTGGAAACGGGCTGCTAGCAGGATCGATGTCTTTTGGAATGTTCATTGACAGCGTTTAGAACGTTCATTGACAGGTAGCTAAATAAGAGAATACATTGTTTCTACTGTCTCCGGCTGCTTTTAAAGAGGAGTAAAAGTAACTGAAAATTGAAACTAACTTTGGATTATTGGAACATTGTTTAAAAGAGGACAGTACTGACTAATGCAAATAGAAACTGTTTCCCCTAGTGGAAGCTTTTGAAATTGGTTGCTCTATAGGAGCTGGGCTAGGGGAATTTCCAGCTGCAAGATAAAGAAGTGTGAGACTCTGGGACTGACCTTGAGTCTCTTAAGTGTTATGACAAATGGAAAGGAAAAAATAGACGGAATGTCGACAGAAGAGGCCTTAGCGGTCGTATTAGGGAAAATAAACGATTCGCTGGAACAGCTTCACAAGAAAACAGACGTGATGAAATATTAAAATAGACTTAATAATAGAAAGTTTAAATAATCTGGGACAAAAGGTGAATACCAATACAGAAACCATCCAGAAATTGATACAGGAATCTACTCTGATACGGCAAACTGTGGATGAAGTCAAGGAGAAAACCCTTGCTGCTGAATTTAAAGCAATTCAACTGGAGAGAGAGAGAGCCCCATCCATACAAGGGCAACTTGATGAACATAAGATGACATTTGTTATGATTGAACTTAAAGAGAAACAGATGAATTTGAGGATCAGAGCCCTACCTGAGGAAAAGGAAAGCTTGACAGAGTTTCAGGAGGAGACAGGACTAACATCGGTTGAGAAAGAGAGGTATTTTTTTTAATAAGATTTTTATTAAGATTTTTACATTACAAAAAATAAAACAAAAATAAAACAAAAAGAGGGGAAAAAATACAGAATAAGAATTGTTAAAAACAATCAATCTTTCCATCACATTATTTTCCATTTACTTGTTTCTCGGACCTCCTCATACCTCTCTTTTTTGTTTTCCAATTCAATTTATTAGCTCAGTAATTTGTTTTCCTCTTTATTCTACCCAAATCCTTATTCTTAAATTGTTGTAATCTTGAAATTTTACTTTTATATACCCATTTTTTCATATTCTTTTAACCCATTACAGCTAGAAACCACTTGATTTCAATCCAACATTATTCTAAATTTCATTAATTTTACAATGTCTCTGTAGATAATCTTTAAATTTCTTCCAGTCTTCCACCGATTCTTCCACCGAGAGGTATTTGGGGGTTAGTATGGCTGCCAGAAATGTGAATTTATTCAAGGACAACTGTGAAGGACGTTGGATTGAAGAGAAGGGGGATTTGGAAATATGGTCAAATCTGAAGTTGTTATTGTTGGGCCGAGTTGCTGTGGTGGGGATGAGGGTGGCTGTGTTGTCGGGGATGTTGCTTTTGTTTCAAACATTGCAAGCTTTGGATGGGATGGATTGTTTCAGGAGGTGGCAGAGGGACGTCTCTAGATTTGTTTGGCAGGGCAGGAAGCCACGAGGAAAATTTAAGATATTGACGGATGCCAAAGAAGGAGGTGGACTTGCCCTGCCAGACCCCTAAACTTTGTTGTGAACTATCTGCTTTTTGCTGGCTGAGAGAATGGTTGCTTCTTGAAAGCACTGAAGTGTTGGATAATGGCAGATGAAGTTGATGGACTATATGGAATTGGCGGAAATGACTGGCAAGATCCGAGACCAGGGAGAAGAGTCGGAGGAAGAAGACTGGAAAAAGTTTAAAGACTATTTATAGAAATATGGTAAAATTAATGAATGCTAGAAGAATGTTGGAATGAAGTTATATGGCTTTAGTAGAAATGTTACAAGGAATTAAGTATAAATAGATTAATAGAAAATTAAAGGAAAAAATAAGGCAAGAATGTGTTAAGATAATTATAGGATAGAAAACAGAGGAAAATGGAAAGGAATTGCTGAAACAATAAATAGAAGTGGAATACAAAAAGGGAGGTGTGAGGAGGTCGCTGGAAATAAGCGAATGAAAGATGGGATGTTGAAAATGTTTGAGGTGATTTTAAATTGTCTTTGTTTTTGTTTTGTTTTGTATGTGGCGTTTTTGTATTGTATTTGTATTGTTCTTTTTTCTTTTTTCTTTTTTCTTCTTTCTTGTAGTGTTGTGTTGAAATTGTTTGAAAAGCAATAAATATCATTAAAAAAAAAGAGATGGGGAAATGGCATTTTAAAAACAGCACTGTTGCCCTGATCCAGTCTGAGCATGATTTGAGGATAAGATGAAGACGAAGATGAAGATGAAGATGATGCTGAAGAAGAAGAGGGCAGGAGATCCAATACTGGATCTCTTGCAACACAGCTTTTTTGCCCTGACCTGAGCTCCGGAAAAAAAAAAATTACCTGTGGTCTGAAATGGGAGGGGACACCAAGATTCTGCCCCTCCTAAATTCAAAGCGTAACACAGGCATTCGAGTGCCTCTGGGGAAATGGCCTCTTGTGAGGAAAGAGATGAGGACAGGGAGGAGTGAATGATAGAGGGCATGGGAGGGCAGAGGACTGGGAATCATAGAATGATTAGAGTAGCAAGGGACCCCAGGGGTTATCTAGTCCAACCCCTGCAATGCAATTACTTGTTTCCATTGCACCTACCTGCAGAACTCTTAGCACTAGTTCCAACTAGGTCTCTTGCTTGGTAGATGTAGCAGCGCAACTGGAAATAGACAGGATCTGAAAGGAGGATGTCTTTTTTTAAAAGAAGAAGAAGAAGAAAGAACTGCACTTTCCTTCTAGTTTGGCTACAATATACCACCCAGACTTGCAAACAGGGATGTAGGAAGGCAAAGTTTTTCCATTTCGCTCTGTATTCATCGCATGCCTCTCTTCCACCCAAACCTTGCTGCTCATCTTCCACCAAAAACCTCGCTGTCCATTGTGGTGAGCTTATGTGATTGATTAAATAAATTGCACAAGTTATGTTGTCATTATGTTATTCCACCCCATTCATTTCAATGCAAAGGAAATGCATTGCAAATGGTGGAGTGGGAAGCACCGTTCCAGACATGGGATAAATTCGCAAACACCAGCAATTTCTGCTCCTGCTTCTGTTTTTGTCCGAATTCTCTGCAAACTCCCTACTTGCTCTGTTAGAGAGTCTCCTTGTCCATCTCAGGGGATGAGTTATGCCCCAGAATGCTTGGGAGAACCCCAAGGTTGACAGAAATAGAAAAGAATCTTTCAAAATACAACCACCCCGCTAAGGATGCGTCTGCCTCAATACAGCCCAATAAGTGCTGAGCATGCTCAGTGGCCATGGAATGCCGGGTGACCACTGAAAACGAAAAACAGAACAGGGAGAAAATATCCAGAAAGTGGCACAAACAAGGACACTCTAGGCATTTTGACCCATCAGAAGATCAGCTTTCAATTCATATCGAAGTAACTTACATAGATTTAAAATACATCAAAATTGGTTTAGCAAACTGGTTTTGCATTTGCTCTTGGCAGGCACAGAACAGCCAAGTGTCACAGCTGGAGGTGATCCAGCAGTTTGGCCAAGTCCTGGAGAAAGGGGAGAACATCTGGGAGGGGTAACAGCAGGGGCGGACTTTGGCCTTTCATATTTCAGCAGTGCCCTATGTGAGCCCAAAGTTCAGCACTGCCCTCCTCTCACCCTCCGTTCTGCTCAATTCACTATGTTGTACTTGCGAGCCCTGTGGCACCCTCTAGGCTCAGCGCCTGGTGTGGTAGAACCAGATGCGCTGCTTTAAATCTGTCTCTGGATAACAGTCCTTTGTCTTGGATACCCTTAAAGCCCAAGCCTGGCTCATCATTTTACAGTTCCTAAATTCATATTTTATTAATTTTTTTACTTACTTTTATATTCCACCTTTCCTCCAAGGAGTTCAAGGTGGCATACATAGAAACCATGGCACGTATTCTATAGATTTATGATTGCTCCATGTAAGCTTTGAATGCACTATTTGCCAAAGAATTAATGATCATATTTGGGAAAATTTCTGAGTTCAGGAATCAATGTGGGGTCAATCAGGGCTACCAGTGGTTTCTTTTCTGTCACTTTTCTTTCCACTTGATTCTGTTTCTTGACCATTGTATCTGTCATGGAATCTGGTATTTACTTGTTATTTTATGTGCAGCAGGACAGCCTTCTTTTTCCATGTGCTCTTATTTGGACAAACTGTTGGATATGCATATGCATTTCCTTCTCTTGAGTTTGTAGTTAATGCATGAATTGCTTTAAACTACAAGAGGGCACTTTGTGTGTAGCTATTTAGCCAACAGTGTTTGTAAGCCTCTATGTCCAACCCTAAAAGATGTTTGTTCTTCTCTCCATAAAATATGTCTGCTGTTTCTCTCTTATATCCACTCATCAGGTAAATAGTTCCTGCATGAATAAAGCCTTCGAACTCCAGAAACTGTAAGTCATTCTCATTCACCCAAGCTGCTAAGGCCTGTTAACACAGACTACTCACTCTTGAACATGCAGAAGATAAGTGGGGTGTTCTTCTTCAGGAGGGCTTGAGAGGGAGCCTTTTCTGGCTCTTTCTCATCTTTCTTTTCTTCTTTCTTTCCTATCTCAATTTTCTTCTTTTTCCATTGGCTTTCAATTTCCACACCCTGAAAAGAGATGACATAAAAAAAATTAAATAAAAAAAAAGCCATAAGTGTACATTTTAAAAAACCCCTGCTACCCATACAAAACATGCAAATAAAGCACAGGAGCACATCGCCTTTTAGCTATTTTGCCAAATTTATTCCAGTTTTGCTAGTCATGGTATGTGTGTGTGCTCACCTGTGGAATTGGAACAAATGTCAATCCGTGGAAAACCCGTTTGACATTTGGTCCAATTCAGCTGTAAATAGCATGTATCCCTGGAGAAAGCGGTAGGACAAAAAAGACCCCGCTCAGACCCTAGCCCACACATCATGAACCTGTGCCTAGAAATTATGTGGACGAGTCCTTTGAAAGCCAAAAGACTGGCTTCATGTCCTCTGAATGAATCACTTGCCAGCTGTGCCACAGCTGAGGCAGAAGGCACCTGCCTTTTCTTACCAGTGAACCCTCCAAGAGAAAAATGGAGGCCACACCGCTGGGCGACATCGGGATGAGCTTCCTGTGCCAGCATCGCCGTCGAAAGATGTCGCTGGGATGCCGCTGCAGGTGGAACCTCCAGCCATGGAGTGGAGCATATTCCCAAGTCTCTTCTTTCAGCCTTAACTCTGAGTGCTGCAGGAAATAGATGGAAAGAGAGGCATGAAGTGAGCTGGAGAAAAGATAGTGATTAGGTCACCACATATGATCCTGGTATCAAGGCCATTTGAGACCCCCTGGATGGAATTGAAGGTTTTATGGGGGTTCACTTCAACGCTGGTCATTAACAGTAACAATGAAGATTGTGATTTGATTTGGGGCCCCAGTTTAGACAGCCATGTGTGTTACTACAATTTTGACACACACAATGTTACATTGCATTTCATTGTCATTGCGATATATTTTGAGGTTTCATGTATGTTTTGTTTTTGTGGTTTTACTTAACTACACTGTTACTTCACATGTGGGAATTATTATGGTTAGTGCTAGTATTAGTGATGTTTGGTTTTGAATGTGGAATTTCATATTGTGATTCTAATATTGGTTCTTTTTTGTTGGGCCAGCTTTAGAAATGCTTTCACAATCCCCCCCCCCAAAAAAAAGAGAAATATTTTGGAGCACATGCAGTTTTGCATCCTAAACTCACCATTACAGTAATAAAAAGGGGGTTTGTTCCTTGATGCTACAGACTTGATGCTACAGACATTAATTAGTTGTGACTAGGCACCATTTTAAAATAATGAATGAGAAGCTGTAACCATGTATGTGCTGCCCCCACTCAACCATAAAAAATCTGTTAAAATGAAGAAGAAAGGAGGCTGCCCTACCCAGCCCCAGCCCCACTGAGCTCTGGCGTGGCCCATGTGATGATGCTTGGGTCTGTTTGCCACAGCCTGACCACCTGCCACTTGCTGGGCAGTCTGTTCTGTGGGGCCTTGGGATTTACCCCCAGGATCCATAAGAATGCAAGAAGAGCCCTGCTGGATCAGGCCCATGGCCCCTTGTCCTGTTCTCACAGTGACCCCAGAGATGCCCCAAAGGGAAGCCCACAACCAGACACTCTCCTTTCCTGCTGTTTCCAGCAACGCTCATTCCTTAGTCTTTAGCTGCAAGACTGGGCACTTTATTGCAACATTTAATACAACCTTGAGGGTTTCTAGCTCAACTACAAGCTCTCTGGAACCAATATTTAGTGTCACCTCACCTGTGTTGTAGAACACTTCCAGCAGAGATGTGACACGTATTGGTATTTTGTTGTATTTTGGTTAAAAGGGAAAAAAAATACAAGAAAACAATAACAAGTAGAATTCCCTGGAGGCTTAGATCCAGGTTTGTGGCAAGTGCTCTTTGGTGCGAATGCCCTAGCAGAGGTTTAAAACCACAAAATATGTAGCAAAGCAAAGTAAATATGTAGCATAGACTGTTAGACTTTTAAAATATCCTCTTCTAGGTTGCTTCCAAAGTTCCCCTCTACCCTTATCACAGAAAGAGACCACATGATTGGTAAGTTAAAAATGGTTTACTTACAAACTCTTCAAAGGTCACATTCATTTGGTTTCCCATATAGTAACCAGAAAAGATAGGCAGTTTAACTTATGTTCCAAAATGGTAAATGTTTCTAAATTATTTGTATTGAAACACAAAGATAGCTTGCTAAAGCCACATGATCTAAGTTTGGAGCATCCAGCTTAGACCTCCTTACTGGTAAGTATCAGGAATGTGGGGCCCCTGAGCACACCGAGAGAGTCAGCCTTGGAAGTTGAGCTGAGTGAAGAAGAGGTTAACTCTTCTGAGAGCTGTCTGTCTGATTTCCGAGAGAGCAGCCCAGGGCCCCTCCTCATCTCCAGGGAAAGAGCGTTTAGTTCCCAGGAGGAAGAGGAGGAGGAGTTGGATCCTGACCAAGACATTGCCAGGCAACCATCAAATAAGACTTCCTCTCAGGCTGGATCTTCGGAGGGAGATTGCATTCAATCCGAGAGTCCAAGAACTCGTAGGTTAGAATGAAGGAGGGGGAAGAGAAGGAAGGCGGGATTTTGGCGTTCCTCCTGTAGGAGAGGGCGGGACGATGACTCGGACTGGAGCAACTAATGAGATCATGGCTGTCTGCCCTGCTTTGAGTGTGTTTCTTTCTTTCTTTCTTTTTAATAAACTTCTAACAAACTAGAGGGGAGTCTTCGCTGCTTTATCAGGCTGCTCGCCTGCAGAGGTCACTATAGTAGGGTTAACATGGAGGAAGAAGAGTGATAACAAATAGTTTGGTAACCCTTCCTAGCAGGACAGTGTACTGTATGGTCTTAATCCCTTCATGGATTAATTATGTTGGTTATATGAGGCTGGACAGCAAGCACCCTCCCTTTTTACTAGCAGGCACCTCTTGAATGCTTTTTTATGTCCCTTATCTCTGTGCCAGTAATTTTAATAATCATTTTGTACCCTTTCCATGAAGTATTATATTTTATTGTTTTTATTGTTTTGTGGGCAGTGTCTAAGCTGCAGTACCAGCCTGCCTGAGTGTCCTGTCAGTTGGCACCCCCCCAGGGGGTGCCAATCCCTGTCCACCTGGTCCCCATAAAAGTCCTGGCCTCAAGAGTTTGCTCTGCATTTATGGCTGACTTTTAATCCCTGACATTCTCTGAACAAGCCCTTGGGCACAACAGCTGTGAGCACCACTGCCAGTTACCAGCCGAAGGAAGGCAGCCATTTTTCCTTCTTGGTTCTCGCTGGCCAGGTTCCGGCAGCGTTTCCTGAGCCAGCGCCGCCGCCGGTGGGTGTGGTAGGTCTTCTCGGCTGCATTCCAAGAACGGGGGAACTCAGCGGGCGGGAGAGCAACGCCATACTCCCAACCTAAGGGAGGAAATGTATTCTCATGAGGCTCCAGGCAGTGACTCCAGAAGATATACGGTCATTGTTCTCAGGAGTGGCCCCAGGGCCAAGACAAACACAAATGGAAAACTTGCCAGCATCGTCCACAGCACGATTTTCCTCCACTTTCCAGTCTTCCACAAAGAGCCAGCCTTGGGGGCACAAAATCTCTTCCTTTGGAGGGGCAGGGGAACCACTCTAAAACAGAGAGGGCAGGGGGCAAAATGGGTGTCTAAGCAGCAATATTTAAAATGTGCAGGGCATTGCAAATCTTGGGGGCTCCAGTGCAGGAGAGGGTTTTGAGGTACTATTGAAAGCCAACCTTTTTAGGCTTGAGGGCATGTTAGAATATTCAAGTGAGTGCCATAGCACCCCTGCCCTCACTGACCAGCTCTCTTCGTCCCCCTTGCTCAATCCCTCCCTCACGAGACAGAAAGAGAGTCCGTGTACACCTGCATGCACACACTTCACTTTCCCAAGGGATCTGGGTAAAAGTTGGTTAAGGCAGAATTAACCTGAGACTTGAAAAGCACATAAAGCTGAAAGAGAAACTTCCTAAGCATTTTTCAAGGGAGGAAAAGATAGTCATCTTCTCCATCTAATGGCTAAAGGGGCAGTGGTGGTGCTTGGAGGCTTTGGGGCACCAGGGGAAGATCACAAGGGTGCCATCGCATTCCTGGGCACCACACTGTTGGTCCCTGAGTCTTTTTTCAGATTATTGACCTCCCAGCCTGAAATATACTCAGAGTCGCAAAGTGATTTCATGCTCTTTATTCAGCTCATAGTGGTGAGGAGGAATGAATGAAAGTCCCCTCAAAGTATCTGCTTTATATACATTATTTACACAATGGGCTGCACATGATTGGTTAATTCTGGAATTCTACTGTAAGCCAATCAGGTTGTGGATTCACTTATATCTGGAGCATGATTGGGTGGTTCCTGCCAACCAATCATACTGCTGCATTGTTCTTGGACCAATCAGACTGCTGCATTCTGAATCCTATTGTTCTAGGACCAATCAGACTGCTGCAATTTGGATCCTATTGTTCTAGGACCAATCAGACTGCTGCAGTTTGGATCCTATTGAACTCAGTACATAACACCCCTCCCCTCTAAGTTCCAGTCCTGCCCGGGAGGTCGTATTCATAGTCTTCAAGGTACGCCGGCGGCCTACGTGTGCGTTGCGGCCTGTGGTGTTCCCTAGTCCGGGGTTCAGGTTCTGGCTCGTGTTCCAAGGATGCTGGCTGTGATGGGGCTGTTTGGTCTGGTGCAACCGGCTCGCTCAGTCGTGGTTCTGGTTCCGGTGTCCTTTCGGCCTCACGGGTCCTCTCTGTATTTACTGATTCTGCCTCTCCTGCTGGCCCCTCCTGCTCTATGGGCCTCACTGCCCCGCTGTTCCCTTGGGTCTCTTCTGACCTGTCCTCTTCCTGGGTTTCTCCCGGGAATCGTCGCCGTATCTGGTCGCAGTGGCGGCGCCAGCATTGCCCCCCATCCGTTAGCACCTCGTACGACACGGGGCCAGTGACCCTGGTGACTGTGGCGGGTACCCATGCTGGGCCTGCCCCAAAATTCTTTGCGTACACTAGGTCCTGGGCCTCGAAGGTCCGGGGGTTCCTGCCTTCCCCCACCACTACCTCATCCTGAGCTCTATCGGGGTGAAGGCGGTCCAATCTGATTGCAAGGCGCTGACCCATTAGTAGTTCAGCGGGGCTCCGGCCAGTCGTTGAGCTGGGGGTGCTGTGCTGTGCTAGAAAGAATGTGGCAAGGCGGTACTCCCAATCCCCTTGCGTCATGCGGCGAAGGGTGTCCTTGGTGGTCCGCACCATGCGTTCTGCTTGGCCATTGGTGGCAGGGTGGAATGGCGCCGAACGGATGTGGCGGATGGCGTTCTGTGCTGTGAAGGTTTGGAATTCTCCTGACGTAAATGCAGTCCCGTTGTCTGAGACAAGAGTGTCAGGGAGCCCGTGGGTTGCAAACAGCCTGCGTAGTACCCGGATGGCTGCGGACGTGGAAGTGGACGGTACCAGTGCGACTTCCAGCCATTTGGTGTAGGAGTCCACCACTATGAAGAATGTTTTCCCCTGAAAGGGGCCAGCGAAGTCCACATGCAGGCGTGACCATGGTGCTCGGGCGGACTCCCAGGACTGGACTGGGGCCCTTGGGGGATCTGGGCGGGATTCTTGGCAGGCCTGGCAGTGTTTGACCCAGGCCTCTATCTCTCCGTCGATCCCTGGCCACCACACATAACTCCTGGCAAGGGCCTTCATTCTTACTACCCCTGGGTGTGTCTCGTGTAGGGCTGTGAGGACCCTTTTGCGGAGGGGCTGGGGAACAACGACCCTGCTTCCCCATAACAGGCACCCCTTGTGGGCCGACAGTTCATGTTTGCGTGTTGTGTAGCCAGCGAATTCTGGCCCAGGGCTGCTGCTGGGCCATCCCCTCCACACCCAGTCCAGGACCCGGGAGATGACCCTATCTTTCTTGGAATGGTGTGCAACTTCTTGTGCCTGAATGGGGCGGTCGGGAAGCAGCTCCAGGCTCATAACCTCTTGTGCAGGTGCTGGGTCGGGGCCTGTTTCCGGTAGTGGTAGCCTGCTGAGGGCGTCCGCATGGCCCATTGCCTTCCCCGGGCGGTGAATCAGTGCATACTGGTAGCTGGCAAGGAAAATTGACCACCTGAGGACGCGAGGAGACAGCACTTGGGGGGTCTGCTTTTCGGGGGCAAACAAGCCAAGCAACGGCTTGTGGTCAGTCACCACGGTGAAGGGCCGCCCGTACAAGAAATCATGGAATTTTTTTACTCCCTTCACGATTGCCAGACCCTCCTTGTCTATTTGCGAGTAGTTCCGCTCGGTTGCGTTGAGTGTCTGGGAAAAGTACGCCACCGGTACCTCTCTTCCATCCGGGAGTTGGTGCCCCAGGACAGCGCCAATGCCATAGGGTGAGGCGTCGCATGCTAGCACCACCGGCAGCCTCTCGTCAAAGTGTGCCAAGACCGAGTTTGAGACAAGCAAGTCCTTGACTGCCTGGAATGCAGCCTCCTGGCGCTGGCCCCACACCCAAGGGGCCCGCTTGTCCAGGAGTCTGTGTAGGGGCTCTGCTACCGCCGCCTTGTGGGGAAGGAAGGAATGGTAAAAGTTCAATAGTCCCAAGAAGGCCTGAAGTTCAGTCTTGCTCTTGGGCGCTGGGGCATCACAGATGGCCCGTACCTTGTCCCCAGTCGGGTGGACCCCTTCTGCGTCCACCATAAATCCCAGAAAGTCCACCTGAGGCACTCCTAGTAGACATTTTTCCCGCTTCACCTTGAGACCCGCCGTCTGGAAACGGTGCAGAACGGTGTGGAGGCGGTCCTCAAACTCCTCTGGTGTGGGCCCGGCAATCAACACATCATCGAAGAAGGGGGTGACGCCAGGAATCCCTTTAAGGAGCGAGTCCATTAGATTCTGGAATATGCCTGGTGCCACGCTGACACCGAATTGCAGCCGCTTTACCCTGAACGCTCCTCTGTGCGTCACAATCGTCTGTGCCTCTGCTGTGGCCTCATCTACTGGCAGCTGTTGATATGCTTGGGCCAAGTCCAGCTTGCCAAAAATTTTTGACCCAGCCAGGGTGGCAAGGACATGGCTGACCACTGGCACTGGGTATGCGTGGGCCGTGAGGGCCTTGTTTATGGTACATTTGTAGTCTGCGCAGATGCGGACCGAACCATTAGGCTTGACGGGTGTGACGATTGGGGTTTCCCAGGGGGCATTAGGCACCGGCTCCAGCACTCCTTGCTCCACGAGCCGGTCAAATTCCTCGTCTATACGGGGTTTCAGGGCGAACGGTACCCGGCGGGCCTTGAGCCTGACCGGTCGTACTGCGGGGTCAAGCTGTAGAGCAATGGGGGGGCCTGTATACTGTCCCAATTTCCCATCGAAAACCCCTGGAAATTCCTTGCAGATGGCGTCCACGTCCACTTGTAAGGTAGTGTGGTTCACCCCGGTGATGGCTAGCCCCAGTGGTCCAAACCATGCCAATCCCAGTAAGCTAATGTAGGGGCCCTTGACCACGAGCAAGTCCAGTTGCCGCGTCCGCCCTCGGTATTGCACCCTGAAGGTCCCCACCCCCATTGTGGGGACCTTACGTTTCTGGAAGTCCCGGAGGGTGAATGGGGCCGGTCTGAGTTTGGGACCCCCAGTAGGACACAGTTTCCTTAAGGTCCTTGCCGAGATTATGGATAGAGTTGAACCCGTGTCAAGCTCCATGCGGCATGGGGCCCCCTCTATCTGTACCTCTACATAAATTTTCTCTACGTTGGGGTGGGGCAACTGGTATACCTGGAAGTCCGTGAGCTCCGTAGAGTTGCCTTGGTGCGTTGGGCCCCGGGACCTGGGGCTCTTGGATTGGTCATCTGATGCCTGGCGTCGGGTGGGCCGAGCTCGACACACCCGGGTGATGTGTCCCAATTTTCTGCACTGCCTGCACTCTGCGTTGCGGAGACGGCAGGTCCTCCTCTCGTGACTTTCCCCGCAGCTTGCGCAGTTCCCTCCTTCTCGTCGAGGCAGCTGTGGTATGTGGGCTGCTTGAGTGCGCTGCTGTACTCGGTGCACCTCCTCCCTGTCAGATCCTGAGTCGTCGGTGAGGTCTTCATGGTGGACCCTCGGTTGGGGTGGCAGGCTCGGCCGTGCCTCTTGCGTCGACCTCTCGGCAGCTTCCGTTGCCAGGGCCTCCTCCAGAGCGACCTGGAACGTTAGGTCCTTCTTGGCGTAGAGGCGTCGTTGCAGCTTCTCATCCTTCACGCCACCGACGAGGCGGTCACGAAGCATATTCTCCAGCTCTGAGAAGTTGCAGAACCGGGCGGCTTGGCGGAGAGAGGTCACAAACCCAGTTATGGTTTCCCCAGGGGCTTGCCGCTTTGCGTAGAAGGCATTTCGACGAGCCACCACTGAGGGCTGTGGCGAAAAGTGCCCCATCAGCTGTTCCATTATTGTTTTGTATGGAACAGTAGCGACGTCTTCAGGTGCAAGGAGAGCCCGGGCGATTTCAAATGTCTCCTCTCCGCAGATGCTGAAGAATATTGCCCTCTTCTTGGCGTCTTCTTCATCGGTGACCCCTCTGGCTTCTAGAAGGAAGGTGAAACGGGAGGCGTACGCTTCCCAGTCTCCAGATGCTGGGTTGAACGGCGAGAAGCTGCTGTCGGTTGCCATTCTGAGTTCCTTGTGTCCCGGAGCTGAAGCCTGGATACACGGTGCGAGGCAGCGGTGCGGCAGGTGGCGGTGCTGCGGTGCTGTGTGTGGCAGTCAGCTCAGCGGGATCCCACCTTCGTCGCCAGTGAAATATACTCAGAGTCGCAAAGTGATTTCATGCTCTTTATTCAGCTCATAGTGGTGAGGAGGAATGAATGAAAGTCCCCTCAAAGTATCTGCTTTATATACATTATTTACACAATGGGCTGCACATGATTGGTTAATTCTGGAATTCTACTGTAAGCCAATCAGGTTGTGGATTCACTTATATCTGGAGCATGATTGGGTGGTTCCTGCCAACCAATCATACTGCTGCATTGTTCTTGGACCAATCAGACTGCTGCATTCTGAATCCTATTGTTCTAGGACCAATCAGACTGCTGCAATTTGGATCCTATTGTTCTAGGACCAATCAGACTGCTGCAGTTTGGATCCTATTGAACTCAGTACATAACACAGCCTCAGGAGGATATGAAATTTAGGAGTGATGGTGGTGTGTGTGTTCCTGTGGTATAGAGGTATCCTGCTCAGTAGTGTGGCAAGACTCACCCAGGGTGTAAGACAAGGTGAGGTTCATGCTGGACACAAGGCAGGGTTCCAGCTGTGCTCTGGGAAACACAAAGCTCTAGCAAGGGACAACCTGAGCCCATTTGTAAAGGCAGCAGCAGGTGTAGTCTAATTGCTAGCACCATCTGTGCTGCAAGAGGCTGCCTTACTTAAAGGGGCCCACCTGTCCCTCATAATCTCCTACTGCGAAGGAGCCAAGGAGGACCCAGTCTTCTAGGGTTTTATACAATGAAGTCCTTGGAGTTGGAGGATGGCAGAGACATATCCTTGGGCTTGGGGCTGGCACTGGCAGCAATGGTTCTGGAGCTGGCCCTGCATGATCCCAGGAATGGGGTGCTATGGTATGTGTGCCTTGCAGTCTCAAGGGATGTTCTGTGGGGGTGGGGGGTCTCCTCCTTCTTTCAGAAGTTTTCACCCATTTTGGATATGGCAGGTTCTGACAGGCGGGGAATCTACGGGGAGAGCATCTTCCAAAGGTAAGTTTGAAAACCACTGGCATCTCCCAAGGATGTCCCAGCCTCAGAGGGTCTGCCCTCAGTCCCAGGCTGAAGCTGCCTGTCTCTCCCCTCACTCACAGCATTGCTATAGGGGACTGGGGCCGGTCTCCATCGACGCCCAGGTTGCCGGATCTGGTTCTCATACACTTCCTCTAGCACTTCGGTGTGGTTTGTCTCTTTGTCCAACAAGAGCCTGGTCAGATGCAGAAGGGGTAAAGGTCTAGTATGTTTTTGGTATGGTGTGGTTTATTTACATACTGTTTAGTGGCCCAAAGGCCCCAGCAGGGTGAACCACATTAATACATTGCAAAAGGAATAAACAAAGTTTGTATCTAAGTAATCTGTGTAGACATATTCTATTTTAGAATCAATGGAGACCGAGTGCTTTTCCCCAGTATGTAGTCCATGCGTCACTGAGATCTGCTGCATATTCTTTGCCCTTGAAAAGTGATCCTTGAGAAACTGGTTTCATTCTGAAAATGAAAGCTAATTGCAGACTGATTCTCCTTTGCCGTGCTGTGGAAAACAGAAGTCGGTGGTCCTGGCTTTGGGGTGGGTGTATCCACGCCTACCCAAATAAAATTATTATCATTACTATTTATTAAATTTCTATACAGTGGTACCTCGGGTTACATACGCTTCAGGTTACAGACTCCGCTAACCCAGAAATAGTGCTTCAGGTTAAGAACTTTGCTTCAGGATGAGAACAGAAATCATGCTCCGGTGGCACGGCAGCAGCAGGAGGCCCCATTAGCTAAAGTGGTGCTTCAGGTTAAGAACAGTGTCAGGTTAAGAACGGACCTCCGGAACGGATTAAGTACTTAACCCGAGGTACCACTGTACTGTCCTTCATCTGAAGATTACAGAGCAGTTTACAATCATAAGTTTCTCTGCAGAGAGGGTCAGAGCCATGTTTTGGAGCATGTTTGATTTCTGTTGGAATTCAGGATTGGGCCTATGGGAGAAGAAAGACACCTGGGGCATGTGCAGTGATAAAAAGGCCTGCATAACCCAAAGAAGGGGGCATCCAACAGCCCCACCCGCCCTTGTGGAGGGCAGGGTCCAAAATCACAATTTAGATTGAAAGCAAAATGCTGAGGACGAGCGCGAATGATTCCAGACCATGTGTCTGTAACCTTAGTTTTTAAACACCCTGTTTTAACATTCTGTCTCCCACTCCCCCATCTGATGGATTGTTGGTTACTGAGTCCCCCCTGCTTTGTTTTAGGCTGTCATTTGCACTTTAGATTCCACTGAAAGCTATTTTGATGTTTTTCTAAGAAAAGAGTGGCATTTAGAAAAGAAGAACCTTGTAAGTAATCTTGAAATTATTATGCGCACACTCACCTTCTCTGGGGCTCCACGACCCACTCGCCATCCCACTGCCATCCCACAGGCGGTTGGAACTTTTCTTTGGGAAGGCTAACCTTCCCAGTGACATCTGAAAAGGCGGGGTGCTGCATCAGCTCCCTGGTCCCCCATATTCCGTGGGTCTTCTTTTGATTTTCATACTGCAAGCATGAGAGTTAGAACCACGGTTATTTTCCTCCCCCTCAGGGCAGCATACATGGTGTCTATCAGCACAGCCAATTAAATGGCCCAAGCATAGTCCAGAGAGAGAGGTCTGGAGGAAGGGGGCCATTGCTCAGGGGTAGAGCATTTGCTTTGCATGCAGAAGGTCCTGGGTACAAGTCTCTGGCATCTCCAGGTACGGCTGGGAAGGTCCCCTGTCTGAGCCCATGGAAAGTCACTGCTACCCAGTGTAGGCAGCCATGAGCCAGATGGTCCAAAAGTCTGACAGCTTCCTACAGTCTTAAAAACATGCTGGTGAGCAAACTGAACAAAAATAGGCTATGAGAAAGAAGTCTAAGGAGTCTAAGGAGAAAGCAACAGAGAGGTTATGTCTTTCTTAGTTCAGGCTTTGTACATATCATGGAGGCATTCAACCAAACATACAGAGAAAAAAATTAGAATTACACAGCCAATCAAAGCACATGATGCCTCAGTGATGTCATGCCACCCTCTTTGCTTGTTAAGCAACACCTCCACCTGTTTCCCTCTTGGCTAGCTGACATTGACAAAATTAACCTTGAAATTACAAACAGAATGATCCTTACGACTGCATTTCCAACAGTGCCTCCCCCACTCCCATACGGCCTCCAGCATAAACCTGTGAGGAAAGGTTATGCTAGGAGATAGTAACTGCCCCAAGGTCACTCGGTAAGCACTGTGGCTCAGTGAGGAGGTGTCTCCTGGAATCAGGTTGAAACTGGACCCTTCCCTTGCAGCTGCCTGGCTTGTCTCTCACCGTCTCAGCGTAGATAAGGATTCTCCCTTCACAACATTTCAAGAACTCTGCACTATCAGCCAGCTCTCCAAGCCACATTCGCACCCGCAGCACAACAGGAATGGGAGCCGCCTTCCCTTTGTTTTGTGCACTCTGTGGGATAGAAAGGAAAAGAGTTATGCATATGCATTCCTTCCACCATCATCAGGACTGCAGACATAACAGTGGACATAATGGCTAGATGAAGGTCTACCAGGCTTAGGTGATGCTTAGGTCGGCATCCAATAATGTGGAACCATATGAAGAGTCCTTTTTGGCTGATGAAGCCGGTTCCTGTGACACAAGGGCAGTACTGTAAGGAGGAAAGAAAGCACAACAGGCAGGACTAGAGGAGCGCCAGCAGCTCCCTTGGGCAGACTCAGAGGGGAGGGCATGAGATGCTTGTGGGGACAGTGCCTCCTGGGTGACCCCAATAGCTTTAATTCCTATGGTTTTTGCTAAGAGAATTGGCAAACAAATGAGCCAAGCTACATATATCTTTCTATTTGTTATTTTAATGTTATTTAATGCATTTGTGCTCTGCTTTTCAGACAAAAAGGACTCCTAGAATGGCTATTGTAAGACCAGTAAAAACAAAACAATTCCAGCCTGCAAGCTTACAATCTAATACAGTGGTACCTCGGGTTAAGTACTTAATTCGCTCCGGAGGTCCGTATTTAACCTGAAACTGTTCTTAACCTGAAGCTCCACTTTAGCTAATGGGGCCTCCTGCTGCTGCCGTGCCACCAGAGCACGATTTCTGTTCTCATCCTGAAGCAAAGTTCTTAACCCGAGGTACTATTTCTGGGTTAGCGGAGTCTGTAACCTGAAGCGTATGTAACCTGAAGTGTATGTAACCCGAGGTACCACTGTAGACACAGCAGAAAAGAAAAATGGAAAGAGGAGGGAAGAGGAAAACAAGCAAATAGACTCCATTTTCAATGTCAAAAAGTAGTTCTTTTTACCTGCAGGAAGATGGTCTGGGTTTTGCCACACATCCTGCCCCTGGCATGGGGGCCAGCTTTGGAGAACATGATTGTATGAGACCTGACCCGGGTGTGGGCCACCCGCTTGTCATCACACAGCATCCAGATCATGACATCCGGCATGCTGATCTGGGCCTAAGGGCAGCAAGAAGGACAGGGAGCCAGAGGTCACTTACTGTGGTCGTGTTTGTACTTATAACACTTAGGGTACGTTCATATTAACAGCCTAAAACACAGCACAGGTGTTTCCACCCTGCATGTTTTCAAGTCACATTGGCATGGTGTTGGTCCCATCAGAGAGCATACCCTCCAACATTTCTCCAATGAAAGTAGGAACATCCTAAGGAAAAGTGGGACATTCCAGGATCAAAACAGAAACTGGGATGGCTTCTCTAAATCAGGGACGTCCCTGGAAAATAGGGGCACTTGGAGGGCCGGCGAGAGTGAATGGGGATGTCTTCACCCAACAAGCATGACCTGTTTGGCTCCTGCAACCCCCTTTCCCCAAACTCCTATTCATGAATCTGTCATCTGCATATGTGCTCTTCTCTGTGGATGCGCAATGAGTGACTCAAATGTACACACCATTCTTAAATTGGAGGTGAATGCAGCTTAAGTTTGCTAGTTGGATAGAAGCTGGTTTGAGGGGGAAAACACATTAGATAACAGCATTTGTCAAGAAACTACAGGATGGCCATGGATTGTGGCTAACGTCATGCAACTGTGGCTTTAACTAGCACTGGGAGTGCACGAGATGTGAAGAAGATGCTACAGCTGTTCCGCTGGCTACCAGTTGCTTTCCAGGCACAATTTTCTATGTTATTACCAGTGCTTATTTTTATTTGTAAGCCACCTTGAGTCCCCTCAAGGAAAAAGTTGAAGTATAAATAAATATATCAACAACAACATTTTATACCACACATATTCTGGGTTTTTTCTTCTTCTGTTGCTTTTGTAGCACTGTAGTGCAAGAGTGTCCCTGCAGCCAGCAATAATGCAGAAACATTGGGGAAGCATCACATAACAACCAATAAACTGGAATGATGTGTGAATGTTCCAGTATCAATCTACCACTAATGCACTATTATGGCATCCATTACATGATGTACGACACACACACAACACCCCAAGCCTTCCTTCTCTTTTAAGGCTCAGTGCAGAGCACCTTTGTCCAAGGAACATGAGGGACTATCCCAGAAACATCTGAGAAAAACAGCCCTTGAGCTTCCATTCCTTACAAGAGTTGTCCCCTGGAGGTACCTCGGAAGCGACTGAAGCAATCCTGTTCAGCCAGATCTCTGCTTTGGCAATCAGTTTCTGCAGGGGTGTCTTCCAACTTGTCTTCTCTGCTGCCTTGCTGGTTTTCAGGAGGAGTTGGCTGCGTAGCTTCCTCAGCTGCAGATCCAGCAAGGTAGGGACTGTTGGGGCTTCCCAGCCAGGAAGAGGTCTCCTGAGCATGGAGGAAGTGGAAAAAGTTCAGTGCTCCCCGCGGGAAAAGAGGTGGACAAAAGCCGTTCATTGCAACTGTGGCTCTGGGTGCAGAACTGAAGGGAAGGTAAAGAATGGACACTACAGTAGTGGCCAAAATTGTGGAAACCTTTAGGAAAAGTTATATATGAAATGCCCTTTATCATGGTTTTCCGTGTATAACATCTTTTATTTTGGCTATAACTTTTGATAGGATAAAAGTAATGCAACACAGCAGAATATATTGCAACAAATTGACTTTCTAATGATATACAAATTTATGGCATTATTCTAAAAAAGGCTTATGGTGTGAGTCATCATACCTCAGAAATACATATTTTCCAAAAAGTTCCCACGGTTTTGATCACTAGTGTCTCTTTCTCCTGAGTACTGACAGGCTCCAGGTTTTGAGGGGACCTTCTCACCAACTACTCACTGCAAGCTAGGAGGAGATGGCAGTGGGTATATTAAGAGAAGTCTGGAGCCAGTGGAGCAGCTGAGGGACTCACTTTAAACATTGGGAAATTTAAATGCACCCACTGAAGAAATAGGAGATTCAAGTGTTTGGAAGTAGTTGCAAGGACACAGAACATGCTTTTGGGATGACTAGTGCCACTTTAAAGTCTCACGCTCTCTATAAAAGCCTGGTTTGGGGAGGGGACACCTTCTGCCTGGGTGTATGACCTCCCCTGCAGACCAGGAACACACCAGCTCTGCGGCCCACTCCCCTGCCAGAACTTCCACAGCCTCCTTCCCATTGCTCACTTGCAGTCTTCCACCAGTTCTTTCTGGAGCATTTTCCAAACAGGACCCACAACTGGGTCTTTGGGAGAGCTGATGGCTTTAAGAATGTCCAGGTTCTTCTTCTGGTAGGGAAGGAAGCACATGGTGATAGCTGGGCAGAGCAGCCCATAAGCCAAAACCAACAGCATATCATAGTATAAAGTATATTCTATGTGTCTTCTACAATAAATAATACTAATTATGTAAGCCATCTTACTAGGCAAATATGGGCCCTGAGAAGAAGGGCAGAGATGCATTACATTACAACAACAACAATACAAATAAAAGGATGTATCCAGTGCTATTTCTACTCATAGTAGACCCACTGAACTGAATGGACATGACTAAGGTCCCATTCACACCATTCATTCAGAGCACAATGACACCACTTCAGTCATGGCTCCCCCCCCCCCTGAGTCCTGGGAGACAGAATTCAAGACTGTTGAGAATTGTTCAGAGAGCACCATCTTTCCCCCTAACAAAGCTACAATCCTCAAAATGGTATAACAATCTATCCCTTTTTGCATGAGACTCTGGGAATCATAGGAGACCCCCAGTCCCACCCAAGCTATCAATTCTCAGCACCCTTCAGAAACCACAGCTGCTAGAATTTTTTGGGGGAAGTCATGAGCATTTAAAGTGGTATAATGGATCATTAAACATGTGGTGTGAATGTGGCCTAATTTAAGTTCCTTAATTCCAATGGGTCAACTCTGAGCAGTGCCTACTTGCATCCAGCCCAGCAGTCATTGCCCTGTTTCAATGCTTTACCCTGGCTTTTCACACTGGAGGTGCATATTTTTAGAAACCACTGTATTTTTGTGGTTGTAAGTTGTTTTAAACTTCTTTAACACCATGTTTTATTTAATGTTTTAACTCACCCTGTGACTCTAGGGTGAAAGGGGGTAAATAATAATAATAATGATTATAATAATATGGCCCAGAATCACACTATATCTGCTCTGCTTCTTCCTTACAAGATTGCCAGTTCTTCTTACTAGGTTATCGGCACCAGGATTTGATCACTCTGTCCAGAACTCAGGAATCTCCTGCGGCTGAGCTCTGATAAGAACCCTATGAAACAACAGTGGGACTTCCTGCCCCGCCCCCAGCATATGTACCCTCATCTGACGGGGCATGTGCAACCTGTGGCTTCTTCTGCAGGGAAGCTGTCGCTGTTCTTCCCTCTTCAAGCCCCTTCTGGCTCTAGGAGACAGCAGCGGGGTGGGAGATGGCAGGGATTTGACTGCCTCGTCCCTCACCTGCACAGCCTCTTCCTCTGCTTCTGACACATCCTGCATGTTTTCCTCTGTCTCTGACGGCTCTGACCCTTCCTCCCCCCGGCTTGTCTCACAGGCAGTGCCAAATCCCATAAATTGCTGGCCCCCTCTTCTGGGTCAATTCCCTGGCCCCCTGCCTCCACCACAAACTGCTCAGAGCCTTACCAGTCCCTGGCACAGGGGCTTAGACTAGAAGACCCTTGATGTCACTCTCAACTCTATGCATCTATGATGCATGGAGATAAGGCAAACCAGAGGCTATGGTCCACGACAGCTAAGGAAATACCCTCCATGCTCAGAAGCACTAGGACACTGGTATTGTGGGTGGCAGCTTCCATCATGCAAGGGGTATATAATTGGCAGCCGTAGGAAATGAGAACCTTTTAATGAGGGTGAAAGAGGAGAGCGCAAAATATGGTCTGAAGCTCAACATCAAAAAACGAAGATCATGGCCACTGGGCCCATCACCTCCTGGCAAATAGAAGGGGAAGAAATGGAGGCAGTGAGAGATTTTACTTTCTTGGGCTCCATGATCACTGCAGATGGTGACAGCAGTCACGAAATTAAAAGACGCCTGCTCCTTGGGAGAAAGGCGATGGCAAACCTAGACAACATCTTAAAAAGCAGAGACATCACCTTGCCAACAAAGGTCCGTATAGTAAAAGCCATGGTTTTCCCAGTAGTGATGTATGGAAGTGAGAGCTGGACCATAAAGAAGGCTGATCACCGAAGAATTGATGCTTTTGAATTATGGTGCTGGAGGAGACTCTTGAGAGTCCCATGGACTGCAAGAAGATCAAACCTATCCATTCTTAAGGAAATCAGCTGTGAGTGCTCACTGGAAGGACAGATTGTGAAGCTGAGGCTCCAATACTTTGGCCACCTCATGAGAAGAGAAGACTCCCTGGAAAAGACCCTGATGTTGGGAAAGATGGAGGGCACAAGGAGAAGGGGACGACAGAGAATGAGATGGTTGGATGGTGTTCTTGAAGCTACCAGCATGAGTTTGATCAAACTGCGGGAGGCAGTGGAGGACAGAAGTGCCTGGCGTGCTCTGGTCCATGGGGTCACGAAGAGTCGGACACGACTAAACGACTAAACAACAACAGGAAATGAGAAAATAACCTGGGGTATACATCCCTCTTACACACAGGCCGTTCCACCCCCCCCTGTTAGGTGGTTCATCACAAACATGCCTGATCCCTCCAATCACTGGTTCCTGGACTTACCAGCCTGTTGTGAATGAATAGCATGGCGTTCATACTGGCAATTCGGTAGCTAATGTTCTCCCAGAATGAGGTGATGGCAACCATGGGCTTTGTGTCATACCATGGCAAGTAGTAGTAGTGGTTACCTGGAAAGGAATTGCCTGGTTTTGCACTGGGTCTTGTCTTGACATGAAGCTGCTTCATGAGCAGTCAGACTATTGCTCCATCTAGCCCAGTGCTGTCTACTCTGACTGGCAGCAGCTCTCCAAACTTGCAGACAGAGGCCAGCCACTTGAAAACCTTTGTGCTCAGACCAGTGCTCTCTTCAGCTACAAAGCTAATTGGTAAGACAACAAAGAGTCTTGTGGTACCTTTTAAAGTGCTAACAAGTTTATTATAAGCTTCTATGGGCTATGCAGATAACGGATGACTTGTGCCATAATGAACTGGTTAACTCTTGATGGTGCCAGAAGATTCTTTGCTCCAAGACACTAGCATGAGCACCGCTCTGCAAAAAGTTTATTCAGTGAACTTCTGTGTATTGGTCCCAGCTTCCAACCTTCCTCACAAGACTGTTGTAGGGATACATGGGAGAAACCATGTCTGAGCCCTTTGGAAGAAGGAAGGGATTAAGATGCATGGAACACACGACACTCATAGCATATGGTCTACCCACTGAGCTCCTGTACCTTCTACCTCCAAATAGCATTTCCCTTCCCAGTGAATCCTTTCTTTTCCTGCCCACCCCCATCTGCCAGTTCATTTCCAGGCCCAATTCAAGGTGCTTCTGTTAGTGTGCAAAGCTTGTAAATGATTTAGGTCCCAAATAGCTGAAAGACTGCCTCCTTTCCTACAGATCCTCCCAGGTGTTAAGCTTAGCAGAGAGGGCACCTCCTCGCTTTGCTAGGATCATAGAGATGGAAGGGACCCAACCCCTGCAGTGCAGGAATATGAAGTAGTCCCTTACAGGAACCAAACCTGCAACCAAGCTTTCCAGCTCCCTCAGAGGTTTGGGGTAGATGGGTGTGATGGCCTAGGAGAGGGCATGATCTGTGGTGGCCCTTAAGTTGTGGAATTTCCTACCCAGAAAGGTGTGTCTGACTTCTTCACTATGCAGCTTTTACTGAATGCTGAAGATCTTTACCCTGGTCTTTGGCACCTGAGATGTGTATTTTCAAGACCCACCCTATTTGGGGGAATGTAATATGCTTCATCTGTTTTTAATTCTGAATTTTAAATTGTTGTAATCCAGCCTGGGATCTGCTGGTGAAGGATAACTAATAATTTTCACCATCATCTCCTGGAGAAGAGGAGGTTAAGGGGTGATATGATAGCCATGTTCAAATATATAAAAGGATGTCACATAGAGGAGGGAGAAAGGTTGTTTTCTGCTGCTCCAGAGAAGCGGACACGGAGCAATGGATCCAAACTACAAGATTCCACCTAAACATTAGGAAGAACTTCCTGACAGTAAGAGCTGTTCGACAGTGGAATTTGCTGCCAAGGAGTGTGGTGGAGTCTCCTACTTTGGAGGTCTTTAAGCAGAGGCTTGACAACCATATGTCAGGAGTGCTCTGATGGTGTTTCCTGCTTGGCAGGGGGTTGGACTCGATGGCCCTTGTGGTCTCTTCCAACTCTATGATTCTATGATTCTATGATCTCTTAGTCACTTGTTCCTTACCATCATACACAGCATGGCTGTACTGAGTGGTTGAGGCAGAAGGTTTGCAAGTCCCATCAAATTTGTTGCCGTAGTTCCCAATGCTGACCTCAAACTGGATCTGTTCCTTGATATCAGCCAACATAGTAGCTGAATAAAAGATGACACATAACCCATACCGGATTTGAGGCAAATAGCGCTGCAGAAACAAACAAACAAATCTGTGGAACTGGCACAGTAACAAATCAACCTCACACACTTTGGAACTCCTATTGACATCAGACAGACACCTTCACTGGACTCTTTTCAGCACCTGTTGAAAACATTTTATGTTTAGACAAGCTTACTAAAATATGTAGTATGTTGACATCTGAGCACAAAACTATCTATATACTTATATATAATATAATAATCTTGAGAAGCAATTAAAGTGGCTACAAAAGATCCTCAAAATTTTAGCAGCAGAAGAACCACCATCCTGTTCTTACAGTGGCCGACGAGAGGCCCCAGTGGAAGCATGCCAGCAGAACTTGGGCACTCCAGTCTGGCACAGCTGGCATGGGAAACCCTCCAGGTCTTCTTGGCCTGCTCCTCCCATCATCCTTGACCACAGGCTGCGCTGACTGGAGCTGATGGGGGTCCAAGAACACCTGGAGGACTCAAGTGACCCAGTGCCTGGATGGAACTTGGGTTCTTCAAGCTCTTGGCCTTGCACTTTCCAGGCAGCAGAGAAGGCATGCCAGGTCAACAGGCCTTCTCTTGCTGCATGGAGCTCACAAGCAGATCTATTATGTTATTCATTTACTAGAATAATTTATGCCCTGTCTTTCCGCTAGAAAATATAGGAAGCAATCACTGAAATATCCTGGTCCGAGAGTTTTGAGGGCCCACTTGAAAAGTTTAGGCCAACATTGTGAATTGGGCCCAGAAACAAAATGGCAACTGGTGACACTGTGATAATACTGTGGTAATATGGTCCAAACATCTCACACCACATAGTCCAGCTTCTGCATTCTGGGCCATGTGAAGCTCCTCAACATCCTCCAAAGACAAACACAAGAAAGCTTCATCTGTAACTAAATAATAAAGACTGTTCCTGTCGCCAACTGCCCGAATCCTGTGTTTCCATGACACTACAGTCTTCCAGGAGAAACATGGGAAAGTAAGAAGGGAGGAAACAACTACTGCTCCTGCAAGGTCCACATCTTCATGGTCTTATGAAACACCCCCACCCCACCCCATACTCCTGTTTACACATGGCAAGAAAACAACTTGTATAGATTTTGTATAGAATGGTTACCTCCATTCTTGTAATATATTGTTCAGGAACAGCTTCTATTCTTTGAACGGGGTCTGGATCCATGTAGGTAATCAGCTCCACTAGGACTCTTCCCCGGTAAATTATCCCTTCCTTCTAAAAGAGAAGAAGAGTTCATGATAGAAAGAGCAGAACAGACAATGATAAGGAAGAACTGAAAAGAAAGAGCAACATTGTGATGTCTGTGTTACCCTTTCCTTACACTCTTTAGCGCAGCCTAAAATAGCCCAGCTTCACAAGAGTGTTAAGAAAGAGACCCTTGGAACACAAAAGCTTGTTCTTGCCAAGGTGTACATGAGTGGCACTTTACACCGGGGAAATTATCCCTGACAAACCCTATTCTTTCTCCTTCCGCATTTGAGAGGCTGTGGTATGGTTGGTACATACCTCCACATGCCCCAGGGATTGGGATTGCCCCCAGGGACAAGGGTTTTGGAAGCTCGTGTGCCAGGAGATCAGTGAGGCTACTGGTCAATGGGTACATCCATCTCTGACACTGGTCTTGTTAAATATGTTTCTGGATAGAAATTGATATCTTAATCACAAAGAGTGGATGTGTCATTCACTCTTGGTAATTGTTGTAGCTCAGCATTAGAAAACTATTTTAGGTTTGCAGTGTTGGTGCCTTGCAGAACAATCACCCTCTTGCCACAACTCCTAAGAAGTTGAATGGACAACCAAGAGACAGACTTACACTCCCAACATTCTCTAAATTGTCCTCTTCGTTCATGAGCTCTGGTGGCGTCCTGTAGAGGGTCACAAAGCTTGGCCCGAAGCACGGCAGGAAGCCTGGGAAATTCTCTGAAACCAACAAGAGCTTGAGGGGAGGAAGAGTCTGTGCACTACCAGCCTAGTCACAAGGCAAGGCAAGGTGGCCAGTTTTGGGTGCTCTTCAAGAGGACATCAGACAGATCTGATCCCCAGGGCACAATCCATTGGGAAGTCTTCCTGCATAATCTTCCACTGAAACCAAGGAAGCTAAAAGGCAGCAGAGGGCTTAAACCTGGAGCTCTATGCCTCTGGGGTCGAAGACCAGGGGAAGGAACTGGAGGCAGCTCAATACTGGACACCACTACCCAGAATTCTCTTGGTCCTTGATATCATGTGATTGTATAGAGCCAATCCCGTAACATTATCTGCTCTAGAGCATGCCCTCCAACAATTTCATTCCCCAAATCGGGACATCAGGAGGGGTGCAACTTCCAGTCCGGTGCTCTGGCAATCGTCTGGAGAGTTGGCAGAGTCTTGCCAAAGTACTGGACCAGAAGACGCTTTGGCGTGACCCTGCTAATGAGTGCCAGAATGCACGTCTTTAACAGGACATTCCAGGATCCAAACAGAAGCCAGGATTGCCTTCTATGATGTGGGATGTCCCATGAAAGAAGGTACAGTTGGGGGGTATGATATAGCTCTAAGACAGGTGGGGAAACTGTGGTCTTCCAGATGTTGCTGGACTCAGGAGCAGACTTTGGTAATATGGTGCCTTGAGTGAGGACAATATTTTGTGCCTCCATCACATATTTCATGTTTTCGCAGTAATACCTTTTGGTACAGGTGCTTTTTAAATGGATCTTCTCAGTAGGTACCCATAAAAATAATGGTTTTAGTATTATGACTATGGCTATTATTTTCTGCCCCATTGGCTGGGCACCCTGTGCGAGGAACCAACCACACTGCCCTAAAACCCAGTGCTGCTGGACTACAACTTCTGGCATCCTTGACTGCTGGCCATGATGGCTGGGACTGAAAGGGCATGCAGTCTATTAATACCTCCATGGCCACAGATTCCCCACCCAGTCTCTAAGAACTGCTAATCTTCCTCGTTCTGGGCAACTTGGTCACCAGGTGGTCCCTCCAAGCCAACGATTATCCTTCTCAGACTCAGGACCTGGACCTCACCTGCCTTTGGCTCTGAGGGGGACGTAGGATAATGTGTTTCCACTATTTCAGTGGGGCTTGCACCAGTGCACAGCAAATGCCAGAAGCCCTGTGACCTGGGAGGGCCCACTGTGACTGGTGCCAAGTCCCAGGCTGTCCTTTGAATTTCACCAGAATGCAATATGATGTACATGCAACGGGCATTGCATTTTGGGCAAATTAAAATGGTGGCTATAGCAGTAAGTCCAGTCACACAGCCTTGGAGTCTCTGACAACAAAGCCACCCTGTTGGTGCCTGCTGTCCGGGACGCCTGCCATCGCCCAGTGAAGGGCTTGCTACCAGTAGGGAGGGGCCATGGAAGGCACTTCCTCCAGGATCTTCTGAAACCTGGAACCAGCTCTGCTTGCATAAGATCAGAGCTTGCACCGGAAGATTGTGCCTTATGCTAATTGAAAGGAGTGGGTTGCTGTCAGGTGGCCCAGATTTGCAGGGTGTGTGTTTGTAAAGAATCAAAGCTTGCTTACTTCCCATGTCATTCCCAGCTGAAGAGATCTGGGAAAGGCTGAGAAATGCCGTCCCCAGAACACTGCTATCTTCATTTTGTTCCCTAGAAAACAAAATAGAAGGCTCCGTGGCAGCGGGGAGGGGGACACGCCTCCCCCCAGTGGCACTCCAGGTCTCTTCCTAGGCCCTGGAACTCTTCTCAACTGCACCCCATCTCCCCAGAACAGACTCCTCACTGCTCTGCTCTGTACCCTCTCATGTGCCTCTCACTTGCTTGGCTGGGGGCTAGAGCAGGGCATCCATGTGCAGAAAACTTTGATCTTTGCATGACAGGAAAGCAGCAATATATCTTGGACTGGCAATGTCTTTGGGGGGCATAGTATATGGCCTAGATACTGTCCCGCATTTGAGGTGCACTGGCAGCACTCACCCTTCAAGAGCACTGAGTTTGATTAGATCACACATGGAAGGCATCTGCAAAGGAAAAGGCAAGTTGGTAAGGAAACCTCTCTGCATCTGTGCTCCATGGACCACCTAAGATTCCATCACCATCTCACATGACCAAATAACAGAGCCCAGCTTCAGTCGATGTAAGTTAGAGATGATGGGCTGTATGATTAGTTTTACCCAGCTCAGGGAACGAACTTCTCATGCTCCTAATGCCCATGTGTCCCAGAGAAGTTCTTCTCCAGCTCAGAAAATAAAACAAGCGGTTAGGCATGTGCAGATCAGAAAGTAATCAGTGATGAAGTTCAGGTGCCATGGAATTGACACGTCCCAAATCTCCTTGCACCTGGGATACCAATGAACATGCTCCCATTTCAGCACCCCAGGCATCAGGGATAAATGGAGGCCATTACAGCAGCTAAGTAAAGTTTGCATGAGGGAGAGGTGGTGGCTGAGGTCTTGGGCTTCTATTGCTGTTATTGGGAACCTAACAATATTCTGCATTTTGGAAAGCAAAAGGACTGAGCTAATTTCTGGTTTTAGGGCCAGAAGGCCAATTCCAAACTGAGCCAGAGCCAGGGTTTGCATGTCAGTGGTGTAAACAGTAAACAGTAGAAGACATTTCATCCTGATAGGACAGAGTAGCAGACTGCAATCTGGGAGGACACAGACAGGAGAGGGGGTTAAGTAACTAGCCCTCCCCTCCCCAATGAAACATGGTGTCATAAGTGCTAGGAAGGAAGCTCAGCCCCAGCCACAAGTGCACCCCTGTGCTCTCTCTCTTTCCTCACCCCATTTCTGCATAACAATACTCACCTGCATAGGAAAGAACATCAGCTGGTTCCACACAGGGTTGGCGTCTCTGAGCACAACTCTGGTCTTTAGCTGAACATGTGGGTAAAGGGAGCAGGTCACTAAAGAGCCACCATTCTGTAGAGGGCTTAGCTTTCAGCACACGCTAGTGCCAGGTAAGATACCCACTTCTAGATGACAGGGGATAGCTCAGTCGGTAGAGCATGAGACTCTCAGTCTAATGGTTGTGGGTTTGAGCCCCATGTTGGGAGAAAGATTCCTGTATTGCAGGGACTGGACTAGATGGTCCTTGTGGTCCCTTCCAACTCTACAATTCTTTGATCCTATGACTATCTTATGAAACAGGATTATGTATATTCACTTGTCTCTGACATGTAAGGCTGAGCTGCAGGGAACCAAGCCTGAAAGCTCTGGAGAACTGAATGAGCAGCGGTTCTTGCTGTCTGCAGGCTATGAGTGTACTATAGATGCAGGAGTAAGTGTGGGCAAGCAGCAGCTGATCAAACTCCTTGAGATCTGGTAGCTTTCAATGACTTATTTCGAAGGCTGAGACTCATTTTGGTTCATGGCAAGTTCTCCAATGTGGTGATCAAGGCAAAGAGAAGGCTCCCTGCTATTGTCAGTGTTGCATGGTCAGTCAGTTTGGAACTTAAATTGTTATTCATCTTTTATGCAGATTATGATTAGAGCTGTCATTCAATTAAATACATCTTAGTCGATGAAGAAATCAGTTTCTTGTTTAAATCTGCATATAGATAAAAGCAATGGTTCTGAAGCAAACTTCCCGTGTCTTTAGAAGATAGGTTCCTCTATTATCAGTGGCAGGTAATGCCTTCAAAAAGACGCTCCTCCTATGTGAGGGAGAAAGAGAGGGTCTCCCTTAAGTTGTAACTTGCCCTGGGATCTGATGGTGAAAGGCATGTAATAATTGATTAATTAGCCCCAGCTTGGATAGCTCAATTGGTAAGAAGCTTTAATTATGGTTTTAGTTTATAATTTTCTAGATCTTAAGTTTGGTTTGCCACAAAATGTCAGCAGCATTTCTACTAAGACTGCATACACATTTTTTAAAGGAAGTTTCTCTAAAACAGTGTACTGCACTTTGGTATTATTTTCAACGATATATACATTTTTATGCACACTTTCCTCCAATACACACATTTCTGAACACATTTCTTGGGGTTGGAGAACTGCATTGCAAAATTCAAAGAGATGCAGATTTCAAAGTATAGCTACAGTTTAGTTTGTGTATAATTTCAGGAAATATGAATTAGGTAGAATTTCTCCCCCATCCACAATTATGAACCATGTACATTGATAGCGCTCCATAAAAATATTAATATTAGAGAGATATTAATAGCCAGGCTCCCAGGTGTCACTGGTAGCTAAAAAATGGCACCTAGCCCATGCTGAAGGTAGCTGGAAGGAGGGTGCATTGCTTTGTGTGAGACCTGCTTGCCGCCACCTCCCCAGTTTCCTTAGGGTCCCCAATGGCAACCAGAAGCAGCTCACCTGCAGAAGGTGAGTCCAGTGCTATGATTTCCAGCTAAGCCTGAGGCTGAGCATGTGTCAATGAAGCACTACCTGGAAGAAAATCTCTCTCTGTGTGGAAACACCAGAACCTGCCAGCAAGGCACTCTTGTCACTGGCATGCTTGGGTTTCTGTGTCAGCCTCCTTCCAAACTGGCGCCAGAGTTTTGCAAAATGTACCCTTTGACAATTGTACTAGACACACTTTCAAGTCATTCTCAAGTTGCATCTTTCCATGCAAGACATAAAAATGAGTTCCCAGGTAAATAGGAAGTAGTTACCCTGCTTCTGTTTTGCATTACTGCAACTTGTCATTTCCACCAAACACTAGGCTTGCAAACAACCTTTGGCTAGGCTATTTCTGGTGAGCATCAGGGGCCTCAAGGTAATCAGGCAAGGATGGATTGCAATATTGGCCCTTTCCTCCTTTTATGCTACTAGAGATTAACATAGCCTGTATAGGCTACTAAATTCAAAGACTGTAGAATACAGTACCTTATTGTATTGTTTGCCAGTAGCAGATGTTAGTTTCTTAAGATGCTACTGTCTTCCTTTAAGGAAGAATAAAATAATTAGGGCTGCATTTCACATACCAGTTTCCCTGCAAAATCAACTTCCAGAGAAGGGTCAACTGAACCGCCAGTGGGATCAACATCCATGTTGCTCTGCACTGTTGAGGAAAGTAAGAGCCCTATTAAATCTTTTTTGATGATCCCATTTTACCAGGGTGGGTGGGTGTTTCAGGTTGGCAAACTATGTTTGTCTGAGGCCACCAATGACATAAAGACGAAATTTGAACTTAGCCCTTCCTTACTCTCTTATCTGCTAGACAGCTCTAATGGGAATGTGTTGACCGCATAAGGGAACCTGGAGGAACATGAATCTGAACTATCAACCTATTTCATTTAGAAGTAAAGATTCAAGCCCTCTCACTCATATAATAGCCTAACAGAAACAAACTCTTGTCTGGCTGTGTTTTGACCTCTGAGACACTTATTTGAATGTTCTATGTTAAAAATGGAAATTGGAGTAGCTATGGGTTTCTGTTTTGTTTTGTTGGGTTTGTTTTTTTGAAAAATTTATTGATTTAAATAAATCAATTTAAGTAAATCATTTTTACCACCCCTTGTTCTTCAGCCAAAAAGCTGCCAGTTGAAATTTAAAAAAAAACAACAGCGATTATCCTGTTTCTCAAGTTTTGAGAAAAGGTCAGAAGAAGCACTTTTACTTACTGTGCATGCTTGAACTGTGGAGGCCATGCGTGCACACGAATGCACCACTGCAAGGCATGCCGCGGTGGCTATGTCCTCCCTCCATGGTTGGAGACAGTAGGTCTCTAAATACCAATTGCTGGGAATTGCAGGTGTGGAGAGCGCTAGTGTACTCAGGTCTGGCTTGCAGGCTTCCCACAAACATCCAGTTGGACACTGTGAGAATGCTGGGTCAGAATGGGCTTTTGACCTGACTCAGCAGGGCTCTTCTTCTGTTCTTAAGCCAGGACAAAGCTTAAGGCGATTCCTCGGCTATTGCCTTCTCCCCCTGCCCCTTCACAAGCAAAGGCTTAGTCCACTGTGTCCACCAACACAAGAGCAAAACTGTGCTATTATCCTCACTCTCTGACCCACCAGTATAACTGGGACTCCATTGTCTGGCCCAGCCCAGGCACCAGAATTTCTGAAATTAAAAATTAACAAGCATTTTTGCTTTCAAAAAGCAGCAAAGCTCATTAAGTTCTTTATAAAGCCTGGCATATTGCAAAGACCGAGGCAAAGTCATAGCAACACGTGGGGAAGGATGTGGGCTTAGCTCCTGAAAGGACATCCCAGTCCTACTGCTACCCTAGGTACTTAATTAATTGCAAATGCATATGAAAAATTCAAAGACTTCCCCCCACTGACCAGGGCTACTTCAAACATTTGTGCATAATAAGTGTGTGGTTTGTTTGTTTTTGTGGGCGGGAAGTTTTGTGGTGCTTAAATCTGTTACATAGCTTTTAAAAAAACATAGCTTTGTTTAAAAACAGCCTAGTATAGAAAGGCAACATTTATATCCACTGCTCCACCATCTTTTCCCTGGGACCCTGGCACACGGCTGCCAGGCAGAAGGCTCCCCAAAGGAAACGTGGCTCCCTGGCTGAAAAGGGCTCCCCATCCTTGTTGTACAGCACAGGAAGCTAACCCATTCTCACGCCACTTTCAGTGCTCTGAAAATGCTAAGTCACACAGGAAGGGAGAGACCCTCCCAGAAGCTGCCCCTTAAGCTCTTGTCTATTTTCACCTGTCCAAACCTCCTGGGGGGGAGGAAGGGGGGTGCGGTGGGTGCGAGTCGCCCCGGGTGTCACCAAGAGACCAAGCTACACCTACTGATCTTAATGGTTATCACTTTGGTCTATATGAGATCTGTAACTTTTTAAAAAAATAATTGTGCTGCAATTTGCAAAATAAAACCAGTCTCTCTATAGAAAAAGACAAAAAAGAGAAAGGGGCCATTGTCTCTATTTTGGTTTGGCACTGCCACCCCACTGTGACAAAGAGGGCACTTTTTGAGTGTGGTACAGAGATGCAGAGTCACCAAGAGGTTTTTCCTTTGTCCATTGTTTACTGCTGAATCAGAACAAACACCCATACTCAAAAACCCGACTGGGGTTTCTTCTGATTCAGCAGTAAACAGTGAGTTTTCTGGGGAAAGCAGATGGGCAAACGAAAAACTTCTCAAACTTGTGCCTAGAAAGCACCGGCCAAACAGAAGTAATATTGTGTGTGTGTGTGTGGAGAGAGAGAGAGAGAGAGAGCGAGAGAGCGCAAACTTACTTGGAGACAAATCTTCTGCTCGGTATACAAAGAGCTGGAGCATGGCTCTGCGTGCTGCTGGCATTACTGCTGCCTGCAGGAGGTTGGCTTCCAAATCGCCACTGTCTGGCAAATGGGCTGCATCCTTGGAGAAGAGAAAGGCGCAACTTAAACCTGTGACCCAGATGTGGCTGGTGGCCCTCTAGATGTTTTTGGCTCACAACCCCCATCAGCCGCAGCCTGCCCCAGCTGTGCTGGTGGGGATGGATGGGAACACAGGAAGCTGCCTTGTCATGGATCAGGCCATTGGCCTACCTGGCACAGTGTTGTCCACACTGACCAGCAATGGCTCCCAAGACTCTGGATGGGAGACATTCCCTGCCCCACCTGGAGATGCCGGGGGGGGGGGGGGCAGGACTTCCTGCAAGCAAAGCAGGTGCTCTGTCAGGGAGCTCCCTTCCCCATAATCCTTTTTCAGTCTCAAATATCGGGAGGGCCCTAGGTGGGTGAAAGCTGTCACAGATCATCCCTACAGAACACGGAGGGAGTTTCAGATTCAAACAGGGCATTTTCTGTGTTCATTTCAGTGGCAGCTGCAAAAGGAGCACAAACCCTGTAGCAGGAACAAATGCAATGTTGGAACCAGCCCACAGTTATGCAAGGAAAGCTGTGGAAAACTCAACCCAGTTTAACAGGCATGCCGTCTCCCAAGAAAACAGTAGATCTGGCATGTGGGACCTGCTGTCCTGTAGCTTCTTCCTGTGGTGAGCCACACATGAGGGCCACATGGGGGCAGGCAATGGTGTAAGGTGGGCCTTTTTGATTTGGCCAGGTACTCAGAGTAGAATTCATGGTTCTGTTTTCAAAACAACCTTATGAGGTAAGGTAATGAATTAATTATAGGTCTTTTTCCGCTGCTTGTTCATGTTCCTGGAAAAGTCTGCAACAGTTCAAATATAGGCACAAATAAAACTTAAATAAAGCTAAAGACCACAGAATTGCAAGAGCAATTAAAATTATCTGCAAAAGGTGAGAGAAGGAAAAGCAACAACAAACAAAAGACAGGCTTCAGGCGAACTTCTCTGGGGAGGGTGTTCCATGGCTGGAGTGCTACTACCCAAAAGGCCCTTTAGATAGTGGGGGAACCCCAAGCAGCTTTCCTGTGAAGTTCTTCATGTAGGGGCAGGTGCAAATCGAGACAGGTGGTAAGGTCAAGATGGAGCAACTGGACCCCATTCACCCACTGAGCTTCAGGGCAAAATAGGAGTTTGAACCTTGTTCCCCACAGGAATAAGTCTAACACTCCATATCCACCATCCCAGCCTGGCATAGGAATTTGGGTGGGCACCCCACATAGTAGAATCATGGAATCATAGTTGGAACGGATCCTGAGGATCACCTAGTTCAGGAATATGCAGCTGTCCCTTACTGAACCCGCAACCTTGATGTTCTCAACACCACACTCTAACTAACTGAGCTATCAACTGAGCTGGTGTTGGCATCCTGTAGCAGGACCCAGGTATAGATAATATTTATCTTCTTAAGAATGTTGCTGCTAAAATCCCAAGTTCTTCCTATTTAGGCTGCTGGTACAAGGCCACCAAGAGTTCTGCTTGTCTAGTCAGCCTGTCCTGCTCTACTAAACCATTTAGCAAGTTGGCGTCTGACCTACCAGTCTTGAAAAATGATGCTTTATTCCATTATCCAAACAAGGCACCCCATCATTTTAATAGCTGCCAATGGCATCACATGAACTTGAATGCCCGTGACAAGCCTCTGTTGAGGTGGTGAAGATGTTGTAATGTAAAGATTTTTACCGGCGCCTGATCTCCAGCTCCAAGGACACAGAGGTTAACTTTCACATAGCCCCTTAGTCCAGCATTGAGATTAGCTGGGTCATAGAGGCTCAGCCATTTGCCCATCAGAGCATGACCTAGGGAAAAGAACAAGAGCCAACATTCACACCATCCAGAAGTGCCATCTAATTGTGGACAGACATTCATTTTAAAAACATTAGAAGATCCTGCCGGATCAGGCTTGGCCAGCATCCTGTTCTCACCAGGGCCTGCCAGATCCCTGTGGGAAACCTGCAAGCAGGACCCGAGCCCAAGAGCCCTCTCCCCCCCCCCGGGGTTTCCAGCAGCTGGTCTTCAGAGGCCTTGCTGCCTCCAGCCCTGGAGGCAGAGCATAGTCATCATGGCCGGCAGCCACTGATTGCCAAGGACAGCCTTTTCCTCCATGGATTTGCCCCATCCTCGATGGCGGCCATCACTGCCTCCTGTGGGAGTGAGTTCCACAGTTCAATATTTTAACTGTTTAACTGCTTTGTGAAGAAGGGCTTTCTTTTATCTGTCCTGAATCTTCCAACATCATTGGTTGTTCATGAGTTCAGGTGTTATGAGAGAGGGGAAAAAACGTTTCTCTGTCCACTTTCTCCAGGCCAGGCATCATTTTAGACACCTCTGTCATTTCACCTCTTGCTCACCTTTTCTCTTAACTGAAAAGTCCTCGCAGGGGAGTTGCTACGAGTAACAGTATCACAAGGATGCTTCCTTTTTGTCAAACGTCAATATAAAACTGTGTGACCTGGTCAGAGTCCCTCTTTCCTTACTCTGTAGGTAATATAAGCTGTCAAGCCCTAAATCTGAGGTCTGAGCTGAAACTTTTCACAAGTTTCCATGAATGGTTTTGGCCCTGTTGATGAGGGCTTCCTTTTCCAATTCTTTTAGGCACTCCTTGTGAAAAGGTTAATCCAGTGGCGTAGCGTGGGGGGTGCCAGGGGTGCCGGCCGCACCGGGCGCAACATTTGGGGGGGCGCGTTTGGCCGGCCCTCCTCGAGGAAGCAGGAACCCCACTGTCCTCGGACCTCCTCCGAAGCCTGGCGGTGGGGCGGAGAGACCTTCTCCCCGCGCCAGCCTTCGGATGGCTGTCCTGAAGACTTGTGGTGGGAGCAGTGGCGTAGTGTGGGGGGTGCAGGGGGGCCTGCTGCACCTGGCGCAACATGGGGGGGGGCGCGGAAGAGACTGGAGTGCTAAAATCCACGGGTTAGGGGGCGCAAATTACTTGCCTTGCCCCGGGTGCTGAGAACCCACGCTACGCCACTGGGTTAATCCGATTGCTTACATTGCCTCACTAGCTCTCACTCTCAATTGCCTTCAATTGCCATCACCATATACTCAAATCTGACGGGCCCTATAGCGTAGTAATACCATCCCATGTCCTACAATAGCCGGTTTACATTTCATTTCCCACAAATATACATAGAAAATAGGCAATTTAAATATAGTAGTAGCACAACAGCTGTAATATGTAATACAAATATAATGCACTACAATATAAAAAGCATATTAGCACAAAACAACCAGTAGGACAATTAACAGGATCTGACACCAAAAACATCCATGGGGCTTGTGATGTGAGGATGGAGCACAAAGCCCAATGGAGGGCAGAGGAAGGGAACAGTGGCTGAAGGGTCTTGGACACCCTGCCTCCTAAGAGCCCTCAAACCCGCCACTGGGCTCTAGACAAAAGTACCTGGAGATTCATACACAAGCCCGATCTCAATCTGCAGAGAGAGAAAAACAGAAGGAGTTACAGGAATTGTCAAGGAAAGGAAAAATTGAGCTGTGGGAAAATTTCAGGGCAATTCAGAATATTGCAAAGAGTTTGTGGTTAGATTAAATTGTGGTGGTTTTTCCTTTTTGCGGGAGGTGGGGTTCCCTTCCAATCCTGTGATTTTATAACTAAAATGGGGTTCCACAGGAATAGGGGAGATTGCTAAAATGGTCAAATGCTTCTTTATTAAGGAAATAGCATAGGCAGGTCTATTAAGTATCTGTATTGTAATGTATGCTAATGTGTTGTCACAGAAACTCTAAATCTCTGGAGGCTCTTCTGGGTGGTCAGTGGAAGAGGGTGTGTCTCCCTCCCTCTCCCTGGCTAAAGGGGATGTCTTCAAGATATCTCTGTGTGGAAAAGGACACAGGAGAATGGCCGTCTGGGGGCTGGAGCTGCAGAAGAGACACAGAGGCCCGACTTGCTCTCTGCAAGAATCCAAAGCTATGGCTTTGGTGACCCACCCCAGGAACCTAAAGTAGGAGGAAGAGATGATCAGCTGGAAGATTAATGCTGTAAACCTTCCAGAACATGCTCAGCCTGTGTTTATAAACCTTCTACCACAGAAATCACCATCAGCCTTCCGTGGCCTTCACTCCAAGGAAACCAACCCAAGGTATGAGCTGGGACTAGGGATTTACAAATTCTGGTTTTCTAAGTTTCTCCTTTTTCTAATCTTAAATTCAGTTCTTCACATTTCTGCAGCAATTAGTGTGAATTTTCCCTAATTCTTAAATGCAGTTTTGACAAATATAGACATGTTTGCAAGCACTCTCCCCTATGGAAATGCATTTTTGTATGGCATTTTCACTGATGTATGCCTTTATAGGCAAACGTTACCCTAATATAACATTGCATTTAGTAGTTGTTGCTCTAATGTAATTAGATGCCATAAATAGAGCCTGTTTAAGTGTTGGATGTTGCCAGATGTTGAGTGCTACCGGTGGTAAAACAACAAACAAACAATGAATGAATGTCAAAAGCTTGGCTGAGAGATCAGAACTTCTAAAAAAGACTCTTTCCCTTGTCTTGGGGGCCAGCCCAGAGCAGCTCAAGGCCCAGTCCTGAGTTCAGGCCCACTGAGCATCACCAGCAGGAAGGCACCTCTTGATTTCTGCCTCTCTGTAGATATCAGCCAAAATTGCATCCGCTCACCCTGAAGACCCCAATGAGGGAATCGGCCCGTATTGCCTTGGAGTTCAGCACCTAAAAAAGAAACACACATAAATTCCCCTCCCCTCCCACAAAGCTGCCTTGTTCATCTAGTATAGGGTTGGCAATGCAGTGCCTCCAGATGTTGAGGACTACAATTCCTATCATCCTTGATCACTGATTCAGCTGATGGGAGCTGAATTCCAAAATACTGTATGTGGAGGGGCCCCCACCACACTGGTTGTGTCTGGTCTGAGTAAGAGGCAATTGTGGCCTCAGTTGCAACTCCACTCTCCCCCAGGCAGTGACTAAAACAAGGAGTGATAAAATAAACTCAACCAGACAACAATCTGGATTAAAAATGGCCACAGCTTTATTGACTACAGAAGTAGGTGGAATTTTGGCTCAGGCATTGGGTGTATATTTGTCCTAGCCTGCTGCCGGAGGGCTGAAACATTTTCAGGGTTATGCCAAGGACTTTGGCCTCTCCAAGACACCAAGCTACTGAGGTGGCCATGCTAAGGCCATTTGCTGGAATCTCTAAGGCCCGCCTGCCCATGCTTGGCTTCTGGACAGAGACTTCCACCCTCTAATGGGGTGCCCTGAATACAGTGGCGTAGCGTGGGGGGTGCCAGGGGTGCCAGCCGCACCGGGCGCAACATTTGGGGGGGGCGCGTTTGGCCGGCCCTCCTTGAGGAAGCAGGAACCCCACTGTCCAGGCGGAGAGACCTCCTCCCGCCGCCAGCCTTCGGAAGGCTGCTCCGAAGCCTGGCGGTGGGGCAGAGAGCAGTGGCGTAGCGTGGGGGGTGCAGGGGGTGCACGCCGCCTGCCATGCCGCCCTGGCTGCTTCAACCGCGTCCGACAGCCGGCTCGAGGCTCCTTCTGGCCGGGTCTCCCGACGGGGCGCTGCGGGCGGAGGCTCCGGCACCAAGCGCCACACCGCCCAGGCTCGGGTCGCTGTCTGGACGCGCGCAGCCCGCCAAACGCACCATCTGCGGCGCTCTAGTGCCTGCGCGCCAAGACCGCCCACCCGCCCCGACGGCCCCCCCTCACCCGCGCCGGAGGCCGGCCGACGCACTGGCCCCAGAGCCGCCCCCTCCCCGCGCCAGAAAGAAGCCCCCTCCCCGCCCCAGAAAGAAGCCGCGTCGGGACTAGCCGGGCCGGGGAGGGGGACTGAGAAGGCTGCGCCGCGACGCCCAAAGACGCGCGTCTTGACGCAAAGGGGCCAGCGGCACCCAGACGCGGAAGGGACCCTCTCCCCCTGACCCGCCACTGAACTGCAATTTCCAGCTCCCTTGGCAAATCCCAGTCCCCAATCCCCAAGATGCTTTATTTGAGGCAGGGGTCCTTTAATTGCAAAAACAACACCACGGAGGGCAGTAGTCACCACGACGTTTGCCCCAGAGTAGAGCCGTCAGTATTAATGACCATGGTTAGGGGTTAGGGGGCGCAAATTACTTGCCTTGCCCCGGGTTTGGGGGCGCAAATTACTTGCCTTGCCCCGGGTGCTGATAACCCACGCTACGCCGCTGCCTGAATATGCTGCTGGTACTGGACTAGGTGATGCACCCTCACCCAAAACATATGGAGGGCACCACACCACATGGGTTGCCCCTAGTCTAAGTGAGATACATTTAGCAGCTGTGTTATCCTTTTACCACTTGCATTGGGGCTTCTTTTGTATCTCTGAGGAAAAGGAATAGATTTAAGAGTTTAAAATTCAAAACAGGCAACCCAGCAACAACCAACTGTCTGCGCAGAGGGTGCGGAAGAATGGAAAACATAATCAATGGAAGCTGGAGGAAGGTGACTCAAGAGCCACCAGCCCACACCACTTCTTCTGGTGTACACACCACACTTGCCTACCGTCGGGCTAGGCGGGGAAAGGGCCACAGTCCAGAGGGAGACTACCTGCTTTGCCTGCTGAAAGTCCCAGGTTCAGGAAACTCCAGGTAAAGCTGAGAAAGACATCTGTTTGAAACCCCGGAGAGCTGCTGCCAGCCAGTGTATAAGAAATACACCAGTAGCCTGATTTGATACAAGACAACTTCCTATGTTCCTGATTTGAAAGAGCTAACAAAAAGTGTCAGGGTCAAGCTTGGACTTCACTTGGGCAATGGTGTGTTGGTTTTCTATCCTTATTTCTGGTTCCCCTGCCTGATGGCATCTTCTTAGGCCTCATTCCCAGGAATGGGTGTCTCCTGCTTTTGCCCTGCTAGCTCTCTCAGCCCACATCTACATAATAAAGTGTCATGATACCACTTTAAACAGTCCTGGCTTCCCAAAGGGTTCTGGGAGCTGTAGTTTGTTAAGAGTGCCAAGAGTTGTTAGGGGCCCCCATTCCCCTCCTAAAGCTACAGTTCCTACAGTGGTTTAACAATCCCTCTCCTCAGGGAAATCTGGGAATTATAGCTCTGTGAAGGGGAGAGGGGTCTCCTTAATGCCACCCTTAATGGTACAGCTCCCAGAACCCTTTGGGGAAAGTCAGGACTGTTTAAAGTGGTATTGTAGTGCTTTAAATGTATGGTGCGAATGTGGCCTAACAAGTGAAGGAATTCCAATGGGTCTACTCTGAGTGGAACAACCTAGTTGCTTAACAGTCATTTGTGGCCTTTTAGGTGTTGTGACCTCTTGTGAGAAGGAAGCGTGGCTGGGGAGTGGCAAAGAGTGCCCACAGCCTGCAACGTCTCAGAAGCAGCTCATGCAACCTCTCACCTGGCCAGGTTCCTTGGAGCTGCGATGAATGACCCTGGGACCTTGCAGTGTTTAGCTGAGGATGTGGCTGGAGGACAAGGTTCTAGCTACTTGCTGGGGACGGTGGTGGGATGGCCTTGTTCCTATATGCTTGGGAATCTCTGTGTTTGTTTTTGTATCCACTCCTCAGTTTCTGCTACGGCTCCTCCTGCCTCCTTGTTCCACTAAGACTCTCTGAAGATTCTGGACTAGAAGTCACTTTACGTCTGGCCTGCTTCTTCCTTTACAAAATTGCCAGTTCTGCAACCCAGGTTATCAGCCCTGAGTCCGAATGAAGCCTGCCAGAGCTACAATTCTCAGAGTTCCCTGTGAAGAGGGATTGATTGTTAAAGCACTCTGGGAATGGTAGCTTTGTGAGGGGAACAGGAGTCTCCCAATAACTCTCAGTGTCCTTAGCAAACTACAGCTCCCAGGATTCTTTGGGGCTGTTTAAAGTGACACGATAGTGCTTCAAATTTATGGTGCTAATGTGGCCCCAGTTGCCGACAACCCAATTTGCTGCTTCTTTACAAGAATCACAAGGTAATGCAATCGCAAGACGTGTCTAACCTTTTGTCCTCCAGAGGTTGCTGGAATCCAACTCCTATTGTGCCAGACTTTGGGGGCTGCTAGGAGCTGGAGCCTGGCAGCCTTTGGAGAGCACCACATGGGCTACTCTTGAGGACATGGGATTCTGTTGAAAAGGAAGGACAAGATGTCGCTTTCTCACCTGGATGTCAATGAACTGGTCAAAAAGTTGCATAGGTCTCTCATCAAAAGTCTGAACGAATGTCTAAGGAAAATCAAACAAATGTAAATGAAGAAGAGAGGTAGCCAGGTTTCAGTAAGACAGGCATAGGCAACCTCAGCCCACCAGATTTTCCCCTAGGTAACAGGACTAGTGGTCAGGGTTAATGGGAATTGTAGTCCCAAAACATCTGGCGGGCCGAGGTTGCCTATGGCTGCAGTAAGATGACAACCTTGCAGCAGAGGCAATATTGTAAAGTCCTTGTTACAGCTTCAAACCCATTAAAGGGCATTCTACCTGAGTAATCATTCATGTATTTAGTTTCTACTTTTATGCAGCTATACTATAACAAGAGTTCTCTGGGTACTCACAGGAAGCAAACCAAAACAAACCTAATAAAACAACAAGAAAAACAAAACACAGAAGCACAATTTAAAACTCAGTTATAAATAGAGTGGCCCAGAGGTAAAATGTATGTCTTTTAAAAGGTCTGGGTGAATAGACTTGTCTTCAGCAGGTGCAAAAAAGGACCATAAAGATGATACCACCATCATGCATGTTGTTGAATCCCCTCCAAAACAGTTGTTTTATGTGCTGGTAAAGAAAATAGAATATTGTTCGAAGGAGATGCTGTGTTCAGTCAAGCCATGGAGCTTGCTTTCCAGGAGGCAGTGATGGCCACCAGCTTGGATGGCTTTAAAAGAGAATTAGAAAAATCCATGGAGGAGGAGAGGGCTATGGATGGCTCCTAGTCATGATGGCTTTATTCCACCTCCACAGCTGTAGGCAGCAATACCACTTGCTGGAAACCATGGGAGGGGAGAGCGCTACTCTTGTGATCAAGCTCTGCTCCCTCGTTCGCCACTGTGAGATCAGGATGATGGACTAGATGGGCCAATGGCCTGACCCAGAAGATTAGTCCTATGTTCTTATGTTAATATTTTATTTTTAAAAAACTTCTCCTTTACAGAAGCATATCAAAATCAAAAGAGTCCCCAAAAGCAAAGGTGTGAGCATTTAACTCTCACATCCCCAGATAGATTTTTTTCATCAGTTCCAACTGGTCCCAACTGCTTGAGCGACTGAAGGTTAATTGGTTAGTCTCCCAATCATATCTAATCATTTTGGACAAATGTAGTTGCCTTATGCTGAACCAAACCATTGACCTGTCTATCCCAGGCAAGAAAGGGTTTTTCCTGTCTGTTATTTAAATGGAGGAGGGAGGAAACTGTTTAACTGAACACACCAGTTTGGATCGGATATCTGCATGAACAGGTTGTTAATATTAATGTTTGATGTTTTATTATTTATTTATTTTAAATGTGTGTTTGAAGCCACCCATATTATAAATATTTAATAATAATAATAATAATAATAATAATAATAATAATAATAATAATAATAATAATAATTTATTTTATCCTTAAGCTCAGTGACAGAGAATGTTATGAGTGCAAAAAATCCCAGGTTCAATCCTTGGCATATCTAGGTATGGACGGGAAAGATTGGAGAGCTGCTGCCAGTCAGTGTTGACATTACTGAGCTAGGTGGACCAATGGGCTGACGTGATATAAGATCACTTCCTTTGTTGCTTTACCAATGAGCTATAGGCTCTCTTTCATTTTCTTTGGATTGCAGTTGACGATGGTCTGGACAATAACACCATTTACTTATATTGGACCAGGAAAGTAGCTTTCCTCTGTCCAACTGGCTTCCTCCACTCGATTTGTATAGTTATTGAGCTATTGCTGCTGGACTGTAGATAGGAGGAAAGCTGTTCCTCTTACCCTCTACAGCAGGGGTATCAAACATGTTGTCCCCCAGATGTTGTTGAATTACATCTCCCATCATCTCTGAGCATAGACCATGCTGGTTTGGGCTAACGAGGGACAGAGTCCAGCAATGTCTTGAGGACCACAGGTTCCCCAACATTGCAGAAATGACTGCAAGCAGCCTCATAGTGTGTTCATTCTAGGAAAGCAGGCGGTTCATAGTGCCTTTCCAAATATTCCTCTTAGCAAGCCAGCACCTTCAAGTCCTAAGATCCTTCTACTGTACAATGACTTTTTCATTTGAGCCCCAGACAGGAAAGCCCCTGTCAGCCAAGGACAGTGTTTGTGCATGCCACCCGAAAGCTCACAGAATACCAACCTCATTGTAGTAGGGGCTGATCCCAAATTTAATTCTCGTCCTGAACACGTAATCCCCAATAGAGACTTTGACCACCGGCTTGATGTTGTTTTCTTGCAGCTGCCGGCACTCTATTATTCCAACTCGCACCTAGAAGGAGAGAGACAACATATTGGCCACACTCTGAAAGCATCTGTGATCTGTTGTCATAGTCTATGGCCAACAGGCAGCTGAGCAACACCCAGAATGGAGACATGCTTGGAGAAAGGGCCAAAATAAGAGAACAAAGAGGTGAAGGTGACAAGGGGTAGTGGAGCTCAGACTCCAGGATGTAAGCCAGTGGGTAGGAATGGAAGAAGGCAGCATTTTCTGGTTCGCCATGTATATGTCACACGCTACACTGTTCCACTGCAGTTCATCTTCTGCCCAAGCCTGCATTACGTCTCTCACTGTCCACTGCAGTGAAATTACATAACAAATGTAATCTACATAATTAATTAACTAAATTGCATTGTCACCACATTATTACCCCCTATTCATTCTGATGCAAAGGATATGCAGTGCAAATGGGGAAGAAACGTAATCAGTGATGTATCATTGCTGGACTGAAAGCAAAAGCAAATACTGATTGTATTTACTAGATTGATTTACTGGTATGTCCCAGATATGGGACAAATAAGTGAACACTGACAATTTATGGTCCCACTTCCATTTTTGTTGCAATTCTCTGATATCCTTACCAGTGAGTTACATCCAAGGGAAAATAGTTGAGATAGAAAGAGGAGACTAACTAGTCATCATCCAGATGTTGTTGCACCTGATCTCCCATTAGTCCCAGCCAGTATGGCTGCAACTGGATGGCATCAGGATGGCATCAGATGTCTTAAAACAATGATTGTTCCTACATTTTGACCTCAGCAACTGGACCACCTTACCTGAAAGACTTGCTTCTTGTCGACCAACACTTTCTTGGGTGTGGGCATTGGTGTTGCCTCTTGGATATCTGTTTCCTTTGGAACCAGTTCTTCCGTTTCAGAATCCTTTGCAAAGATGGGGCAGCAAACTGGTGAAGACCAGAAATAACAGTGCTGTAACATCTATTGTTTCCATAGCTTTCCCCCCTAAATATTTGAAGCAATATCATGCACAGAATCTCTGAAATGATAGAAGAATTAATCAAAGGCAAACAGAAATATTTCCTCCTGGGGCTAATGTGTGGTTCAAACACACAGGAATGAAGGTGGTGTTGCTTACATTGCAGCGCAGTCTGCTGCACACACATGGAATGTGCAGACTTATGTATGAAAAACGCAGACAAAGTCAATGGGACCCGTAAGGGGCATAAGAAGGTGAGTAATATAATCTTTGAGCAATATAATTGATAGAAATAATAATACAAAGGCACAGCAATTGTACATAAAACACAAGCAAAATAGACTCACCTTATAGGAAAAAAATCAAATAGACTGAAAATATAAATTTCCTTAGGAAGCTAATGAGGTGTTAAGATTTCATTGCTTCATCAAAATCATCTTAAAAATGATGACTTTCTCATGGTTGGCAGTTGAACTCTCTGGTTCAGTATTTAGAGGCCCATCATGGAATGAGGACGCAAGCTTGTGGGCTGGTAAGCAATACTAGGTGGGCATCAGTCCCCAAGGCAACTGCATACTTACTAAATTTCCTGAAATCATGTTTTTTTGGTGGCAGATCTGTTGCAGGTTCTGCAGGCGAAAAGCAGATCTTCACAGTGATGGTACACTGAAATGTTGAGTCACATGAATGTGTATTAGTTTGCAAGCAGCTAAAGTGAAAACAATAAGGGGTTCCCAAGCAAACCCCACCTGAAACCTAAAGAAGGCAGCCTGGCCTGCTCACATCCCTAGAACAACAGCCTGAACTGCAGAAATCACTGGGCAAGTTTTTAACAGTTTGGATATAAGAATCCTCATCTTCTTATGTCTGCTTTAGCCAGTGTGCACCCACACTGTAGATACCAGGCCCCCTAAGAAATATTTGTGGATTCTTCTCTGAATGTTACATTTTCCTTTAGAAATAATTATTTTAGCTTATCTATGCAGGCTGCTATATAGCTATTCACTCATGGTAAGGAAGGGTTTTCTCTGGGCAACCAGACGAGAATTTTCTGTACGTCAGATGAACATCAGCTTCTTCTTAATTTCTTCCAGGCTGCTGGTGTGCCTCAAATATCTTCCACACTGTGAGTTTTGGTTGCCTTTATAATTACTTAGAGGGCTATTAATTTTGTGGATTTATCTGCAAGACTGCCTTCTGCTCTTTTTCTCCAGCCACACTTGATCCGGCCTGTCACTATTTTGGCCATTGCCAGAAAAGTTGCTGGGATGGCTGACAAGCACTGAGGCTCTTTCACAACTGGGTCTATGGCTGCTTTTAGCCTTTTACTCTGGGACTGCCATCCTTCACTCACTTAAATTTATGGATAATACAGATCCCATCATCACATAATTGCATTTCAGTGTTTTTATTCTACTTATCCTACCTTTATAGACCCAATTTGTGGTTTTTGTGTGTGTGCAATAATAAGAAATTGCAGCACTGTCCTGTCCTGTATAGACAGGCAAAATGCTACTGAGGTGTCTTGGGACTCCCGTGCCTTTAATAAACCTTTCTGTTTGCACTTTCCAGCCTTTTTAATCATTTCAGTTCAATTTAAAAGTTGGGCCTACAAAGAGGACATTTTAAATCAACATGGAATGGACTATTGCTGAATAGACTTGTGACTAAATATTATAGGAAGATTTAAGTTATGGGAAGAGCATTGCTGGACAATCTAATGCTATCTTTCAGTGCCATGTCCTTCTTCATGACCAGTGTTTACAAACTTCTAAATAAGTCCACTTCAGCAAAGGTCCCTTCTAAGGCTATTTAAAAGCACCCTGTTAATTCTACTTCCAAATAATTATGGAAAAGCAACACCACAGCAGGGAACCCTAGAGGGGAGGCAAGCCACATCAGCATTGTTCACAATCTAGCAATCTAGAGCAGTATTTTCCTATTTGGTGTATTCCAGATGTGCAGCCAATTCCTATCAGCCCTTGTCAACATAGCCGATTCAGGGATGATAGGCGCTGGAGTATGGAACATCTGGAGGGCAGAAGGTTGAGGAAGGCTGATCTAGAGGGAACTCAATGTAATCTTGTCCTGGGCCCACTGCCTCTCACTACCTCTCAGAGGGACCCCCAGATCCCCTCATCCTTCACACACAGACTCCCCTTTCCTGGCATACCCCAGTTGGTTTCAGATTGTCATCCCTCAGTGCTAGGTTCTTGATGTTGATCAAAGTTCTGGGTCTTTCAGAAGCAGCTCCTAGGGCTATGCTAGCAAAGCCAAAATTCCTAGAGTAGGAGATATAAGGGGAAGTTGTCAAAGAGCTTCAAAGCCAGTGCAAAAGTTAGCAGTGTGTTAGAAGGAGACCCCCTTCCCAACATGGTGCCCCCCAGATTTTTTGGACTACAACCCCACAGCATCTATGCTGCCTATGCTGCCTGGGGCTGATGTGAGTTGTAGTCCAAATCATCTGGAAGGTTCCATGTTGGGCAAAGTTGGGTCAGGAGGAAGCACACAGGAGTCAGACCTCCCAGCCCACCAAAATCCACATCCTTCCACAAAGATGCAAATATTTTGTAACACGTAAATGGCTGACATGCCAGGTTCCCCTGGCACTGTCAAGAAGATGCTAGAGTCAGCTGTTAATTTAATAATAATAATAATAATAATAATAATAATAATAATAATAATAATGATTTATACCCCACCTATCTGGCTAGGTCCACCCACTATCCACTGGAATTTGATGGCAGTGTCTGCCTGAGGGTCAAACCGCATGAGGCATTAAACATTTTACCCTTTTGTACATCTTTCTTAGTACTGTAATAGCAATAATTTGTTATTTGTACCCTGCCCATCTGACTGGGTTGCCCCAGCCACTCTGGGTGGCTTCTGGCATATATAAAAACATAGTAAAACATCAAATCTTAAAAAGCTTCCCTATACAACTCAGTAGTTGTCCAGATGAGAACTGGGGTCATGGTGGGCATGGAGGGGCTTGAACTCTGCCACATGCCTGACAAAAGCCCATGAATTACTTGCACCAGGAAGGAAGCTGCTGTTGTTGCAATGTGTAGCTGCAGGGGGATGGCAAGATTTGTAAAAAATTTGGCAGGGGAGGGAGGGGTTAATGCACCAACCCATGCACCATTCCCAATTCTTCTCTCCATCATAGAAGTTGCGTATTTTAAATTTTTATTGGATTTTATTGCGCTAGCTAAAGGCCATAGCAACATCCAAAGAAGGAAAAGGAAAGAAAAGGAAACAAAAACAAACAAACAAAAACACAGCAGTCTCTAAATACTTCAGTTCCATTAGATGGTACACTTCATGTGACCTGCAGTTTTGCCCTGAAGGTAGATGGGTCTTCATTCCAGTTTACACAATTAGCAAAAACAAGAGATAACCCTCCTACTTCTCCCTAGACCTTTGCAGGTGTAGAAGAATATACCATATTTGAAAACCCCACCCGCTCAAAAGACACCTGGAAAACTAGCACATCATGAATAAAGCTTCAGTCTGATGCCTGAGGACGAGATGGAACAAGTGCTCAAGTTAAGAAACAAAACAGGAACCGGGGCTGGATGACTTTGAGAACACACTAGAACTCAAGAATGGGTTCTTAGCTCCCTTCCTTCCTTCCTTCCTTCCTTCCTCCCTCCCTTCCTTCCTTCCTTTATATTTATATACCACTTAGCATAGAAATATACCACAGCAGTTTACAGCAATAGAACTATATTTAAAAACATCCAGTAAAATAATAATAAATTAAAAGTAGGTTAAAAGCAAACAAATTAAAAGCAAACATCTGTAGACTGGTGTGGAGGATGAGGTACTCTGAACTGCCTGTATAGGCCTGATGGAATAGGAAAGTTCTTAGCAGGCATTTGAAAGTACAAAAGGCACCTGCTGAATCTCTATTAGCAGTGCTAGACTGATGACACTAAAGGACCTGTTTCCTGTTGTTGAGCCCCACCAACTCTGGGAATAGTCAGAGATGTTCCTGTAGATGATTGTGGTGGGATACAAGGGTTCAGGCAATCCCTGTGGTATCCTGAACCTAAGATGTTCAGGGCTTTGTAAATTAATACAAGAAGACTGAATGTGGCTCAGTATTAGACGGGCAGCTCATGCAGCTGTTTTAACAATGGTGCCACATGTTTTCAACAAAAAGCTCCCACCAGTGCTCTGGCCACAGCATTCTGCACTACTTGGAGCTTCTGAAAGAGGCCCAAGGGCAGCCCCACATACAACACTTTACAGTAATCTAGCCTCAGAGTTACCAGTGCATGGATTACAGTGATCAGGAAGTCTATTGATGTGTAAAACTAACATTGGGGTATGTGTGTGCAAATGCTCAAAGGTCCGTCCTCCCTCAACATCCCCTCCTGCACTGTGAAACCTCTGCACAGTTTAGGACTCTGATCTTCCAGGGTTCTAAATCACCTGGGGAGGCTTCACTAGGGATGGATGAATTAGTACCAATTTCAGGTTCTCTCAGTTTCTCCTTTTCCCACTCTTAAGTTCAGCTTTGCACATTTCCACATCTATTTGTGGTTTGGCTTTGTTTTCCTCGTGAAAGTTCCATGAGAATTTTAGTGCAGCGTTTTCCTAATATACACATTCTTGTATGCAATTCTGCCTCATATGCCCAATTTTGCAAAACAATTTCTCGTGGTATAATGCATTTTTTTGGGTTATATCCCTAATATATACATTATTATGCATATTTTACCCAAGAACATGCATTTCTGTACGCACGACTTAGCTAGAGAATAGCATTGCAAACGGGTCCTTCAACAGTGTATGCAAAGCAAGAATGGTCCCTGACCCCCAGATGCTCCATTTTGGCTTTCTTCTGGTGACTCACCTGTCAACAGCTTTAGTGCTCCACTCTCGGAGGTGGACAGTCACAAAAGGGTCGTTGTCCAACAACTCTCCATCCAAATACCACACCAGGGTCTGTAGGGAAAGCAAGAAAAGCAGTCAGTGGTTGATGGTGCTAGTCACTCACCTTGCCCTGGACACGGCGGTCCTGGGTGGGTGGTCCTGGCTCCTGCACGATGTGTCAGTTTTGAATGGGAGCTGAGTCATTGCTCAGTTTGTATTGGAAATGTGGTGTCTGCCTGATGTATTTTATCATGCAAAATGCCGTGCCCAACTTGGTGTTGCTGCTACTGTGGCTATCCTCTAAAGAACCTCTTTGTTTAAGGGGGTGGGGTGGAATGAGGTGAGCAGGAAAAGTGCTATGTTGCGTAAACTGACAGGCTGGCTGGGTTGGAACTGGCTGGTGATGAATCCTTCTGAATCATAATCATAATCATGATAATACTGGGTCCTTAGCAGATGCTTGATTATTCTGGTTGCTGATACTGGGCCTGAGCAAAAACATACTTTATTTTTGTTAAAAAGTTTTTTGATACGAGTTCCTAGAATAGTCATTCTTGCTCCTTGGGGTCTCTAGAAGTTTAATCCCAAAGTGCTGGGTAGATGCATCTGATCTCTGAAGCAAGTAAACAGGAACAACCACCCAACAGTTGTGATCTGTGGAACTGTCACAGTCACATGTGCCACAAAATATTCATTCCTTAATTTTATGAAATTGATCTTTTAGTGTGGCACCACTCACACTTCAGAATTTCTTGCCTCCTCTTGGTGCCTGCTTCAAACATGTTTGTTTAGGCAAGTCTATCCAAACATTTTCTTTTATTGTTTATTAGGTTTTAATAGCTTTAAGCATTTTCAACTGTTTTTATTGTTCCTTTTAATATTCTGAGTAAATCAGTTAAGAGTTTTACTACAATCAAGCAGTTTGCAGTATATATTTTGTTAAATATAAATGAATGAATAAATAAAAACCCTTATTCTAGAAGGTCTGCTTGTCTATGGTCAGGTGCCAGGGGGCCTGGATCAAAAACTCCCTGGATCTAGGTTCTGTGCTCACTCCTAGGATGCTTGAACAACAAACCAACAGCCCTCTGGCCTAGGGAATCGGGTGGTCTTAGAGGGACAATCACATGCTCCTGGGTGATGGGAGGAGCTCACCCAAAGGTTCAACTGCTTTCCCTCAGTTTAGATAACTTATGAGTGAGGGAGACCACCATGCTGGTCAGACTAGCAGTCTTTGGGATGGCCACTTGCACGTTGCAGATCTGCGTCGCTGCTTCATAATGTAGTTTTATGGATGGGAAAAACAGACCACATTGTTTTTAACTATGCTTCATTTTTTAAGCAACTCTTGGTCCCCACCCCCCATTCCAAACACATTTTATAAATCTGTACTGCCAATATTTTAATATCTTTGGTGACACTCTGAAAGGTGTATTCAAAAACAGGAATTAAATTTCAGGAAGCGCTACCATTTTTAAGGCAGCCATTAAAGGTTCTTTAGCTTTAAACAGGGCAGCCGGCAGCCCTTCAAATGTGTCCGTGTGGGCTGCCGTGTGGGACTGTTTACAATGGTATCATAGCACTTTAAATGTATGGTGTGAACATGAGCAGACTGGCAGGAAGACTGCCTGGGAGGCCATGTGCCCTCACACCATACATTTAAAGTGCTATGATACCATTGTAAACAGTCCCATCCCCCGCAGGTCTCCTAGAAAAACCATAGAATAGAATCATAGAATCATAGAGTTGGAATAGACCACAAGGGCCATCGAGTCCAACCCCCTGCCAAGCAGGAAACACCATCAGAGCACTCCTGACATATGGTTGTCAAGCCTCTGCTTAAAGACCTCCAAAGTAGGAGACTCCACCACACTCCTGGGCAGCAAATTCCACTGTCAAACAGCTCTTACTGTCAGGAAGTTCTTCCTAATGTTTAGGTGGAATCTTCTTTCTTGTAGTTTGGATCCATTGCTCCGTGTCCGCTTCTCTGGAGCAGCAGAAAAGAACCTTTCTCCCTCCTCTATGTGACATCCTTTTATATATTTGAACATGGCTATCATATCACCCCTTAACCTCCTCTTCTCCAGGCTAAACATGCCCAGCTCCCTTAGCCGTTCCTCATCGTTTCCAGACCTTTGACCATTTTGGTTGCCCTCCTCTGGACACGTTCCAGTTTGTCAGTGTCCTTCTTGAACTGTGGTGCCCAGAACTGGACACAGTACTCCAGGTGAGGTCTGACCAGAGCAGAATACAGTGAATCATAGAATCATAGAATCATAGAATCATAGAATCATAGAATCATAAAATCATAGAGTTGGAAGAGACCACAAGGGCCATCGAGTCCAACCCCCTGCCAGCAGGAAACACCATCAGAGCACTCCTGACATATGGTTGTCAAGCCTCTGCTTAAAGACCTCCAAAGTAGGAGACTCCACCACACTCCTTGGCAGCAAATTCCACTGTCGAACAGCTCTTACTGTCAGGAAGTTCTTCCTAATGTTTAGGTGGAATCTTCTTTCTTGTAGTTTAGATCCATTGCTCCGTGTCCGCTTCTCTGGAGCAGCAGAAAACAACCTTTCTCCCTCCTCTATGTGACACCCTTTTATATATTTGAACATGGCTATCATATCACCCCTTAACCTCCTCTTTTCCAGGCTAAACATGCCCAGCTCCCTTAGCCGTTCCTCATAAGGCATCGTTTCCAGGCCTTTGACCATTTTGGTTGCCCTCCTCTGGACACGTTCCAGTTTGTCAGTGTCCTTCTTGAATTGTGGTGCCCAGAACTGGACACAGTACTCTAGGTGAGGTCTGACCAGAGCAGAATACAGTGGCACTATTACTTCCCTTGATCTAGATGCTATACTCCTATTGATGCAGCCCAGAATTGCATTGGCTTTCTTAGCTGCCGCGTCACACTGTTGGCTCATGTCAAGTTTGTGGTCAACCAAGACTCCTAGATCCTTTTCACATGTACTGCTCTCAAGGCAGGTGTCCCCCATCTTGTATTTGTGCCTCTCATTTTTTTTGCCCAAGTGCAATACTTTACATTTCTCCCTGTTAAAATTTATCTTGTTTGTTTTGGCCCAGTTCTCTAATCTGTCAAGGTCGTTTTGAAGTGTGATCCTGTCCTCTGGGGTGTTAGCCACCCCTCCCAGTTTGATGTCATCTGCAAATTTGATCAGGATGCCCTTGAGTCCATCATCCAAGTCGTTGATAAAGATGTTGAATAAGACCGGGCCCAAGACAGAACCCTGTGGCACCCCACTAGTCACTCTTCTCCAGGATGAAGAGGAACCATTGATGAGCACCCTTTGGGTTCGGTCAGTCAGCCAGTTACAAATCCACTGAGTGGTAGCATAGTCAAGACCGCATTTTACCAGCTTCTTTACAAGAATATCATGGGGCACCTTATCAAATGCCTTGCTGAAATCAAGGTAGGCTACATCCACTGCATTCCCTTCATCTACCAGGCTTGTAATTCTGTCAAAAAATGAGATCAGGTTAGTCTGACATGACTTATTTTTCAGAAATCCATGCTGACTATTGGTGATCACAGCATTCCTTTCTAGGTGCTCACAGACTGCTTGCTTAATGATCTGCTCCAGAATCTTCCCTGGTATTGATGTCAGACTGACTGGGCGGTAATTATTTGGGTCCTCTCTTTCCCCCTTTTTGAAAATAGGGACAACATTTGCCCTCCTCCAGTCTGCCGGGACTTCGCCTGTTCTCCAGGAATTCTCAAAGATGACTGCCAGTGGTTCTGAGATCACATCTGCCAGTTCTTTTAATACTCTTGGATGCAGTTCATCTGGCCCTGGAGACTTGAATACATCTAAACTAGCCAAGTATTCTTGTACTATCTCCTTAGTTATTCTGGGCTGTGTTTCCTCTGCTGAATCATTTGCTCCAAATTCTTCAGGTCGGGCATTGTTTTCTTTATCGGAGAAGACTGAGGCAAAGAAGGCATTGAGGAGTTCAGCCCTTTCTGTGTCCCCTGTTTGCATTTCACCATCTTCTCCTCTGAGTGACCCCACTGTTTCTTTGTTCTTCCTTTTGCTACGAACATACCCATAAAGGCCTTTTTTGTTGCTTTTAACCTCTCTAGCAAGCCTGAGTTCATTTTGTGCTTTAGCTTTTCTGACTTTGTGTCTACATGTGCTGGCTATTTGTTTGAATTCCTCTTTGGTGGTTTCCCCCCTTTTCCATTTTTTTATACACATCCTTTTTCAATCTTAACTCAGTTAAAAGTTCTTTAGATAGCCACCCTGGCTTCTTTAGGCACCTTCCATGTTTCCGTCTCATTGGTATTGCCTGAAGTTGTGCTTTTACTATCTCCCTCTTAACAAACTCCCAGCCATCATGAACTCCCTTTCCTTTTAGTATTACTGTCCATGGGATCTCACCCAGCACTTCCCTAAGTTTTATGAAGTCGGCTTTCTTAAAGTCAAGAAATTGAGTCCTAGTATGCTTGGCTGCTCCTTTCCGCTGTATAGTAAACTTCAGAAGACCATGATCACTCACGCCTAATGATACTTCCACTTCTACCCCACTAACCAGGTCATCAACATTGGTTAGGACCAGATCTAAAATGGCTGTTCCTCTTGTTGCTTCTCCCACTTTCTGGACAATGAAGTTGTCTGCAAGGCCAGTGAGGAATCTGTTTGACCTTATGCTCTTGGCTGAGTTTGACATCCAACAAATATCCAGGTAATTGAAGTCCCCCATTACTACTATCTCCCTTCCTTTTGCATGCTTGGCCATCTGTTCCAGGAAGGCATCATCTATGTCCTCCGTTTGGGGGATCTATAGTAAACTCCCACAATGAGGTCTCTGTTATTCTTCTCTCCCTTAATTTTGACCCAAATGCTCTCACTTTGGCTTTGAGGTTCTAAATCTTGGATCTCTTCACAGATATACATATCCCTGACATATAACGCCACTCCTCCTCCTTTCTTGTCTGGTCTGTTTCTCTGAAATAGATTGTATCCCTCCATGATTACATTCCAATCGTGGGACTTATCCCACCAGGTTTCAGTGATGCCTATTATGTCATATTTAGTTTGCTGTACCAAGAGCTCAAGCTCATCTTGTTTATTTCCCATGCTTTGCGTATTAGTGTAACCGGGATATCCCCTTTTGTCTTGCAAGAGAATGGCAGTCATTTTGGGTGCTGTGATCTTGTGTGATTTTGTGCCCTGATTCCATCTGAAAAAGCACTTTTTTCAGGGTTGCGATTTTGCGCAGCACCCCAAAACACATGTTTTTGGGCACAATGCCCCTAATGGCCGCCGTTCTCTTGTGAGAAGGAACAGGCAGATGGTGTCTGGGAAGATGGCATCCTGGTTTTTACCTTCAAGGAGTTGAGGGATGCACAGTCCTGGCTTCCTCCCAAGCATCAGGGAAAGTGTAGCTGTTAGGAGACCCCTATTCCTCTCATAGAGCTACAATTCCAGGAGTTCTTTTTGAAGAAAGATTGAGTGGTAAACCACACAGAGAACGGCAGTTATGTGAGGGGAAACAGAGATGCCCTCAGAACTCTCAGCACCCTTAACATACTACAGCTCCCAGAATTCTTTGGTGAAAGTGTGACTGTGAAAGTGTGACTGGGTGTGGCCACAGACAAGTGACTGAGGCCATCAAGAGGATTAAAGAGTTTACCTCATTCCAGACAGGATTCTGTTCCTTCTGCACAACTCTGGTGTCCCTGTGAATATCTAAGGGGGGGGGGAACACTCTGTCAATGAATATGACTAGCATAGGTCTCCTTGCTCAGTGCACCTGACAAACAGCCATGTCCATGGATCATCCCCATGTTCTTTTGAGAGAAACCACATCCATTCCCAGGGAGCCTACTGGCCTCTGGCCGTGTTGGGTTGTATTCAGAGTAGCTCTGACTAATAAGTCCAGTCAGTACATGGATTTCCACTTGCACCGTGGGATTTCCTCCTGGTTTTCTCTTCTGGGTCCCCCCTAAACCTGTTTTAGGGAGCAGGAGCAGATTTGGGGCAGGTGAGTCTTGTTGCAAAAGTGGAAGTCCTTGTGTTGGTTGGAGACTGCCCATTCTGTCCTAGTGTTTGGCAGACCCCAGGATGGAAACAAAGTTATACCCAATGAGGATTCCAACTCACAATAATGCAAACAAGACCTGGAACTTTGTAAAAATGTAGTGTTGCGCACACCCCAGTCTCTCTGAGCAGCAAGAATCCCAAAGTTCAGCTTTGGGTCCAGCACAGAGCCAGAGCTGCTTCTGGGTCTCTAGCTTCCAGTATCAGCTAAAACCTTCTTTAAAAAATGGTTTTTTAAATGGACAGGGCAGTTTGTGAGAAATTTAGCAAAGTAATGCCAAAGTAACATTTTGTCCACCACCTTGTTTCCAAATAGTGCCCTGTGTCCAAGCATCAAGAAAGGCAGCCTCTGCCACCTCAGGAACCCACATGCCAACTTTGGCAATAGAGCAATTTGTGTGGGATATGGGATAAGGTGGGATATGAATGGCAATGAATCAATCAATAATCAAACATTTATTGGCCTCTTCTCTCTTTTTTCCTATACCTCGGAATAACTGCTAGCAGAATTTGGACACTGCTTTAGACACTTGTACCATGGTGTTACCTTTGTGACCTTCAGTTCATGGGCCATTACCTTTAAATATGTAGTTTTATATGACGATAATCTACTATATTGGGAAACTTCACTCCTTCAGCTCCGTCATTAGAGGGTTTTTTTCAAAGGTTGCCATGGGAACGCTGGCTCTTTTTATTATTATTCCACACAAAGTTTGAAAGTAGTTCTTGCCAGTTCAATAATAGCCCTTTGTCATTCTTTATAATGACAAGTAGAAAAAGCATCCTAGAAATTATAGTCATTTTTTCTTAACCTTAACCTAACCATGAAAAATCAATCTGGGACTATTGTTTAAAATCTTCTGTCGCTGTGGCCATCATTGGTTCATAATTTATTTTTAAAGCAGTGCTTTGCTTATGCTCTTTAAACTTCCTTTTACAGGCCTAGCAGGATTGCAAATGAGATCTGGAAGTCTGACTAGCTCAAGGGAGAGTAAATCAGCAATAATAAGAGATGAATGTAATCTGTGTTTTAAACATGAAAATGACATTTTTGCTCCTAAGTTCCTCCACATAGGGACGCGGGTGGTGCTGTGGCCTAAACCACTGAGCCTCTTGGGCTTGCTGATTGGAAGGTTGGCGGTTTGAATCCCTGTAACGGAGTGAGCTCCCGTTGCTCTGTCCCAGCTCCTCCCAACCTAGCAGCTTGAAAGCACGCCAGTTCAAGTAGATAAATAGGTACTGCTGTGGCAGGAAGGTAAATGGTGTTTCCGTGCGCTCTGTTTTCCGTTACAGTGTTCTGTTGCGCCAGAAGCAGTTTAGTCCTGCTGGCTGCATGATCCGGAAAGCTGTCTGTGGACAAACATCAGCTCCCTTGGCCTGAAAGCGAGATGAGCGCCACAACCCCATGGTCGCCTTTGATGGGACTTAACCATCTGGGGTCCTTTATCTTTTCACCTTTTACATCAGCCTTCATCAACCTGTTGTCCTCCAGGTGTTTAGGACTACACTCCCATCAGTCCCAGTTAGCAAGTTGTAGTTTGGACACCTGGAGGGCCCAGGTTTGATGAAACACAAAGCTGCCAGACCATCAGTTCATCTAGTTCAGGGTTGTCCACATGGATTGACAGTGGCTGTTCCTTTCACCTGATACTGGAGCTTTTTAAAACGGGGGATGCCAGGGACTGAGTCTGAGACCATCTGCTTTCAAAGCATGGGCTCTGCCACTGAGATGTGGCCCCTTCCCACACTCAAAATGTGTGACAAGAAAAGCGGGTTTGTTGTTGTTGTTTTTAAAAAACCCTGTATTATGCAAACAGCACATTTGAACAATCTCTCCTCAAACCTTTTACCACCCAGATGTCACCCAGCTATTCCTCTGGGTGCTGGGATTCTATCTGGTTGTTTCCCCACACTTTCCAGTACATGTTTGCACAAGGCCAGCCCAATACATTTTGACACCTGAGCTGGATCCCAAAATGGCACCTCCTGCCCTAGTGAATGTTGCTGCCAGAGGCAGTCACTTCACCTTGCCTCGTGGGTGGGCGGGCCCTGCGTTTGCAGTCCTAAGGTCTAGAATCTTTGTTTGAAGTAATCAAGCTGAGATTCTTAGCAAGCTGAATTCTGCAGCTAACACAATATTCAGACGTCCCATGGTAACATGACTTACTTATAACCTTGACAAGAATACAATTGTTCAAAGGCAATTGGAACTGCATTACTGCTTTACCTCTGAAGGAACCAGTCACATACGTATCAGGGCGATCTTCCTGTTCAAGCTGTAAATGAGCAGACATAACAAAAACACGCAACATCTTGTGCAACCTCCTGCTTTCCCCTCCAAACTATATTTCTGAAAAAAGCTGATGACGATCCCTTTTGGTTACTTGCCAGGGATCCTATAAACTATAGATGTCCCCTTAAGTCTCCCTCTCTTTCTCCACTGTTAATAGTCTGCTAATGAGGACCCCAAACCAATCCAATGGTTTATTCCAAAGCCCCCTTTAAAGCCTGTCACTCAATTTTCCCATTTCAAAGGGAATGGAGCCTTCTTTAGCATCCAGATCTGACTGTCGACATCATAAAGGAGAAAAATGGAAGGAAAACTTCTAAAAAGTGAGGTCACAATAGGAAGGCAATAAATATTCCATATGTGAACTGCTCTAAGGATGTAACTTTTATGCTTTTAACTTCCTGTTTGGCTGCCATGGCGAATGGTTGTGCCCATAACAGCAGAGCCCTTTTCTGTGAACAATGAGGATAATATGGGAGTAATTATCCTCCCCAAACCCCTCAGGGCCTGGGGTCTGATACCTGCTGCCTGTTCTGAAGGAATGTGGGGGGCAGGGGGCACTGGGCACAATGCACCGAGCATCTCAGCAACTCTCCAAAGCCGACGCCATGAGCAGAGGACACCTGCTTTTTAAGATAAATATTCAGATTTAATTAACAGGCATGCTCTGAACTAGTGGAGATAAAATAACTTGCTAATTTAACCAGCCACTGAGAAGGATTCGATCTGGAGAAAAGACTTTTGTCGCAACTAAAGAACAACTGAAAGATGGAGGGCACAAGGAGAAGGGGACGACAGAGGACGAGATAATAATAATAATAATAATAATTTTTTATTTATACCCCGCCCTCCCCAGCCAAGGCCGGGCTCAGAGCGGCTTACAAGCAATAATAAAAACAAGATGAGTGATTACAACTTAAAAACAAAAATAAAATACAACATTAAAATAATGGAACATTAAAATATTAAAATGGAGCCTCATTGCAGGAGAAGGAAAAGAAAAAAGAAAAAGGGGGCGGAGGGAATCAAATTGGCTCCAATCCAAAGGCCAGGCGGAACAACTCTGTCTTACAGGCCCTGCGGAAAGAGATCAGATCCTGCAGGATGGTTGGACAGTGTTCTCGAAGCCACAAACGTGAGTTTGACCAAACTGCGGGAGGCAGTGGAAGACAGGAGTGCCTGGCGTGCTCTGGTCCAGGGGGTCACGAAGAGTTGGACACGACTAAATGACTAAGCAACAACAAAGAACAACTGTTAGAAATACATGAGTGGACGCTAAGCTTAATTACGAAATGGAATGTGCGAAATTTTGACCATGATTCTGGCAATGACCATTAACAAAAAGATGAAAGGAATTCCTGATTGGAGCTAATGTGTTAGTGCAGAGGTACCATCTCATTAGAAGTTGGTAGGAGACCAAAGAGGAGAATTCTGGATATCTGCCACTAATGGTGGACTGTGATGTAGTTAAAATTATCCCTGTGAGCAGAAAACAAAAGTAGCTTCACTGAGGAGCAAGACAGCACAAAAGACTGGCCCACTTGCTGAAATAACTGATGGGATTAATTGTATAACCCCAGGGGGAGGTGAGCCTTTATTATTCTCTTTTGATATATTTGTACTTGCAGTTTTACCTGGTAAACCTCCCCCAAAGGGCAACTGTTTGAAATATGCAAGCGGGCTTGAAAGAGCATTCTGCTGCCATTATGGCTTAAATATAATACTGACTGGGGGACGGTTTTGGCAGCTACCCTCAGCGGAAGGATGGAAAGAATTCTGGACTGGAGTTATAGTGTTTTTGCAGAGGTACCAGCATCCTGGGAGATGGAGTGAGATTACAAAGGGGAATTCTGAATGTCTGTCTGGGACTAATGGCGTCTCTTTGTTTGGGATGTGGCATATTACGGCTCCTGAGAGCAGAAACTGAAAATGGAATTGCTGGAGTGTGGATTACAACAGGGAAAAATATTTCACACAGAACTACGAAGGCAAAAGTTGAACAGACAAGTGGTTGCAAAAATAAATGAAAACAAAATGAAGGATTAACATCGGAATGGTTTATTGACTAATTAAGATGATCAGCACTTCGCGAAATTCAGAGCGTGGGTCATCCAAAGATATATAATTTGCCACCTATATCTGGCTTTTTATTGTATTGTAATTTGGAATGTTTTAATGTGGTTTTTATTGGATTATTAAAATGGAAAACTTAATTATTATTTTTTAAAATAAAGCTTTTAAACTATTTGGATTGGCTGAAAAGGTCCCCTGAATGGTCACATTGTGTGTGTGTGTGTGTGTGTGTGTGTACACAGACGCACACACAAACTTGTAGAATTTACACAGCCAATCTCAGAAGAGGGAAGTGACCCTTTTAAGATTATACCTGCTGTGACATTTAAATGAAGTAGACACTTCCCCCCTTATAATTATCACTTTTATATTATGCAAATGTGATCAGTCAGTTGACTAAAAGCCACGTGATTAATGGACTTAGGACTGAACTATGCATCAAGTCAGCTGTACCCTTTGGCCTTTTTAAACTTTAAATGGGATCCTGGGGAGGAGGGTGCTGATCAGGAATCTCAAGTAGGATCTTAGGCACCATTTCCTGTTCTGCCCTGTGTTTGTTGCATTCCACTGTAGTTCCTCTTCTGCCAAAAAACTACTTGCTGGCTGCTGCAGCACAATTGTAATTGCATTATTCTGCTCCATTCATTTCAGTGCAAAGGAAACACGGTGCAAATGACTCAATCAGTGGTGTATTATTTGTGGACTGAAAGCAGCAACAGTGAATACTCACTGGACGGATTTCTGTTCTGGATGTAGGATGAACCTGAACATAAGAAGAACCTCCTGGATCAGGCCAATGCTGCATCTAGCCTAGCTTATTGTTCCCAGTGGCCAGAAAACTGGCAAGCAGGACCAGTTGGCACAAGCTCTCCCTCCTCTCCTGTGGTTTCCAGTAATTGGTATCCAGAAGCATCATTGCCTCTGCCTGTGGAGACAGAGCCATGGGAACACCAGCATTTCCCACTCTAGTTTCTGTTTTCATCAGAATTCTCTGACATCCCTAATTTCAGGTCTTTCCCACCTGATCCTTTTAGATATCAGGCATGGGTTGCTGGTGGTCACTATTGGGGGCTCTCGGGGCAGAGGTCAGAGCAACAGAAAGCATACCCTCCAACATTTCACCAATGAAAATGGGGAGATCCTTTTCAATAATAATAATGATAATGATGATGATGATGACGATGATGATAATAATAATAATAATAATAATAATAATAATAATAATAATAATAATAATAATAATAATAATAATTTTATTATTTATGCCCCACCCATCTGACCGGGTTGCCCCAGCCAATCTAAGCAGCTTCCAACATATATAAAAACATAGTAAAATTTAAAACATTTTTAAAATTCCCCATACAGGGCTGCCTTCAGATGGCACATAACTCCATGCCCTCCAACATTTCTCTAATGAAAATAGGGACAACCTAAGGAAAATCTGGGATCAAATCAGAAACTGGGATGGCTTCTGCAAATCTGGGGCTGTTCTTGGAAAACAGGTCTGCCAAAAGTAGACAGAGCCAGGAGTGACAAAAGGCAGAGGTAATGGTAGGCAGAGGAAGCCTCAATGAATTTTGGCCTCAGCCAAGGAGGTTCTTAGCTCAGGTCCCTGCCGATACATCAGCTGACACAGAGCCTTATGGCGGAGTGCAGTGCAGGCAATGATCATCCCGGCCTGGAATGAAACAAACTGCTGGCCTGTTTTTTGCTGCAGTGTTTTGCCACAGCTGTTGCACATCAGTCAAAAGTGCCGCCCAGGTGCATTTGCAATGCTGTGGGTGGGAATCTATTGAAATGGAAACAGAAAGGAGTGACAGGTTCTATGACTCTGTGAGGTTTAATGGAGGGTGTCAAATCTAATTGGACCTGTTCCTTATGGTTCTGTATGATGTCAATAAGGCATTCAATTAAATCAAGGGAATAATAATCCCTTGGTAGGTGCTGTAGAGAACTGCAGTTTCCCCAGCAAAAGAGAAAAATCTTGGTTGTGCCCACTCAAGGACATAAAGTTGTGGAAAGATGTGGAGCTGGACTACTTTAGTGCCTAAGGAAGAAAATCCAGGTGGCCCCCTCCCTTCCCACTAGTTGACAAGGGGCATGATTCACTGGGATGGGGGGGTTGTCTCTGCCCCCCCTACAGCTCCCATTCATTTCAGAAGGGTCTGTGCAGCACAACTTCCTGGAGAAGGAGCACAGTGCAGAGAACAGAGGATCTGCTTTGATTGCAGAAGTTCCTAGTCTCTGGCCTCCCTAGCTAAAAGGAAAGGTTCAGGAAGCAGATAATGCAGAAAGACCTCTCTCTGCCCAAGACCCTGGAGAAAAGCTAGCTGCCAGTCCGTGTAGGCAATCTTGGCAGGGGCGTAGCACTGTCCACAGGCGCCAGGGGCAGGTGTGCACACACACCGCAAGCAGGGATGGAGCGTGCTCACCCAGTCCTTGCTGCTGCCGCTGCCAGGCAGGAACAGGGCACGGAGGGTGAAGAGCACCCTCCCCACCTGGTCTCTGCCCAGTGTGTGAGCACCCGCCCATCTGGGCCTGTGTCCCAATGGTATGGTTACCAGATTTTTTTCAATGCATCCGGGGACCCCCCCTTTTTTTTTTTGAAGCTGAGTAGCAACAGGGAGTCAGTAGTGGGGATGGTGAGGGAAAAGACCCTGGGCCCAAGCACACATGCATATCGTATAAAGGTGCAAAGCCCTTCTTTCCCACTCCGTGAAACATAAATGCACAAGTTTTTTTTTTAAAAAAAACCTGGGCAACGGCGCATCACCCACCTGTGACTCCCGAGCCCCCCTTCCCCCTTTGTTTTGACAGATCAGGGGAGGTTCAGGAGTCATGGGCGGGCGGCCATTGCCCAGGAGAGGCCAGCCTGGTAGTGCAGTTGGCTCTGGCTGGCTTCAGAAGCTGCTCACTGCTCGCTGCCGTGGTGCCCACCATTTTTCCTGCACCACGGCAGTGAGCAGCTCCTGAAGCCAGCCAGAGCCAACTGCACTACCAGGCTGGCTCTGGGCTACTGAGGCTGCTGCTGCCACGTTTCCCGAGGACAGATTTGCAAATCTGGGGACATTCCGGGGACGGAATTTGTCCGGGGACAGATTTGCAAATCTGGGGACTGTTCCTGGGGACATCTGGTAACCCTACCCAATGAGACATATGTGCTTTATTTCAGAGCAGACATGTACAGGATTGTGCTGTTATGGAGATAAACTTGAGGCCGAGTCCAAAACAGGGTTTCAGTCACTTGGTAAAATGGTTGCTGGTCAGACTTTAGAACTCAAGGCAGTTGTTATCAGGGCAGTTGATAAGAAGGTGTAACAGAAGAGTGGCTTCAGATATGGGGGGACAGAAATGGGGCACATAAAGAAAAGAGGGTGACTGTGACAGAATAGAGAGAGGTCAGAAAGTGAGGATAATTGAATAAGCAGGAAAGAACACGCATACCGGCACCTTCCCTCTCCCCCCGGTGTTGAAAGTATGGAACTTACAACTTCATGGTGAGTACTGGCACCATTTTGTTCTAAAAAAAGAGAAAAGCACTGCAAAGTAGTATGTCCACCCAGAAGCGTCTGCTGATGCAAACAACGTTGAAAGCACAGAACTGCTCTTAAACCCTAATTAGCACAAATAACCACAAATACTCAAAAGAACGAAAGAAGATCCCGATAGATCAGTCCAATTGAGGCATCTGATCAAGGCCTGTATTTTAAAATGAGCTTAAAGATATATTTGCAAATGTTTGTATGTTTCATGCCAGGCATAAAGCAGCTGGCTAAGTACTTTGGCAGTTGTTTATCTTCCTGCTCTCCTGGACAAGCCCCCCCCCCCTGATTTATAGCAGTACCAGGAGACAAGTTTCTCAAAGTTGTAAAAGGGAAATACAGGCTGGGAGCAAAGGTTATATTGACTTCCGGTCGGCGCCAGCGTTAATGGCGGTCCTCTTTCCGAGCTCTGGAAGGTTTGAATAATGCATTTGGTTGGCATGCATATTTATGGTATGATAAAATCAAGGTGCATAGGGCCTTTAAAAATCATATTGTTAGAAAAGCATTGTTTAATGTTTGGATAAGATACAAAGATTTGTTGGAAAACAAAACCCCTAGATGGTTGTCACCCTTGGAGGCTAAGGCACTGAAGAAACTCAATATGGAGGTCGGATGGCCAAAGTATTGGGAAATTTTGGAACAGGATGGAGATAAATTGAAATTACAAAGTCATGAGAAATTGAAACCTAAAGTACAAGATTGGCTCCAATATTTCCAAATAATGGAGGTTTATAAACAGGACAGGAAAATTGGCTTCCAGGTGGAAAAATCGAAATTAGAGACTGAACTGTTAGAACCCAATACTAAGAATTTGTCAAGAATGTATAATTTGCTGCTGAAATGGAATACACAAGATGAAACAGTCAAATCAGCTATGATTAAGTGGGCACAGGACATTGGTCATAACATTATGTTTGCTGACTGGGAATGGTTGTGGAACACCGGTATTAAATTTACGGCATGTAATGCCTTAAAGGAAAACATTATGAAAATGATTTACAGGTGGTACATGACCCCAGTCAAGCTAGCAAAAATTTACCACTTGCCTGATAATAAGTGTTGGAAATGTAAAGAAACTGAAGGTACTTTCTATCACCTTTGGTGGACGTGCCCGAAGATTAAGGCTTTCTGGGAAATGATATATAATGAAATGAAAAAGGTACTTAAATGCACTTTCCCTAAGAAACCAGAGGCCTTTCTCTTGGGCATTGTCGGCCAATTGGTGTCAAAGAAAGACAGAACTTTCTTTATGTATGCTACAACAGCAGCAAGAATTCTCATTGCAAAGTATTGGAAAACACAAGATCTACCCACCCTGGAAGAATTGCAGATGAAAGTGATGGACTATATGACACTAGCTGAGATGACTGGCAGAATCCGCGATCAGGGAAAGGAGACGGCGGAAGAAGAATGGAAGAAATTTAAAATCTACCTTAAGGACCATTACAAACTTGATGAATGCTAGAATGTCGAGGTTTTGAGTAAGAAAGGGTTACAGCGATACAAGATTAGACTGAAGGAAAGACTAAAAGGACAGAGACTTGACAGAAATATTTAGAGTTGCTAAAAATTCTTTGGACATTGGGATGCAGAAAAGGAGAGGTATGGGGAAGTCTGAGAAACAAGGTTTATGAAAAAAAAAGCTTATGAAACTATACGTGTTTGTATGTCTTTTTACATGTTTGTATTGTGTTTAAAATTTTTTGTAAAACTAATAATTTTTTTTTTAAAGGTTATATTGACCCTACATATTACAGAATACAATCAAGCTGCAAAAACACTAATTAAGAGTTGGTAAATAGTAAGATTTATTGTTTAACAGAAAATAATACCACGTGCCTCCCATTAGACTCGAGCCATATTTTCCTAAGCTTAAAGGGCAAGAGCTAATGGGGAAAGCAGCTGGCTGGGAAAGAGGGGTGTAAATTGAAGAGGCTGCTTTTGAAGCTGTTTTTACTGAGTTCCTTTTCTTCTAAAAATCTATCTATGTTATGTATGAAATTTATTGGCTTAATGTAATTATGCAAAGGATTTAGAAAGTAAGAAATGTTAGATTCTTATGTGAGATTCTTATTTCATTGATGGTGTGTGAGAAGGTGAACCCAAGATCTCTGTTTAGATAGAATTTAAAATCATGAGCCATCTGTTTTAGCCATTTGCCCCTGTTGCCAGAGGCAACAGGGCAAAAAATGATCTGGTAATTAAGGTGCCTTGCCGAGGCAAATGTAAGATATATGGCTACTTGTCTGCCATTTATGGATAGAAGGAAATATAGCTCTTTGTGTCCCATAAAAGGTAATAGGAAATGGGTGTATCTTTCATGATTGGTTCTAGCAAACAGCCAATAGGAATTTCAACCAGGCTGATTGGACAGAGGCAGCCAAAGGAGGAGCAAGAGGGCTGGGCTGAGGGAATATAAGTGCTAGCCATCAGGGCTGGAGGGGGGCAGAGCTTTTGGTAACCATATACCACTGTGTCTCTCATTTATTTGTCTGACAAATAAGTTATCATTTTAATTTCTCTATTGCTGCGTTGAATATTTCATTCCAGCTAAGCGTTAACCACAAGCAGGGTGCTACACAATCTTTACGCAGGAGATTTACACCTTGAGGACCCATTTGAGACAGCTTTAGAGGCTGGTTTAAAGATCCAGAAGAAGAAGAATTTGGTGCAGTCATAGTGGGGCTGTACCACTTTGAAATGTGGGTGAAAATCAGGCCTGTAGGAATACAGGTGTGGCCTAGCTTTCTTCCTGGCATGCCAGTTTTCTCTCTGCAGGGATCGTTTTTTTAAGAGGAAGCATTTGACCAAGTCACTCCACGTTTGCAACCTAAACTTGTACAGCAAAGAAGTAGCTTGTTTGCTTTATTTATTTATTGTATTTTTAGCTGAGAAGGCTCTCAGAGTAGCTTACAAATATCAGTTCTAAGACAGTCCCTGAACATATATTTAGGCTGCACATATACCATCCATTTAAAGCACACACCCTACAAGAATCCTGGGAACTGTAGTTTCTTAAGGGTGCTGGGAACTGTAGTTGTATATGAGGGGTAATTACAGTTTTTAGAGGAAGTCTTCAGAGAGGGTGTTTTAAATGCATGGTGTGTACACAACCCTACTAATGATTCTTAAAACAATGGGGGAGGGACTCCAAGCCATTAGGGAAGTAACCTTACAGGGTTTATGATATTATTCTTTTTTACACACGTTAATATGCAATGGAAAAGCACTTTAATATGTGACTAAGGCTTGATACTCAATGAAGCCTTTTGTTCAGAAAGTTTTGACCATAGTATCACCTCAGATATTAGTGCACCTCATCTAATCCTCTCTGTGTTATTAGGGGAATCTCAAATGGATGCAACCTCTTTGACCTTAACTTTTCCCATTAAGTTACTCAGGCTTACGGACAGAATCTGCTCTCTCTTGGAACATTGTCTTTATCCCCTAGACCAGTGTTCCCCAGCCTTGGGTCTCCAGCTGTTTTTGGACTACAATTCCCATCATCCTTGACCACTGGTCTTGCTAGCGAGGGATTATGGGACTTGTAGTCCAAAAACAGCTGGAGACCCAAGGCTGGGGAACACTGCCCTAGACCACATAAATTAGGGATCTGCAAATGTCTATCATTACCCATATTGATGGAATATATAGTGAAGGTAACAGATTTATTTGGAGTTTTAGGTTGTTGTTGTTGCTGCTGCTGCTGCTGCTGCCGCTGCCCCTGAAGTAGTTTCAAATCCTTCTAAGGTTTTTCATTGTTTTTGTTCATTAGTAATAGTAAATAGAATAGAAAAGAAAAAAACATCAGCACAAAAATCTGAGATTTTTTAAACAGACATCTTAATCAACTATAATTTCATAAAATGAATTTGCTGTTTTGTGATTGAATGCCCCCTGCTGTCCAGCCCTGTTCTTAAGGTTCTGATTATGTTCTGATTATGTTCTGTTCTGATTATGGAACACCAGAGATCTTCTTTTCTCTAACTGTGGAAGTTTGCTCTTCTGCAGATTTCCAAATTGTTTAGCTTTTTGGAGACCTGCTGCTTCTTCCTTCTTCAAGGCGGCTCTACCCTGATGACACCTGAGAGAGCAGACCTCTCTCTCTGCCGCTCCAGAAGATTCTTGATGTTCCACAATCAGAAGGCAATTACCACAAGAACAAGGCTGGACAGCAGGTGACATTCAATCACATTCCTGCAAGTTCATGTCGTGAAATTATAGTTGATTCGGATGCCTTGTGCAACAAACCTGCTTCCCCAAAACCTAAGACTTTTGTGCTGATGTTTATTTTATTTCAATTGCAAATGAAAGCCCCACCCTCTCCCTCCTTTGAAATTGCATGAATGGAAGGACCAGAGTAAGGAGAGAGGGAAGGGGAGACTGAAAGGGTTTTGTGGCACAGGGCACCCTTCTCCAGGGCAGAGGTGAGAAACCAGTGGCTCCAGTTCCCATTATCCTCAACCCCTGATGGCTGGGACTGATGGGAGTTGGAGTCCAACAATATCTGGAGAGCCACAGGTTCCCCACCCCTGCTCTAGGGACATGCTGTGCTCTTCTGCATCTGTAAATAAAATGGCATTTTCCAATAGTTTCATGAGTCTCTCCTGAAGGGGAGGTTTTCCTCTCTATTTCTGGACCGTTTTAGGGTTGGTAGTCATTGAACATTGACTCAAGGGCTACCTTATTGGCCATCCCATAACTACCTAAGCCTTGAGGTCTTTTTCAAAAAGTACTAACTTACTAGCTGTCTTGCAGTCACAGAGACAACCACAGAGTTTGTGGTTGAGTCTCCAGTGAAGATAGCTATGATTGTAGGTCACAATGAAACAAAGGCAAACATCTTCCATCCTCCCTCTTTTGGGGCAGGTAACTTTTTGTGTTTCATTCCAGTCTTCGTAGACTTCTACCTTTCTCTTTCCCCCAGTCTGGCTGCCTTTCTGCTCTTATGTTAAGAAGGCAAGAGTAGCCTGCTGGATCAGGCCAATGGCCCATCTAGTCCAGCATCCTGTTCTCACAGTGGCCAACAAGATGCCTCCATGTGAAACCTGCAAGCAGGATTCAAGCACAAAGAGCATTTTTCCCAAGATTCCTTGGAGGCCCCAGCTTGCCCCGCCCCCAGGAGCAGGGCATGCACACCACCCTGGGCAACGGAGTGGCTAGCTACGCCACTGGCACCACCACCTGAGCAGAAGAAGAGCATAGCTGGAGGCCAACAGCAAGTGCAGCATGTCTGTAGAGCAGGCAGGGGGGATTTGTTGGACCCCCCATCAGCCCCAGCCAGTGGGGGTGAGGATAATGGGAAGTGGAGCCACAGCTTCCTCACCCCGTCCTTAGAGAGGGAGGCCCTGTATCACAAGACCCTTTCAGCCTTCTTCTCTGTCTCTCTCCCCTCCTTCCCTCCCTCCTTCCTTCCGTCCTTCCTCCATCCCTCCCTCCCCCCCTTATTCAGGTGTTCCCTTTCATACAATTCCAAAGGAGGGAGAGGATGGTGACATTCTGATTCTGCCCCCTCTGTCACTTCAATCTCTTTGGCTTTATTGTCCTCCACATGTTAGGGGCTGAGATCCTGTAGCAATCCAGTGAAATTTTGTACAGGGGTGAGCAGACTTCAGACTTCTGAGATAAGCTTTGCTTTAAACACACACACACACACACACACACACACACACACACACACACACACACACATCCCAAGGTCGCCCAATAGTGGGCCAGCCAGCTAGGAGTACATTAAGGATTCAGGAACAGAATGCCTCAGAGCATATGTTCAGCTCAGGTATTTCCGAACAGTACCAGCAATGAGCTAGACAAGTCTTTTTCACATAGAAATCCATACCTGGTTTCACCTCAAGAATTCTTTTCCACCAACCTAATTATTTGCTAATCTTCTGCAATCACTCAGAGGTCAACCAGTAGATGCTGATTTACCCTGCTCATGCCTGATTTCGAACTCTGGAAGATCAGGCTTCTAAACTGAGAGGGGGAATCTGTACCATAGAGAAGCCCCCCCCCCCACTACCAACAGGAGAAGTTCAATGCAAAACACTGGTTACTAATACGCAGCCTCACTTTCTGAGTCTTTAGATCTGTAAACTGGTGTCAGTTGGGACTGGTAGTGTCATGAGCTCCAGGGAGATTTTGTTGAGCAGGACTGGTCAGAAGGGGAGGAGGCGGAAGAATGGGATGAGAGTGCTGAGCTCAATGTGAGGAAGGGCTCAGAAATCTTCCAGGAGGCACCCCCACCTGCCGGGACTGGATGTTCCAGCAGAGGAGGGGGAGACTGAACCAGCCGCTGTCCTGCTCCTGCCAGTGTGAGCCACTTCCAGATAAGCCCCAGAAGGTTATGCTTCTCGCAGAATAAAGTTGGAGATGGAGTCATATTCCCAACTTCCACTGGGTTTGCAGCAGCGTCTTACAGAATCCATTTCTGATGAAGACATATTATTGTACGGACTCTCGCACTATTTATTTTTTTTGTAAATTTTTTTATTGGTTTTACAAAAAAATTTTATAGACAACACAAACAAATAAAGAAACAAACAAACATGTATAATTTCATATGCTTTTTTTCATAAACCTTACTTCGTTGACTCCCCCAAACCTCCCCTTTCTACATCCCAATTCCCAAAATTATTTCAGCAAATCCTAACACTTAATTTTATCAGATTTATCCCTTATTCTTTTCTTTTACTTAATCTTTTACAGCTGTAAACCCCCTTCCCCCCCTGAAAACCTCAACATTCTAGCTTTCATTCATTTTACAATGTTTCTTAAGATAATTTTTAAATTTCTTCCAATCTTCATCCGCCGTCTCTTTCCCCTGATCACGGATTCTGCCAGTCATTTCTGCCAGTCCCATGTAGTCTATCACCTTCATCTGCCATTCTTCCAGAGTGGGTAGATCTTGTGTCTTCCAATACTTTGCGATGAGTATTCTTGCTGCTGTTGTAGCATACATAAAAAATGTTCTATCTTTCTTTGGCACCAATTGGCCGACAATGCCCAAGAGAAAGGCCTCTGGTTTCTTAGGGAAAGTACATTTAAGTACCTTTTTCATTTCATTATATATCATTTCCCAGAAAGCCTTAATCTTCGGGCACGTCCACCAAAGGTGATAAAAGGTACCTTCAGTTTCTTTACATTTCCAACATTTATTATCAGGCAAATGGTATATTTGCTAGCTTGACTGGGGTCATGTACCACCTGTAAATCATTTTCATAATATTCTCTCTTAGGGCATTACATGCCGTAAATTTTATACCAGTGGTCCACAACTGTTCCCAGTCTGCAAACATAATATTATGACCAATGTCCTGTGCCCACTTAATCATAGCTGACTTGACTGTTTCATCTTGTGTATTCCATTTCAGCAACAAGTTATACATTCTAGACAAATTCTTAGCATTGGGCTCTAGCAATTCTGTTTCTAATTTTGATTTCTCCACCTGGAAGCCAATTTTCCTGTCTTGGACTCTCGCACTAATAAGGTTGGTTTGTCTTAATACAGCAGGGTCTCTGTATGGTGCTGAGTTTTTTCTCCCTCAAGACTAATCTCCTATTTCAAGGCTTAGTTTTATGGCAGTATTAAAGGCAAAACTGAGTGGACTTTTTTCTCCTAAGTGAGCTGGTGATTCCAGAAGACTGCACTGAGTCTTATGACGGAAACAAGCATGCTTTGGGACTGTGGAATTCAGCTTAATGCTATGATGTTCATGTGATACCAGTAACTGAGGAGGCTCCTGAACCTTGATCAGATAATGAGCCGGCTGGGCAGGCTCTGAGGCTGTCTCCAAGGATGCGCCACTGGGTGCGCCAGTGTGAGCAGACCCAACCTACTTGCAGGAGTGCCCGCTTGCTTGTCCCATTGGTTTGGACCTGAAAAATACAAATGACCGTGTCCTCCCTGATCTTCAAAAAGAGGGCAAAGGGTGCTGAGACAACTTTCATTGTGCCTAGTCATGTATGTTACATCTCTGCTTTGAAGCACTGAACTGTGTAACCTGTATGTTTAGGCCATGTAGTGACTTGTGTAATAAAGCCTTGGGGAATAACTGAGCCAAGAGTCTGGGTCCTATGCCCACAAAAGGGAGCAAGGACAGGGAGGGGGTAAGGCAGGAGGCGAACAGTAGGTGGCACCAAAGCCAGTGACAGGCAGAGCCAACTAATTCTAGCTTTGTCTCCCTTCTCCTTCCTGCTGAGTTCTTTGTGGGCAACAGTGACACTAAGGAAGAGGAGGTTTACAGGCAGATTATATGTAAGAAGGCAGGAAGCTGGGGCTGGCTGTTCTGCTCTCTCTCAGTGGCAATGTTTTCCTTGCACAATGCAAGAAAGAAGCGCACCCAACAAGGCAGATTCCTTTAAATGAATGCTTTTGATGAGGAGAGTTTTAAATCTATTGGCAATGGCAAATGGATTAATGACGCCATGCATTACACAACTGGGGGTACAGCAGGAAAAAACCATATCCAAAGCAGTTTCACATGGTCTTTCACCTATACCTGCTTTCTTGTAAAAGAACAGTCCAACTTCAGTGATGATTATCTGGAAAGTGACTTTACACATTGTGCTAAGATTCACCCAGTTTTCAAGCTACAATAATTATGCAATCATGTCATGGCGGTTAAAATTAAGACAGAGATAGAACAGGGAAAAGAGCACTTTAAACCAAAAAAGGCATTCTTAAGCATCAAACACTGAGGTTTTTAATCCTCAAAGTGAAATGAAATGTATTCTGTAATTAGTGGAGCTGTACATCTATTTCAGTCACTCCAAGCCTTTCCCATCCACCAACCAGGTATTATATTTCAGCAAAGCAATTTTCAAGGGAAAGACGGCCAGTATGCTACAAACAGGAGCAATGATGTAAAATTACACCCCACCCCACCCCGCTTTCTTCCTTTTGGTCAACTTTTTTAAAAACAAACACCCAGTCTTCATTCATTCTATCATAGAATGTTGCAGGAGTGAGAAGCAACTGCTGTCCTTTCCAACTGTGCCCCAGATTGCAGCCCATTTACTTTGCTCCACAGAATTCAATGGGGGCCACTGAGATCCAAGCCAGCCCCTCCTCACATAAGGTAAAGGTAAAGGGACCCTTGACTATTAGGTCCAGTCATGACCGACTCTGGGGTTGTGGCACTCATCTCACTTTATTGGCCGAGGGAGCCGGAGTACAGCTTCCGGATCATGTGGCCAGCATGACTAAGCCGTTCCTGGCGAACCAGAGCAGCACACGGAAATGCCGTTTACCTTCCCACCTATTTATCTACTTGCACTTTGACGTGCTTTCAAACTGCTAGGTGGGCAGGAGCAGGGACCGAGCAATGGGAGCTCACCCCATCGCGGGGAATTCGAACCGCCGACCTTCTGATCGGCAAATCCTAGGCTCTATGGTTTAACCCACAGCGCCACCCATGTCCCTCTTCACATAGTCTTTCCCTTATTTTTCACATAGTCTTTTCCTTATTTTCCTGTGCAGGTCATGTTCCTGTAGTTTGTAATCCATGAGATTTGGGTGGATTACTAATTCAGTTCCCTTGTATTACCAGAATGTATTAATTTGGAAAGTATGTAAATTTTGACGTTTCTCATCAAAGCCCTGAAGTGACCCCATGACGAAAGTAAAGACACCTGCACCCACTGTATTAACGCCGCAAGGGACTTTTTTATGTGTTCTTACGACCTACTGGTGGCGGAAGGAGCGAGCCACATTCCAGTGAGTGAGCCTGTCCCTGGCTGTAATACTAGTGTTAGCCTGCTCACTGGTCAGAGCTGAAGGAGCTAAAGGGCAGAGAGATTAGGAGAGTTGGCTGGGGAAGATGAAACAGGTTTGAAAAGGAAACTGAAACCAGCTTAGGTAAGATTGCTTAACAAAACAATTGGGAATTTGGGGCAATTTCTTTTGGGGTGCTCTCGTGCTGTGGATTCTTACTCCCCTCTTTATGGTGGAAGTAATTGGTGATTTTACTTTGCTTCCTTCGGGTCTCCCACTCCCCCTGAGGTGATATTGGTGCAAATCCCAGGTCCATATAGTTCTTTCTTGTAAGGACCATGTTGAGCGTGGAAAAAGGTAACTGGGAGCAGTTTGCTGGAGTCTCTTAGTCCTGGGTTTTTTGGCTTCACTTGTCTCAATCACAAAACGGATTATGCAGTGGCGTAGCGTGGGGGGTGCAGGGGGCCCCGGCCACACCGGGCGCAACATCTGGGGGTTAGTGTTAGGGGGCGCAACTCCACGGGTTAGGGGGCGCAAATCCACGGGTTAGGGGGTGCAAATTACTTGCCTTGCCCCGGGTGCTGACAACCCACGCTACGCCACTGGGATTATGTTTATCTTCCAGTTTCCCACCTTCGAAAGGGAGGGTTGTTTTACAAGCAAGGTTCCATGCTTGCCCCTTATCTCGTGGGCCTCTAGGGTTTCTGCTCCCTTTTCCGTCTTTAGTTCTCAGCTTTAAGGCTTTCAACGCTCACCGCGGAAATATTTCTGGGAAGGGGAATAATTTACCTCAGCCTTGACGATACAGCGGGTTCGTGCCTCCCTTCAATGGATGAAAGCTGTGCGTTAGTTGCAAAGACTGCAATCTATCTTCTTTAGCGTTCCTTGTTACGCTAAGTCGAGTTGAGCCATAAAACAGTAGATAATAAAACAGTAAAACAATAAACCATTAGGCTAAAAGCAAAGGAAACAAAATGACAACTAAAAATATAAACATAGGATCAGAAGATGGCTAAAACCTAATTAAAAGCTTAATTGAAGACGGGAGGTTCTGGCTAGTCTGCTATCTCCGTCACCATTTTGGCTCCCTCCCCCCACAGGGACAGTAAATTGTACACAGATGATGGTCCTTGAGAAGGTCACACAAAAAACAGCTTAGCCAAGAAAATTTAAACTGAAAACTCAGAAAAATACCAAGATAAGATTGCCTTCGACGGAGAGAGAGATAGGTAAGTTGGGGTTTTTTGCTGCTGAAGCTAGAAATGTGCATGTGGAGAAAAAAGAAAGAAGACAGGGAGAGGACAAAACCACGCCTTCTAATTTCATGTTGGCTCAGGTTGCCTTGGATGGAGAGAGAGATAGGTAAGTTGAAAACTTGCTGGAAAGGCAAAGAAAGCATTTGGAGGATGAAGCTGCTGATGGCGACTGGAGAGGGACTGCTCAGGGAGACGGCAAGTCCAGGATCCTGTGGGAAAGTGCTTTCTCTGAGGGAAGTTGCTGAGAGTGGCTAGAGTGGTGGATTAGGACCTGGGAGACTAGAGTTCAAATCCTCCCTCTGCCATGAAGCAGCTCTCTATCTCTCAACCTAACTTACCTCACAGGGTTGTTGTGAGGATCAAATGAGGAAGCAGACGAGAAGATCAACTCCACTAAGCCTTTCCAGCAGAACCTGCAAGATTACGAGAAGAGATGGGAAAGGGAGCTCCAAAGGTAACTATGGAACAGGCCAGGCAAAATTACCCCTCATGTGTAACACCCAAGGTCTGGGGATTTCATCTTCTTTTTTTGCTACATAGCTCAGGCAACACAAAGCGTTGACTCTCTGCAAAAAACCCTGAATCCTCCAGCACTGAAGGTAATAGGTTTGAACTACCCAATTTAAAACCCAATCTAGCAATCAGCTTCCTTTGCCAGTAACTTTGCAGCCGGAAACTAGCGTTGCACTTGAAGGAAGGTAACCATTCAATACTTTTCAGAGGTGGCAACAGCTTGTGGCAAGCCCCTTTGCGCCCTGTTACCATAAAGGATTCTTCTGTATATGCTCATCTTAAAATGGAGCCCTCAACTCTGGAAGATGTGTCTCCAATGTGTCCTACAAGTGGAGGATTCCAGTGGAGGTAGAACGAATGCTAGGAGGTTAGAGCTGTACTGAAAGGCCTGGCCTTTCTCCCAGCAGCAATGACCAGATGACAGAATAAATGGGAAACGGACGTCAAAAGGTAACTATGCAACAGGGCAGGCCAAACTATCACGATACGTGATGTGGCTGTGGGAGTAATAACTCGAAAATCAGGGCCTAGGATTTCATTGACAAATGCGTTAAGGGGGTGGATTCTGCTGCATCCCTCAGCGCTCCATGTGCGTCCCTCCCCAAGCGGCGCGCTTGGTGGAAGAGGACGACCACCCCAGATCGAAGGAGGGCCCACTTCTTCGGTCAAGGGTATGCGATAGTTGCGCTCTCCTGCTAGAACCTGAAAACTTTTGGCTAAGCATCTTCCAAGAACACCATTTGAGACATAGTGCATCATTGCCTTACTTGGATGTGTCTGGAGTCTTGGAAGCTGGACTACCCTACGTTCTCCTACAAATGGACCTTCAGGGGTTTGCAGCTTCGAGCAGGGCAGCACAGCTCTCGTATACCCTTGACTGAAGAAGGGTACACTCCTTCGATCTGAGATGGTCTTCCTCTTCCACCGAGTCTGCAGCTTTCGGAGGGACACACATGGTAACTAGAAAGTCCTCTTTTGAAGAGGCGGTGACAGGCTCCGATACCTCCCAAGTCAAGCCAAAACGCTACATCACAATGATAGCAGCAATATAGATGGAGACATTCTGCCTGAAGGACATCTAGGTGAGTATCCCTTGCTTGCCTGGGAAGAAAATTGGTATTGTGTTCCTTCTGCAACTTTTTGTGCTAAGACTCTTTCAGGTGGCAGTGACCGAGTCGTCAGAAGAAGCCGTACACTGTATTCGGTGTCACCACAATGAAGCTCTCCTGCAGGTAGGAGAACACTTCTTCTTTTGTTGCAGCTCCTCTTTTCTTCCGGCTTCGCAGAGCTCACTGTACCTGAAGCAGATCTGTTCAGTTGACCAGAAAGAAGATGCAATGTGAGGAAGAGCTCTTGATACATCAAGAAAAAGCCTGCAGTGAGAGTCACCAGCATCAGGACAGTGCTGCTTGAGGTAAATTCACGTTCCACCACCCCGTTGGTTTCTTTTTATTCAGGAAATGTTTTTTGGATTGGTCTCCCGTTTTTCCCATTTTCTTTTCTGGTTTTCTCTTCCCAGTTCTCTCCAAAGATCCTGCAAGGCTCAAATGAAATGAATGCTCTGCCAAAAAACAAGACACTATTTTCTGGAGGATTGGTGGAAGGCGGCTGGGGATAAGCTAGTGACTAGATCGCAACGCAACAGAAGGAGCTGCCAGACACATGAAGTCACCAACACTCAGATGAAGCCACCTCTTCCTGCAGAGTCACAGAAGTCACGGTGGACGTATTTTACAAACAAACAAGCAAACCAAGAATCAAAAAACTCTTTCCATGGAATTGGTGTGGTGGGGCTGGGGAGAAACTAGGAACTGTGGATTGCTTTTCACACCCCAAGAGAAGGAACTGCCAGGCGCACCAAGTCACCCTTCAAACAGAGAAACTCAGAAAAATACCAAGATGGAGATGTTAAAGAGAATCCAGAAAATGAAAAATACTTAACGGGAAAAGCCAAGAGAAAAGGAAGATAAATGAAGGAATATGAAGGGGGAGCTGAAGTTTGATTTACCTTTCAAACTAGTCTTTGGATGAAAAGAAGGAGCACATGGATACGAGGTCTGCTTCAAGCAGAGGGAAATTGAGTAGGGAAAATAGAAGGCCTTTCTTTGACGAGGCAACTAGAGAAGTCATTTGCTGACAAGAAAGTTGGGGTTTTTTGCTGCTGAAGCTAGAAATGTGCATGTGGAGAAAAAAGAAAGAAGACAGGGAGAGGACAAAACCACGCCTTCTAATTTCATGTTGGCTCAGGTTGCCTTTGACGGAGAGAGAGAGATACGTAAGTTGAAAACTTGCTGGAAAGGCAAAGAAAGCATTTGGAGGATGAAGCTGCTGATGGCGACTGGAGAGGGACTGCTCAGGGAGACGGCAAGTCCAGGATCCTGTGGGAAAGTGCTTTCTCTGAGGGAAGTTGCTGAGAGTGGCGAGAGTGGTGGATTAGACCTGGGAGACTAGAGTTCAAATCCTCCCTCTGCCATGAAGCAGCTCTCTATCTCTCAGCCTAACCTACCTCACAGGGTTGTTGTGAGGATCAAACGAGGAAGCAGACTAGAAGATCAACTCCACTAAGCCTTTCCAGCAGAACCTGCAAGATTACGAGAAGAGATGGGAAAGGGAGCTCCAAAGGTAACTATGGAACAGGCCAGGCAAAATTCCCCCTCATGTGTAACACCCAAGGTCTGGGGATTTCATCTTCTTTTTTTGCTACATAGCTCAGGCAACACAAAGCGTTGACTCTCTGCAAAAAACCCTGAATTCTCCAGCACTGAAGGTAATAGGTTTGAAATGCCCAATTTAAAACCCAATCTAGCAATCAGCTTCCTTTGCCAGTAACTTTGCAGCCGGAAACTAGCGTTGCACTTGAAGGAAGGTAACTATTCAATACTTTTCAGAGGTGGCGACAGCTTGTGGCAAGCCCCTTTGCGCCCTGTTACCATAAAGGATTCTTCTGTATATGCTCATCTTAAAATGGAGCCCTCAACTCTGGAAGATGTGTCTCCAATGCGTCCTGCAAGTGGAGGATTCCAGTGGAGGTAGAACGAATGCTAGGAGGTTAGAGCTGTACTGAAAGGCCTGGCCTTTCTTCCAGCAGCAATGACCAGATGACAGAATAAATGGGAAACGGACGTCAAAAGGTAACTATGCAACAGGGCAGGCCAAACTATCACGAGACGTGATGTGGCTGTGGAAGTAATAACTCGAAAATCAGGGCCTAGGATTTCATTGACAAATGCGTTAAGGGGGTGGATTCTACTGTATCCCTCAGCGCTCCATGTGCGTCCCTCCCCAAGCGGCGCGCTTGGTGGAAGAGGACGACCACCCCAGATCGAAGGAGGGCCCCCTTCTTCGGTCAAGGGTATGCGATAGTTGCACTCCCCTGCTAGAACCTGCAAACTTTTGGCTAAGCATCTTCCAAGAACACCATTTGAGACATAGTGCATCATTGCCTTACTTGGATGTGTCTGGAGTCTTGGAAGCTGGACTACCCTACGTTCTCCTACAAATGGACCTTCAGGGGCTTGCAGCTTCGAGCAGGGCAGCACAGCTCTCGTATACCCTTGACTGAAGAAGGGTACACTCCTTCGATCTGGGATGGTCGTCCTCTTCCACCGAGCGCGCAGCTTTCGGAGGGACACACACGGTAACTAGAAAGTCCTCTTGAATTTGAAGAGGCGGTGACAGGCTCTGATACCTCCCAAGTCAAGCCAAAACGCTACATCACAATGATAGCAGCAGTATAGATGGAGACATTCTGCCTGAAGGACACCTAGGTGAGTATCCCTTGCTTGGCTGGGAAGAAAATTAATTTGTATTGTGTTCCTTCTGCAACTTTTTGTGCTAAGACTCTTTCAGGTGGCGGTGACTGAGTCGTCAGAAGAGGCCCTATTCGGTGTCACCACAATGAAGCTCACCTGCAGGTAGGAGAACACTTCTTCTTTTGTTGCAGCTCCTCTTTTCTTCCGGCTTCGCAGAGCTCACTGTACCTGAAGCAGATCTGTTCAGTTGACGAGAAAGAAGATGCAATGTGAGGAAGAGCTCTTGATACATCAAGAAAAAGCCTGCAGTGAGAGTCACCAGCATCAGGACAGTGTTGCTTGAGGTAAATTCAGGTTCCAGCACCCCGTTGGTTTCTTTTTATTCAGGAAATGTTTTTTGGATTGGTCTCCTGTTTTTCCCATTTTCTTTTCTGGTTTTCTCTTCCCAGTTCTCTCCAAAGATCCTGCAAGGCTCAAATGAAATGAATGCTCTGCCAAAAACAAGGCACTATTTTCTGGAGGATTGGTGGAAGGCGGCTGGGGATAAGCTAGTGACTCTAGATCGCAACGCAACAGAAGGAGCTGCCAGACACATGAAGTCACCAACACTCAGATGAAGCCACCTCTTCCTGCAGAGTCACAGAAGTCACGGTGGACGTATTTTACAAGCAAACCAAGAATCAAAAAACTCTTCCCATGGAATTGGTGTGGTGGAGCTGGGGAGAAACTAGGAACTGGGGATTGCTTTTCACACCCCAAGAGAAGGAACTGCCAGGCGCACCAAGTCACCCTTCAAACAGAGAAACTCAGAAAAATACCAAGATGGAGATGTTAAAAGAGAATCCAGAAAATGAAAAATACTTAACGGGAAAAGCCAAGAAAAAGGAAGACAAATGAAGGAATATGAAGGGGGAGCTGAAGTTTGATGTACCTTTCAAACTAGTCTTTGGATGAAAAGAAGGAGCACATGGATACGAGGTCTGCTTCAAGCAGAGGGAAATTGAGTAGGGAAAATAGAAGGCCTTTCTTTGACGAGGCAACTAGAGAAGTCGTTTGCTGACAAGAAAGTTGGGGTTTTTTGCTGCTGAAGCTAGAAATGCGCATGTGGAGAAAAAAGAAAGAAGACAGGGAGAGGACAAAACCACGCCTTCTAATTTCATATTGGCTCAGGTTGCCTTGGACGGAGAGAGAGAGATAGGTAAGTTGAAAACTTGCTGGAAAGGCAAAGAAAGCATTTGGAGGATGAAGCTGCTGATGGCGACTGGAGAGGGACTGCTCAGGGACACGGCAAGTCCAGGATCCTGTGGGAAAGTGCTTTCTCTGAGGGAAGTTGCTGAGAGTGGCTAGAGTGGTGGATTAGGACCTGGGAGACTAGAGTTCAAATCCTCCCTCTGCCATGAAGCAGCTCTCTATCTCTCAGCCTAACCTACCTCACAGGGTTGTTGTGAGGATCAAATGAGGAAGCAGACTAGAAGATCAACTCCACTAAGCCTTTCCAGCAGAACCTGCAAGATTACGAGAAGAGATGGGAAAGGGAGCTCCAAAGGTAACTATGGAACAGGCCAGGCAAAATTCCCCCTCATGTGTAACACCCAAGGTCTGGGGATTTCATCTTCTTTTTTTGCTACATAGCTCAGGCAACACAAAGCGTTGACTCTCTGCAAAAAAACCTGGATCCTCCAGCACTGAAGCTAATAGGTTTGAACTACCCAATTTAAAACCCAATCTAGCAATCAGCTTCCTTTGCCAGTAACTTTGCAGCCGGAAACTAGCGTTGCACTTGAAGGAAGGTAACTATTCAATACTTTTCAGAGGTGGCGACAGCTTGTGGCAAGCCCCTTTGCACCCTGTTACCATAAAGGATTCTTCTGTATATGCTCATCTTAAAATGGAGCCCTCAACTCTGGAAGATGTGTCTCCAATGCGTCCTGCAAGTGGAGGATTCCAGTGGAGGTAGAACGAATGCTAGGAGGTTAGAGCTGTACTGAAAGGCCTGGCCTTTCTTCCAGCAGCAATGACCAGATGACAGAATAAATGGGAAACGGACGTCAAAAGGTAACTATGCAACAGGGCAGGCCAAACTATCACGAGACGTGATGTGGCTGTGGGAGTAATAACTCGAAAATCAGGGCCTAGGATTTCATTGACAAATGCGTTAAGGGGGTGGATTCTACTGTATCCCTCAGCGCTCCATGTGCGTCCCTCCCCAAGCGGTGCGCTGGGTGGAAGAGGACGACCACCCCAGATCGAAGGAGGGCCCCCTTCTTCGGTCAAGGGTATGCGATAGTTGCGCTCTCCTGCTAGAACCTGCAAACCTTTGGCTAAGCATCTTCCAAGAACAGCATTTGAGACATAGTGCATCATTGCCTTACTTGGATGTGTCTGGAGTCTTGGAAGCTGGACTACCCTACGTTCTCCTACAAATGGACCTTCAGGGGTTTGCAGCTTCGAGCAGGGCAGCACAGCTCTCGTATACCCTTGACTGAAGAAGGGTACACTCCTTCGATCTGGGATGGTCGTCCTCTTCCACCGAGCGCGCAGCTTTCGGAGGGACACACACGGTAACTAGAAAGTCCTCTTGAATTTGAAGAGGCGGTGACAGGCTCTGATACCTCCCAAGTCAAGCCAAAACGCTACATCACAATGATAGCAGCAGTATAGATGGAGACATTCTGCCTGAAGGACATCTAGGTGGGTATCCCTTGCTTGGCTGGGAAGAAAATTAATTTGTATTGTGTTCCTTCTGCAACTTTTTGTGCTAAGACTCTTTCAGGTGGCGGTGACCGAGTCGCCAGAAGAGGCCCTATTTGGTGTCACCACAATGAAGCTCTCCTGCAGGTAGGAGAACACTTCTTCTTTTGTTGCAGCTCCTCTTTTCTTCCGGCTTCGCAGAGCTCACTGTACCTGAAGCAGATCTGTTCAGTTGACGAGAAAGAAGATGCAATGTGAGGAAGAGCTCTTGATACATCAAGAAAAAGCCTGCAGTGAGAGTCACCAGCATCAGGACAGTGCTGCTTGAGGTAAATTCACATTCCACCACCCCGTTGGTTTCTTTTTATTCAGACAATGTTTTTTGGATTGGTCTGCCGTTTTTCCCATTTTCTTTTCTGGTTTTCTCTTCCCAGTTCTCTCCAAAGATCCTGCAAGGCTCAAATGAAATGAATGCTCTGCCAAAAACAAGGCTCTATTTTCTGGAGGATTGGTGGAAGGCGGCTGGGGATAAGCTAGTGACTAGATCGCAATGCAACAGAAGGAGCTTCCAGACACATGAAGTCACCAACACTCAGATGAAGCCACCTCTTCCTGCAGAGTCACAGAAGTCACGGTGGATGTATTTTACAAACAAACAAGCAAACCAAGAATCAAAAAACTCTTTCCATGGAATTGGTGTGGTGGAGCTGGGGAGAAACTAGGAACTGTGGATTGCTTTTCACACCCCAAGAGAAGGAACTGCCAGGCGCACCAAGTCACCCTTCAAACAGAGAAACTCAGAAAAATACCAAGATGGAGATGTTAAAGAGAATCCAGAAAACGAAAAATACTTAACGGGAAAAGCCAAGAGAAAAGGAAGACAAATGAAGGAATATGAAGGGGGAGCTCAAGTTTGATTTACCTTTCAAACTAGTCTTTGGATGAAAAGAAGGAGCACATGGATACGAGGTCTGTTTCAAGCAGAGGGAAATTGAGTAGGGAAAATAGAAGGCCTTTCTTTGACGAGGCAACTAGAGAAGTCATTTGCTGACAAGAAAGTTGGGGTTTTTTGCTGCTGAAGCTAGAAATGTGCATGTGGAGAAAAAAGAAAGAATACAGGGAGAGGACAAAACCACGCCTTCTAATTTCATGTTGGCTCAGGTTGCCTTGGATGGAGAGAGAGATAGGTAAGTTGAAAACTTGCTGGAAAGGCAAAGAAAGCATTTGGAGGATGAAGCTGCTGATGGCGACTGGAGAGGGACTGCTCAGGGAGACGGCAAGTCCAGGATTCTGTGGGAAAGTGCTTTCTCTGAGGGAAGTTGCTGAGAGTGGCTAGAGTGGTGGATTAGGACCTGGGAGACTAGAGTTCAAATCCTCCCTCTGCCATGAAGCAGCTCTCTATCTCTCAGCCTAACCTACCTCACAGGGTTGTTGTGAGGATCAAATGAGGAAGCAGACTAGAAGATCAACTCCACTAAGCCTTTCCAGCAGAACCTGCAAGATTACGAGAAGAGATGGGAAAGGGAGCTCCAAAGGTAACTATGGAACAGGCCAGGCAAAATTACCCCTCATGTGTAACACCCAAGGTCTGGGGATTTCATCTTCTTTTTTTGCTACATAGCTCAGGCAACACAAAGCGTTGACTCTCTGCAAAAAACCCTGGATCCTCCAGCACTGAAGCTAATAGGTTTGAAATGCCCAATTTAAAACCCAGTCTAGCAATCAGCTTCCTTTGCCAGTAACTTTGCAGCCGGAAACTAGCGTTGCACTTGAAGGAAGGTAACTATTCAATACTTTTGACTAGAAGATCAACTCCACTAAGCCTTTCCAGCAGAACCTGCAAGATTACGAGAAGAGATGGGAAAGGGAGCTCCAAAGGTAACTATGGAACAGGCCAGGCAAAATTACCCCTCATGTGTAACACCCAAGGTCTGGGGATTTCATCTTCTTTTTTTGCTACATAGCTCAGGCAACACAAAGCGTTGACTCTCTGCAAAAAACCCTGGATCCTCCAGCACTGAAGCTAATAGGTTTGAAATGCCCAATTTAAAACCCAGTCTAGCAATCAGCTTCCTTTGCCAGTAACTTTGCAGCCGGAAACTAGCGTTGCACTTGAAGGAAGGTAACTATTCAATACTTTTGAGAGGTGGCGACAGCTTGTGGCAAGCCCCTTTGCGCCCTGTTACCATAAAGGATTCTTCTGTATGTGCTCATCTTAAAATAGAGCCCTCAACTCTGGAAGATGTGTCTCCAATGCGTCCTGCAAGTGGAGGATTCCAGTGGAGGTAGAACGAATGCTAGGAGGTTAGAGCTGTACTGAAAGGCCTGGCCTTTCTTCCAGCAGCAATGACCAGATGACAGAATAAATGGGAAACGGACGTCAAAAGGTAACTATGCAACAGGGCAGGCCCAACTATCACGAGACGTGATGTGGCTGTGGGAGTAATAACTCGAAAATCAGGGCCTAGGATTTCATTGACAAATGCGTTAAGGGGGTGGATTCTACTGTATCCCTCAGCGCTCCATGTGCGTCCCTCCCCAAGCGGCGCGCTTGGTGGAAGAGGACGACCACCCCAGATCGAAGGAGGGCCCCCTTCTTCGGTCAAGGGTATGCGATAGTTGCACTCCCCTGCTAGAACCTGCAAACTTTTGGCTAAGCATCTTCCAAGAACACCATTTGAGACATAGTGCATCATTGCCTTACTTGGATGTGTCTGGAGTCTTGGAAGCTGGACTACCCTACGTTCTCCTACAAATGGACCTTCAGGGGCTTGCAGCTTCGAGCAGGGCAGCACAGCTCTCGTATACCCTTGACTGAAGAAGGGTACACTCCTTCGATCTGGGATGGTCGTCCTCTTCCACCGAGCGCGCAGCTTTCGGAGGGACACACACGGTAACTAGAAAGTCCTCTTGAATTTGAAGAGGCGGTGACAGGCTCTGATACCTCCCAAGTCAAGCCAAAACGCTACATCACAATGATAGCAGCAGTATAGATGGAGACATTCTGCCTGAAGGACACCTAGGTGAGTATCCCTTGCTTGGCTGGGAAGAAAATTAATTTGTATTGTGTTCCTTCTGCAACTTTTTGTGCTAAGACTCTTTCAGGTGGCGGTGACTGAGTCGTCAGAAGAGGCCCTATTCGGTGTCACCACAATGAAGCTCACCTGCAGGTAGGAGAACACTTCTTCTTTTGTTGCAGCTCCTCTTTTCTTCCGGCTTCGCAGAGCTCACTGTACCTGAAGCAGATCTGTTCAGTTGACGAGAAAGAAGATGCAATGTGAGGAAGAGCTCTTGATACATCAAGAAAAAGCCTGCAGTGAGAGTCACCAGCATCAGGACAGTGTTGCTTGAGGTAAATTCAGGTTCCAGCACCCCGTTGGTTTCTTTTTATTCAGGAAATGTTTTTTGGATTGGTCTCCTGTTTTTCCCATTTTCTTTTCTGGTTTTCTCTTCCCAGTTCTCTCCAAAGATCCTGCAAGGCTCAAATGAAATGAATGCTCTGCCAAAAACAAGGCACTATTTTCTGGAGGATTGGTGGAAGGCGGCTGGGGATAAGCTAGTGACTCTAGATCGCAACGCAACAGAAGGAGCTGCCAGACACATGAAGTCACCAACACTCAGATGAAGCCACCTCTTCCTGCAGAGTCACAGAAGTCACGGTGGACGTATTTTACAAGCAAACCAAGAATCAAAAAACTCTTCCCATGGAATTGGTGTGGTGGAGCTGGGGAGAAACTAGGAACTGGGGATTGCTTTTCACACCCCAAGAGAAGGAACTGCCAGGCGCACCAAGTCACCCTTCAAACAGAGAAACTCAGAAAAATACCAAGATGGAGATGTTAAAAGAGAATCCAGAAAATGAAAAATACTTAACGGGAAAAGCCAAGAAAAAGGAAGACAAATGAAGGAATATGAAGGGGGAGCTGAAGTTTGATGTACCTTTCAAACTAGTCTTTGGATGAAAAGAAGGAGCACATGGATACGAGGTCTGCTTCAAGCAGAGGGAAATTGAGTAGGGAAAATAGAAGGCCTTTCTTTGACGAGGCAACTAGAGAAGTCGTTTGCTGACAAGAAAGTTGGGGTTTTTTGCTGCTGAAGCTAGAAATGCGCATGTGGAGAAAAAAGAAAGAAGACAGGGAGAGGACAAAACCACGCCTTCTAATTTCATATTGGCTCAGGTTGCCTTGGACGGAGAGAGAGAGATAGGTAAGTTGAAAACTTGCTGGAAAGGCAAAGAAAGCATTTGGAGGATGAAGCTGCTGATGGCGACTGGAGAGGGACTGCTCAGGGACACGGCAAGTCCAGGATCCTGTGGGAAAGTGCTTTCTCTGAGGGAAGTTGCTGAGAGTGGCGAGAGTGGTGGATTAGACCTGGGAGACTAGAGTTCAAATCCTCCCTCTGCCATGAAGCAGCTCTCTATCTCTCAGCCTAACCTACCTCACAGGGTTGTTGTGAGGATCAAATGAGGAAGCAGACTAGAAGATCAACTCCACTAAGCCTTTCCAGCAGAACCTGCAAGATTACGAGAAGAGATGGGAAAGGGAGCTCCAAAGGTAACTATGGAACAGGCCAGGCAAAATTCCCCCTCATGTGTAACACCCAAGGTCTGGGGATTTCATCTTCTTTTTTTGCTACATAGCTCAGGCAACACAAAGCGTTGACTCTCTGCAAAAAAACCTGGATCCTCCAGCACTGAAGCTAATAGGTTTGAACTACCCAATTTAAAACCCAATCTAGCAATCAGCTTCCTTTGCCAGTAACTTTGCAGCCGGAAACTAGCGTTGCACTTGAAGGAAGGTAACTATTCAATACTTTTCAGAGGTGGCGACAGCTTGTGGCAAGCCCCTTTGCACCCTGTTACCATAAAGGATTCTTCTGTATATGCTCATCTTAAAATGGAGCCCTCAACTCTGGAAGATGTGTCTCCAATGCGTCCTGCAAGTGGAGGATTCCAGTGGAGGTAGAACGAATGCTAGGAGGTTAGAGCTGTACTGAAAGGCCTGGCCTTTCTTCCAGCAGCAATGACCAGATGACAGAATAAATGGGAAACGGACGTCAAAAGGTAACTATGCAACAGGGCAGGCCAAACTATCACGAGACGTGATGTGGCTGTGGGAGTAATAACTCGAAAATCAGGGCCTAGGATTTCATTGACAAATGCGTTAAGGGGGTGGATTCTACTGTATCCCTCAGCGCTCCATGTGCGTCCCTCCCCAAGCGGTGCGCTGGGTGGAAGAGGACGACCACCCCAGATCGAAGGAGGGCCCCCTTCTTCGGTCAAGGGTATGCGATAGTTGCGCTCTCCTGCTAGAACCTGCAAACCTTTGGCTAAGCATCTTCCAAGAACAGCATTTGAGACATAGTGCATCATTGCCTTACTTGGATGTGTCTGGAGTCTTGGAAGCTGGACTACCCTACGTTCTCCTACAAATGGACCTTCAGGGGTTTGCAGCTTCGAGCAGGGCAGCACAGCTCTCGTATACCCTTGACTGAAGAAGGGTACACTCCTTCGATCTGGGATGGTCGTCCTCTTCCACCGAGCGCGCAGCTTTCGGAGGGACACACACGGTAACTAGAAAGTCCTCTTGAATTTGAAGAGGCGGTGACAGGCTCTGATACCTCCCAAGTCAAGCCAAAACGCTACATCACAATGATAGCAGCAGTATAGATGGAGACATTCTGCCTGAAGGACATCTAGGTGGGTATCCCTTGCTTGGCTGGGAAGAAAATTAATTTGTATTGTGTTCCTTCTGCAACTTTTTGTGCTAAGACTCTTTCAGGTGGCGGTGACCGAGTCGCCAGAAGAGGCCCTATTTGGTGTCACCACAATGAAGCTCTCCTGCAGGTAGGAGAACACTTCTTCTTTTGTTGCAGCTCCTCTTTTCTTCCGGCTTCGCAGAGCTCACTGTACCTGAAGCAGATCTGTTCAGTTGACGAGAAAGAAGATGCAATGTGAGGAAGAGCTCTTGATACATCAAGAAAAAGCCTGCAGTGAGAGTCACCAGCATCAGGACAGTGCTGCTTGAGGTAAATTCACATTCCACCACCCCGTTGGTTTCTTTTTATTCAGACAATGTTTTTTGGATTGGTCTGCCGTTTTTCCCATTTTCTTTTCTGGTTTTCTCTTCCCAGTTCTCTCCAAAGATCCTGCAAGGCTCAAATGAAATGAATGCTCTGCCAAAAACAAGGCTCTATTTTCTGGAGGATTGGTGGAAGGCGGCTGGGGATAAGCTAGTGACTAGATCGCAATGCAACAGAAGGAGCTTCCAGACACATGAAGTCACCAACACTCAGATGAAGCCACCTCTTCCTGCAGAGTCACAGAAGTCACGGTGGATGTATTTTACAAACAAACAAGCAAACCAAGAATCAAAAAACTCTTTCCATGGAATTGGTGTGGTGGAGCTGGGGAGAAACTAGGAACTGTGGATTGCTTTTCACACCCCAAGAGAAGGAACTGCCAGGCGCACCAAGTCACCCTTCAAACAGAGAAACTCAGAAAAATACCAAGATGGAGATGTTAAAGAGAATCCAGAAAACGAAAAATACTTAACGGGAAAAGCCAAGAGAAAAGGAAGACAAATGAAGGAATATGAAGGGGGAGCTCAAGTTTGATTTACCTTTCAAACTAGTCTTTGGATGAAAAGAAGGAGCACATGGATACGAGGTCTGTTTCAAGCAGAGGGAAATTGAGTAGGGAAAATAGAAGGCCTTTCTTTGACGAGGCAACTAGAGAAGTCATTTGCTGACAAGAAAGTTGGGGTTTTTTGCTGCTGAAGCTAGAAATGTGCATGTGGAGAAAAAAGAAAGAATACAGGGAGAGGACAAAACCACGCCTTCTAATTTCATGTTGGCTCAGGTTGCCTTGGATGGAGAGAGAGATAGGTAAGTTGAAAACTTGCTGGAAAGGCAAAGAAAGCATTTGGAGGATGAAGCTGCTGATGGCGACTGGAGAGGGACTGCTCAGGGAGACGGCAAGTCCAGGATTCTGTGGGAAAGTGCTTTCTCTGAGGGAAGTTGCTGAGAGTGGCTAGAGTGGTGGATTAGGACCTGGGAGACTAGAGTTCAAATCCTCCCTCTGCCATGAAGCAGCTCTCTATCTCTCAGCCTAACCTACCTCACAGGGTTGTTGTGAGGATCAAATGAGGAAGCAGACTAGAAGATCAACTCCACTAAGCCTTTCCAGCAGAACCTGCAAGATTACGAGAAGAGATGGGAAAGGGAGCTCCAAAGGTAACTATGGAACAGGCCAGGCAAAATTACCCCTCATGTGTAACACCCAAGGTCTGGGGATTTCATCTTCTTTTTTTGCTACATAGCTCAGGCAACACAAAGCGTTGACTCTCTGCAAAAAACCCTGGATCCTCCAGCACTGAAGCTAATAGGTTTGAAATGCCCAATTTAAAACCCAGTCTAGCAATCAGCTTCCTTTGCCAGTAACTTTGCAGCCGGAAACTAGCGTTGCACTTGAAGGAAGGTAACTATTCAATACTTTTGACTAGAAGATCAACTCCACTAAGCCTTTCCAGCAGAACCTGCAAGATTACGAGAAGAGATGGGAAAGGGAGCTCCAAAGGTAACTATGGAACAGGCCAGGCAAAATTACCCCTCATGTGTAACACCCAAGGTCTGGGGATTTCATCTTCTTTTTTTGCTACATAGCTCAGGCAACACAAAGCGTTGACTCTCTGCAAAAAACCCTGGATCCTCCAGCACTGAAGCTAATAGGTTTGAAATGCCCAATTTAAAACCCAGTCTAGCAATCAGCTTCCTTTGCCAGTAACTTTGCAGCCGGAAACTAGCGTTGCACTTGAAGGAAGGTAACTATTCAATACTTTTGAGAGGTGGCGACAGCTTGTGGCAAGCCCCTTTGCGCCCTGTTACCATAAAGGATTCTTCTGTATGTGCTCATCTTAAAATAGAGCCCTCAACTCTGGAAGATGTGTCTCCAATGCGTCCTGCAAGTGGAGGATTCCAGTGGAGGTAGAACGAATGCTAGGAGGTTAGAGCTGTACTGAAAGGCCTGGCCTTTCTTCCAGCAGCAATGACCAGATGACAGAATAAATGGGAAACGGACGTCAAAAGGTAACTATGCAACAGGGCAGGCCCAACTATCACGATACGTGATGTGGCTGTGGGAGTAATAACTCGAAAATCAGGGCCTAGGATTTCATTGACAAATGCGTTAAGGGGGTGGATTCTACTGTATCCCTCAGCGCTCCATGTGCATCCCTCCCCAAGCGGCGCGCTCGGTGGAAGAGGACGACCACCCCAGATCGAAGGAGGACGACCACCCCAGATTCGGTCAAGGGTATGCGATAGTTGCACTCTCCTTCTAGAACCTGCAAACCTTTGGCTAAGCATCTTCCAAGAACACCATTTGAGACATAGTGCATCATTGCCTTACTTGGATGTGTCTGGAGTCTTGGAAGCTGGACTACCCTACGTTCTCCTACAAATGGACCTTCAGGGGTTTGCAGCTTCGAGCAGGGCAGCACAGCTCTCGTATACCCTTGACTGAAGAAGGGTACACTCCTTCGATCTGGGGTGGTCGTCCTCTTCCACCGAGCGTGCAGCTTTCGGAGGGACACACACGGTAACTAGAAAGTCCTCTTGAATTTGAAGAGGCGGTGACAGGCTCTGATACCTCCCAAGTCAAGCCAAAACGCTACATCACAATGATAGCAGCAGTATAGATGGAGACATTCTGCTCTAGGTGAGTATCCCTTGCTTGGCTGGGAAGAAAATTAATTTGTATTGTGTTCCTTCTGCAACTTTTTGTGCTAAGACTCTTTCAGGTGGCGGTGACCGAGTCGCCAGAAGAGGCCCTATTTGGTGTCACCACAATGAAGCTCACCTGCAGGTAGGAGAACACTTCTTCTTTTGTTGCAGCTCCTCTTTTCTTCTGGCTTCGCAGAGCTCACTGTACCTGAAGCAGATCTGTTCAGTTGATGAGAAAGAAGATGCAATGTGAGGAAGAGCTCTTGATACATCAAGAAAAAGCCTGCAGTGAGAGTCACCAGCATCAGGACAGTGCTGCTTGAGGTAAATTCAGGTTCCAGCACCCCGTTGGTTTCTTTTTATTCAGGAAATGTTTTTTGGATTGGTCTCCTGTTTTTCCCATTTTCTTTTCTGGTTTTCTCTTCCCAGTTCTCTCCAAAGATCCTGCAAGGCTCAAATGAAATGAATGCTCTGCCAAAAACAAGGCACTATCTTCTGGAGGATTGGTGGAAGGCGGCTGGGGATAAGCTAGTGACTCTATATCGCAACGCAACAGAAGGAGCTGCCAGACACATGAAGTCACCAACACTCAGATGAAGCCACCTCTTCCTGCAGAGTCACAGAAGTCACGGTGGACGTATTTTCCTGTGGGAAAGTGCTTTCTCTGAGAGAAGTTGCTGAGAGTGGCGAGAGTGGTGGATTAGACCTGGGAGACTAGAGTTCAAATCCTCCCTCTGCCATGAAGCAGCTCTCTATCTCTCAGCCTAACCTACCTCACAGGGTTGTTGTGAGGATCAAATGAGGAAGCAGACTAGAAGATCAACTCCACTAAGCCTTTCCAGCAGAACCTGCAAGATTACGAGAAGAGATGGGAAAGGGAGCTCCAAAGGTAACTATGGAACAGGCCAGGCAAAATTCCCCCTCATGTGTAACACCCAAGGTCTGGGGATTTCATCTTCTTTTTTTGCTACATAGCTCAGGCAACACACAGCGTTGACTCTCTGCAAAAAACCCTGAATTCTCCAGCACTGAAGGTAATAGGTTTGAAATACCCAATTTAAAACCCAATCTAGCAATCAGCTTCCTTTGCCAGTAACTTTGCAGCCGGATACTAGCGTTGCACTTGAAGGAAGGTAACTATTCAATACTTTTCAGAGGTGGCGACAGCTTGTGGCAAGCCCCTTTGCGCCCTGTTACCATAAAGGATTCTTCTGTATATGCTCATCTTAAAATGGAGCCCTCAACTCTGGAAGATGTGTCTCCAATGCGTCCTGCAAGTGGAGGATTCCAGTGGAGGTGGAACGAATGCTAGGAGGTTAGAGCTGTACTGAAAGGCCTGGCCTTTCTTCCAGCAGCAATGACCAGATGACAGAATAAATGGGAAACGGACATCAAAAGGTAACTATGCAACAGGGCAGGCCAAACTATCACGAGACGTGATGTGGCTGTGGGAGTAATAACTCGAAAATCAGGGCCTAGGATTTCATTGACAAATGAGTTAAGGGGGTGGATTCTACTGTATCCCTCAGCGCTCCATGTGCGTCCCTCCCCAAGCGGTGCGCTCGGTGGAAGAGGACGACCACCCCAGATCGAAGGAGGGCCCCCTTCTTCGGTCAAGGGTATGTGATAGTTGCGCTCTCCTGCTAGAACCTGCAAACCTTTGGCTAAGCATCTTCCAAGAACACCATTTGAGACATAGTGCATCATTGCCTTACTTGGATGTGTCTGGAGTCTTGGAAGCTGGACTACCCTACGTTCTCCTACAAATGGACCTTCAGGGGTTTGCAGCTTCGAGCAGGGCAGCACAGCTCTCGTATACCCTTGACTGAAGAAGGGTACACTCCTTCGATCTGGGATGGTCGTCCTCTTCCACCGAGCGCGCAGCTTTCGGAGGGACACACACGGTAACTAGAAAGTCCTCTTGAATTTGAAGAGGCGGTGACAGGCTCTGATACCTCCCAAGTCAAGCCAAAACGCTACATCACAATGATAGCAGCAGTATAGATGGAGACATTCTGCCTGAAGGACATCTAGGTGGGTATCCCTTGCTTGGCTGGGAAGAAAATTAATTTGTATTGTGTTCCTTCTGCAACTTTTTGTGCTAAGACTCTTTCAGGTGGCGGTGACCGAGTCGCCAGAAGAGGCCCTATTTGGTGTCACCACAATGAAGCTCACCTGCAGGTAGGAGAACACTTCTTCTTTTGTTGCAGCTCCTCTTTTCTTCTGGCTTCGCAGAGCTCACTGTACCTGAAGCAGATCTGTTCAGTTGACGAGAAAGAAGATGCAATGTGAGGAAGAGCTCTTGATACATCAAGAAAAAGCCTGCAGTGAGAGTCACCAGCATCAGGACAGTGTTGCTTGAGGTAAATTCACGTTCCAGCACCCTGTTGGTTTCTTTTTATTCAGGCAATGTTTTTTGGATTGGTCTCCTGTTTTTCCCATTTTCTTTTCTGATTTTCTCTTCCCAGTTCTCTCCAAAGATCCTGCAAGGCTCAAATGAAATGAATGCTCTGCCAAAAACAAGGCACTATTTTCTGGAGGATTGGTGGAAGGCGGCTGGGGATAAGCTAGTGACTCTAGATCGCAACGCAACAGAAGGAGTTGCCAGACACATGAAGTCACCAACACTCAGATGAAGCCACCTCTTCCTGCTGAGTCACAGAAGTCACGGTGGACGTATTTTACAAACAAACAAGCAAACCAAGAATCAAAAAACTCTTTCCATGGAATTGGTGTGGTGGGGCTGGGGAGAAACTAGGAACTGTGGATTGCTTTTCACACCCCAAGAGAAGGAACTGCCAGGCGCACCAAGTCACCCTTCAAACAGAGAAACTCAGAAAAATACCAAGATGGAGATGTTAAAGAGAATCCAGAAAACGAAAAATACTTAACAGGAAAAGCCAAGAGAAAAGGAAGACAAATGAAGGAATATGAAGGGGGGGCTGAAGTTTGATTTACCTTTCAAACTAGTCTTTGGATGAAAAGAAGGAGCACATGGATACGAGGTCTGCTTCAAGCAGAGGGAAATTGAGTAGGGAAAATAGAAGGCCTTTCTTTGACGAGACAACTAGAGAAGTCATTTGCTGACAAGAAAGTTGGGGTTTTTTGCTACTGAAGCTAGAAATGTGCATGTGGAGAAAAAAGAAAGAAGACAGGGAGAGGACAAAACCACGCCTTCTAATTTCATGTTGGCTCAGGTTGCCTTGGATGGAGAGAGAGATAGGTAAGTTGAAAACTTGCTGGAAAGGGAAAGAAAGCATTTGGAGGATGAAGCTGCTGATGGCGACTGGAGAGGGACTGCTCAGGGACACGGCAAGTCCAGGATCCTGTGGGAAAGTGCTTTCTCTGAGGGAAGTTGCTGAGAGTGGCGAGAGTGGTGGATTAGGACCTGGGAGACTAGAGTTCAAATCCTCCCTCTGCCATGAAGCAGCTCTCTATCTCTCAGCCTAACCTACCTCACAGGGTTGTTGTGAGGATCAAACGAGGAAGCAGACTAGAAGATCAACTCCACTAAGCCTTTCCAGCAGAACCTGCAAGATTACGAGAAGAGATGGGAAAGGGAGCTCCAAAGGTAACTATGGAACAGGCCAGGCAAAATTCCCCCTCATGTGTAACACCCAAGGTCTGGGGATTTCATCTTCTTTTTTTGCTACATAGCTCAGGCAACACAAAGCGTTGACTCTCTGCAAAAAACCCTGGATCCTCCAGCACTGAAGCTAATAGGTTTGAACTACCCAATTTAAAACCCAATCTAGCAATCAGCTTCCTTTGCCAGTAACTTTGCAGCCGGAAACTAGCGTTGCACTTGAAGGAAGGTAACTATTCAATACTTTTCAGAGGTGGCAACAGCTTGTGGCAAGCCCCTTTGCACCCTGTTACCATAAAGGATTCTTCTGTATATGCTCATCTTAAAATGGAGCCCTCAACTCTGGAAGATGTGTCTCCAATGCGTCCTGCAAGTGGAGGATTCCAGTGGAGGTAGAACGAATGCTAGGAGGTTAGAGCTGTACTGAAAGGCCTGGCCTTTCTTCCAGCAGCAATGACCAGATGACAGAATAAATGGGAAACGGACGTCAAAAGGTAACTATGCAACAGGGCAGGCCAAACTATCACGATACGTGATGTGGCTGTGGGAGTAATAACTCAAAAATCAGGGCCTAGGATTTCATTGACAAATGCGTTAAGGGGGTGGATTCTACTGTATCCCTCAGCGCTCCATGTGCGTCCCTCCCCAAGCGGCGTGCTCGGTGGAAGAGGACGACCACCCCAGATCGAAGGAGGGCCCCCTTCTTCGGTCAAGGGTATGCGATAGTTGCGCTCTCCTGCTAGAACCTGCAAACCTTTGGCTAAGCATCTTCCAAGAACAGCATTTGAGACATAGTGCATCATTGCCTTACTTGGATGTGTCTGGAGTCTTGGAAGCTGGACTACCCTACGTTCTCCTACAAATGGACCTTCAGGGGTTTGCAGCTTCGAGCAGGGCAGCACAGCTCTCGTATACCCTTGACTGAAGAAGGGTACACTCCTTCGATCTGGGATGGTCGTCCTCTTCCACCGAGCGCGCAGCTTTCGGAGGGACACACACGGTAACTAGAAAGTCCTCTTGAATTTGAAGAGGCGGTGACAGGCTCTGATACCTCCCAAGTCAAGCCAAAACGCTACATCACAATGATAGCAGCAGTATAGATGGAGACATTCTGCCTGAAGGAAACCTAGGTGAGTATCCCTTGCTTGGCTGGGAAGAAAATTAATTTGTATTGTGTTCCATCTGCAACTTTTTGTGCTAAGACTCTTTCAGGTGGCGGTGACCGAGTCGTCAGAAGAGGTCCTATTCGGTGTCACCACAATGAAGCTCTCCTGCAGGTAGGAGAACACTTCTTCTTTTGTTGCAGCTCCTCTTTTCTTCCGGCTTCGCAGAGCTCACTGTACCTGAAGCAGATCTGTTCAGTTGACGAGAAAGAAGATGCAATGTGAGGAAAGAGCTCTTGATACATCAAGAAAAAGCCTGCAGTGAGAGTCACCAGCATCAGGACAGTGTTGCTTGAGGTAAATTCAGGTTCCACCACCCCGTTGGTTTCTTTTTATTCAGGCAATTTTTTTGGATTGGTCTCCTGTTTTTCCCATTTTGTTTTCTGGTTTTCTCTTCCCAGTTCTCTCCAAAGATCCTGCAAGGCTCAAATGAAATGAATGCTCTGCCAAAAACAAGACACTATTTTCTGGAGGATTGGTGGAAGGCGGCTGGGGATAAGCGAGTGACTCTAGATCGCAACGCAACAGAAGGAGCTGCCAGACACATGAAGTCACCAACACTCAGATGAAGCCACCTCTTCCTGCAGAGTCACAGAAGTCACTGTGGACGTATTTTACAAGCAAACAAGCAAACCAAGAATCAAAAAACTCTTTCCATGGAATTGGTGTGGTGGGGCTGGGGAGAAACTAGGAACTGTGGATTGCTTTTCACACCCCAAGAGAAGGAACTGCCAGGAGCACCAAGTCACCCTTCAAACAGAGAAACTCAGAAAAATGCCAAGATGGAGATGTTAAAGAGAATCCAGAAAACGAAAAATACTTAACGGGAAAAGCCAAGAGAAAAGGAAGACAAATGAAGGAATATGAAGGGGGAGCTGAAGTTTGATTTACCTTTCAAACTAGTCTTTGTTTTTTTTTTAATATTTTTTATTGCATTTTTTCCAGATAGAATTACACAGTCAGATATACATAGAAACAAGAACAACAAGGAAAGAAAAGAAGAAAAGATGAATTACTTCAAAGCTTTTTTCAATCTTCTATCGGACTTCCCCACATCTCCCTCACCGTGCATTCTTAACAATAAAAATATCAGCAAATTATAACCCTGTTTCATACGTTTCTTTTGTACTTTCAGATAATTGCTTTTTAAGTTTAAATTACTTAATTAATTTGCTCTAAAAACAAATATAATGTTATTTTAAACATTTAAACATTAGTCCTTTCATTGATATTACTTAGTTTCATATATCATCCACTCTCATTGCTGGAGCTAACCTTTCCAAATCATGCGAATTCTTATGATTCATATAGCTTGTAAAATTTTTGCAAATAGTCCTTAAATTTTTTCCAGTCCTCCTCCATTGCTTCTTCTCCCAAGTCTCGGATCCTGGCAGTCATCTCCGCCAATTCCATATAGTCCATCAATTGCGTTTGCCACTCTTCCATTGTGGGTAAATCTTGAATCTTCCAATATTTTGCAATAAGGATTCTTGCTGCTGTAGTTGCATACATAAAAAACGTTCTGTCCTTCTTTAACACCTTTTGGCCGACAATGCACAAGAGAAAGGCCTCTGGTTTCTTAGGAAAGGTGTACTTAAACACCTTTTTTAACTCATTGTAAATCATTTCCCAGAAGGCCTTCACTTTTGGACAAGTGCACCATAGGTGAAAGAATGTCCCTTCAGCCTCCTTGCATTTCCAACATTTGTTATCAGACAAATGGTATATCTTAGCAAGCTTGACTGGGGTCATGTACCACCTGTATATCATTTTCATAATGTTTTCTTTCAAGGCATTGCATGCCGTAAATTTCATACCGGTGGTCCATAACCTTTCCCAGTCTTCAAACATAATGTTGTACCCAATGTCTTGAGCCCATTTTATCATGGCTGATTTAACTGTCTCATCCTGGGTATTCCATTTAAGCAGCAAGTTATACATTCTTGATAATAACTTAGTCTTGGGTTCTAACAGTTCTGTCTCTAGTTTCGATTTTTCCACCTGGAATCCTGTTTTTTTATCCAACTTAAACACCTCTTGAATTTGAGCATAATGAAACCAATCTTGCACCTTATTCTTTAGTTTTTCATAGCTCTGTAACCTCCAATTATCTCCAATCTTTTCTACTATTTCCCCATATTTCAGCCAGCCGGCCTCCATATTGGGTTTTTTTCGAGCCTTAGCCTCCACTGGTGATAGCCACCTCGGGGTCTTACTTTCTAGTAAGTCTTTGTATTTTGTCCAGACCATAAATATTGCTTTTCTGACAATATGGTTTTTAAACATTTTGTGAGTCTTTACCTTGTCGTACCACAAATATGCATGCCATCCTAACGAATTGTTAAACCCTTCCAGATCTAGGACATCCGTGTTCTCTAAAAGCAACCAATCTTTCATCCAGCAGAAGGCTGCAGCTTCATAATATAACCTTAAGTCTGGCAGGGCAAACCCCCCTCTTTCTTTTGCATCAGTTAATATTTTAAACTTTATTCGGGGCTTTTTGCCCTGCCAAACAAACTTTGAAATATCCTTCTGCCACTTTCCAAAACATTCCACTCTGTCCACGATCTGTAGGGTTTGAAACAAAAACAACATCTTTGGCAAAACATTCATTTTTATAGCTGCTATACGACCCAACAAGGAAAGTTTCAGTCTTGACCAAATTTCTAGGTCCTTTTTAACTTCTGACCAACATTTTTCGTAGTTATCTTTAAATAAGTTCAAATTTTTGGAAGACAAGTTGACCCCCAGGTATTTCACTTTTTTAACCACGTTTAACTCTGTTTCCTTCTGAAACCCATCTGTTTCTAAAGGTGTCAAGTTTTCCCCCAAAACTTTAGTTTTTTGTTTATTCAACTTAAAACCCGCCACCCGGCCAAAGTCATGAATCAGTTCTAGAACTCTTTTTGTACTAGATCCTGGCTCCTGTAATGTTAAAACCAAGTCATCTGCAAAAGCTTTCAGTTTATATTGTTTCGCTCCGACCCGTACTCCCTGAACCAGCCGGTCCTCCCTAATCATATTCAAAAGAACCTCCAGGACTGAGATAAATAATAAAGGGGAGAGAGGGCACCCCTGTCGTGTTCCTTTTTCAATTTTAAACTCTTCTGTCACCACATTGTTCACTATCAACTTAGCTTTTTGTTCTGAATAAATTGCTTCTAAACCATTTTCAAACCCCCGTCCCACTCCCATCCCTTCCAAGTTTTTCTTCATGAACTTCCAGGAAATATTGTCAAAGGCCTTCTCCGCATCAATAAAAATTAACACTGCTTTAGTGTTAATATTAGTTTGCAACAGTTCCAGAATATCAATAATGTTCCTGGTATTGTCAAACAAATGTCTACCTGGGAGAAAGCCTGCCTGGTCCTTGTGAATTACTTCATTTAATACCTTTTTAAGTCTATTTGCCAAAATGTCCGCAAAAATTTTGTAATCCACATTTAGGAGTGAGATGGGACGGTAGTTCTTAAGCTGGGTCTTTTCAGTTTCCGATTTAGGTATCAATGTGATGAAAGCTTCTTTCCACGTTTCCGGTGCCCTCCCTCCCTCCATAATCTGATTGCAAACCTCCATTAGTGGTTGTATCAAGTAGTCTTTCAATGTCTTATAGTACTTGGAGGTAAGTCCGTCTGGGCCTGGAGATTTGCCTAGTTGCATATTCTGAATGGCACCCTTGATTTCCTGTTGTGTTATTCTGTAGTTCAAGATTGATCTCTTCTCCTGAGGTAATCTTGGTAAGCCATTAACTTTCAAAAATTGATCTATCTCTGGTGCTTCCTCGGGCCCTTGCGTATACAGTTTTTTGAAATATTTCTGGAAACACTTTCTAATTTCATCTGGTTTCTGAATATTTCTCCCTTCACCCTCCAAGTTAGTAACAAAGTTCAGTTTTTGTCTCTTTTTCAACTGCCATGCTAGCAGTTTTCCACATTTGTTTGCCGATTCAAATGATCTTTGTTTCATTTGTTTAATTTTCCATTCCACTTCTTGGTTTATCAATTTCATATATTGTGTTTGGTGAAATTTGATTTCTCTTAAAATCTCTTTTGATTTTGGTTTTAGTCTCAATTTTTTCTCTCCGTCTCTTATCTTCTCTAATATCTTGTCCTTTTTTTCCATTCCAGAGTTTTTTCTTAATCGTATTCTGTTGTATCAGGAACCCTCTCATTACAGCTTTACTTGCGTCCCAGATTGTTCTCTTTTCCACCGAGGTGTTCAAATTAATTTCAAAGTAGTCCTTTAAGGTTTTTTGGGCCTTCTTTACAATCTCTTGATCTCTTAGTAGGGTGTCATTCATTTTCCATCTAAAGGAGCCGGCCGGAGTAAGTCTCAATTCCATTTTCAACGCGTTATGGTCGGAGCAAGTCTTTGGGCAGATTTCCACTCTTCTAGTCTTAGGTGCCAGCCCTCTAGTTGTCCATATTTGGTCGATTCTTGTCCATGACAGGTGGGCCTCAGAAAAGAATGTTCCTTCTTTACCTAAGGGGTTTCTTGTCCTCCAGATATCAATCAAGTCCATATTGTCGGTTAGTTCAAAGAAAGTTTTTGGTAGTCTGCCGTCTTTGGTTAGATTTTGATTTTGTGACTTATCCATATAAGTAGAGACCACCCCATTCATGTCGCCCATCATAATGATGTTGGAATAATCCAGATAATCCAGCAATGTCTCATGTAGCTTCTTATAAAATTCCGATTTCCCCTCATTTGGTGCATAAATTCCTAACATCAAAAATTTTTCTCCTTGGGTTTGTATTTCGATTGCCAAAATTCTTCCTTGCTCATCCTTAAACAAAAATTTCGGTGACAAGTTCTCCTTTGCATAGATCACCACGCCTCTCTTTTTAACTCTGTCTGATGAAATAAATTCTTGGCCTAGTCTTTTATTGATTAACACTTTCCTGTGGAGTCTAGTCACATGCGTTTCCTGCAAGCAAATAATGTCCAGCTGTTCTTTTTTCAAAATATGAAAGATCCTTCTTCTTTTTTTCCGGGGAATTTGCTCCATGAATGTTCCAACTATACAGCTGCAGAGACATCCTGAATCAATCTGTCGTTCCTCTTTATGGGGTGTCCTTCTTTTCGTCCGGGCCCGAGGGGGAAGGTGTTGGTTCTATTCCAGGCTGTGGCTGTGGTTGTGGCTGTGGCTGTGGCCAAGGAACTGCAATTCCTTTCTGCAGGTCCTCACCGTGGTCGTGCAGGAACTTCTGGTTGTCCTCTGTTGTTTTGATTTTAACTTTCTTTCCTTTATAGTTGAAAGATAAACCTTGGGGGAACTCCCACCTGTAGGGGATCCCGTTGCCTCTCAGTAGTCTTGCTAAGTCAGTATATACGGTTCTAAGGTCCAGAAGTTGTTTTGGGATATCTTTGTAGATTTCCGCCCTTTTATCCTGAATGTCAAGTGATTTCTTGAAATGGAGGTCTAATATTTTGTCTCTCTCCTGTTTAGATCTCAAAATGATCAAACAGTCTCTGGGCCTGTCCCTCCTTGCCGCTCTTCCCAATCTGAACGCAGTTATTATTTTAAAATCTTTGTCTGCTTCTATACCCCAGAACTTAGAGAATTCTACTGTCAGATAGCCAATCAAATCTTCTTTCTCAAGCTCTGGGATAGATCTTAGTCTCAAATTATTTTCCCGATTTCTCAATTCCACCATAGACAGGTAGGCCTGCTGGTCACTGATGTGCTTGTGAAGTGGCCTTACCTCCCCTTTTATGGCCTCAACTTTCTGATTTGCTTGATCTGCCTTTAAATTGGCTGCCTCAGCCAATTTCCTATTCTCAGCAGTTGCTTCTTTGAGATTCCCAATTGCTTGTGTATGTTGTGCGACTTGTTCGGACAGTTTTGTAATAGAGGATGTGGCTAGGTCAATTTTTGCCGTTTGGTCATCCACCTTCTTGTTTAAGATTGCAAATTGTTCTAACATTTCTTTTAAGAAGGTATCAGATCCTCCTGCAGCCATATCCTCTGTTGTTAACTGTTCAGCTTCCTTTCCTTGTACTCCCAGTACAGTTGGGACAGATGATCTGCGTGTCTGAGTAGTCAAAGTTGTTTGCACAAATTGAGCTTGCCTTGCTTTCGTTTTTGCAGATCTTGTTTTCGGTGGGCCACTCATTCCACACCTGTCTATGAGTCAAGGTCAAATTGTATATTGTCCCATGGGAAAGACAGTTCCCAAATGTAAACAATAGAACAGCAGAGAGTCAAAATAAAGTTTGTTCCCAGGCACTTATAAATCCAAAGTTCCACTAGGGGGAGTGTTGTTACAGTTCAGGAAGGAAAGAAAGAAGTTTGTCCACCATTAAAGCCCCTGCAGTCCCAAACAGTTTAACAATAGTCCTTCAAACTTTTTTAGCTTACAGAGCACTTCCCAAGTTGCCACAAAGTCTCATATAAAAGGTGCAAGTTACAGTTCTGTAATTGTATCTTCCAGTAACACTCAACTGTAGCAATTTCTACTTTGGATACAGTTTCCGCAATGACAGTTCTCTTTTCTCCTGTCAGTCCGATATTTGGGGCTTTTAATTTTTATAATCCATAAAGGGGAGGAGAGTCCCAATTAAAATCCAATACAATAAAAAAAAAAGAAACTTGCCTTTCCTCTTTTGTATGCCGGTTCCAGCGCACGATAGTTCCAAATTTAAAATCCTTTTAAATTGCTTCCCACTTGTCAGTTTCTTTGCCTTTGATCTTTAAGCACTGCCGGGAGACGGACTTCCTGTTTTTCGTCCCCCGCTTTCAGCCGAATTTAAAATTTGTAGTCCCAAAAAGAATAATCCTTACTCACGAGTAAGTAATTTGGAGTCTGATGTTTCAAGAAGAAAGGTCAGCGCTCATCAGCAGCAGCCGCGCGGCTTCACTCCCGCAGAAAGAGAGATGAACTCACAGCACCGCTACCCCTCCACGCTTCCGGAGCCCCTGCCGGGGTCCCTTCTTCGTTTTGGGGGTCGCTCCAGGTGCCCGCCGAGTCCCACGGCCACGGGCTCACTCTGCCCGTGGTTTTTCTTGGTGGGTCGTCGCTGTGCCGCAGCAGACGACCCTTTTCTGCGGAGCCCCTCTTCAGAGACCGAAGAGGACCGTCATTGCTGTTACGCGCCGCCTCCGGAAGTCCCTTTCAAACTAGTCTTTGGATGAAAAGAAGGAGCACATGGATACGAGGTCTGCTTCAAGCAGAGGGAAATTGAGTAGGGAAAATAGAAGGCCTTTCTTTGACGAGGCAACTAGAGAAGTCATTTGCTGAGAAGAAAGTTGGGTTTTTTTGCTGCTGAAGCTAGAAATGCGCATGTGGAGAAAAAAGGAAGAAGACAGGGAGAGGACAAAACCACGCCTTCTAATTTCATGTTGGCTCAGGTTGCCTTGGACGGAGAGAGAGAGAGATAGGTAAGTTGAAAACTTGCTGGAAAGGCAAAGAAAGCATTTGGAGGATGAAGCTGCTGATGGCGACTGGAGAGGGGCTGCTCAGGGACACGGCAAGTCCAGAAGCCTGTGGGAAAGTGCTTTCTCTGAGGGAAGTTGCTGAGAGTGGCGAGAGTGGTGGATTAGGACCTGGGAGACTAGAGTTCAAATCCTCCCTCTGCCATGAAGCAGCTCTCTATCTCTCAGCCTAACCTACCTCACAGGGTTGTTGTGAGGATCAAACGAGGAAGCAGACTAGAAGATCAACTCCACTAAGCCTTTCCAGCAGAACCTGCAAGATTACGAGAAGAGATGGGCAAGGGAGCTCCAAAGGTAACTATGGAACAGGCCAGGCAAAATTACCCCTCGTGTAACACCCTAGGTCTGGGGATTTCATCTTCTTTTTTTGCTACATAGCTCAGGCAACACAAAGCGTTGACTCTCTGCAAAAAACCCTGAATTCTCCAGCACTGAAGGTAATAGGTTTGAACTACCCAATTTAAAACCCAATCTAGCAATCAGCTTCCTTTGCCAGTAACTTTGCAGCCGGAAACTAGCGTTGCACTTGAAGGAAGGTAACTATTCAATACTTTTCAGAGGTGGCGACCACTTGTGGCAAGCCCCTTTGCGCCCTGTTACCATAAAGGATTCTTCTGTATATGCTCATCTTAAAATGGAGCCCTCAACTCTGGAAGATGTGTCTCCAATGCGTCCTGCAAGAGGAGGATTCCAGTGGAGGTAGAACGAATGCTAGGAGGTTAGAGCTGTACTGAAAGGCCTGGCCTTTCTTCCAGCAGCAATGACCAGATGACAGAATAAATGGGAAACGGACATCAAAAGGTAACTTTGCAACAGGGCAGGCCAAACTATCACGATACGTGATGTGGCTGTGGGAGTAATAACTCGAAAATCAGGGCCTAGGATTTCATTGACAAATGCGTTAAGGGGGTGGATTCTACTGTATCCCTCAGCGCTCCATGTGCGTCCCTCCCCAAGCGGCGCGCTCGGTGGAAGAGGACGACCACCCCAGATCGAAGGAGGGCCCCCTTCTTCGGTCAAGGGTATGCGATAGTTGCACTTCCCTGCTAGAACCTGCAAGCTTTTGGCTAAGCATCTTCCAAGAACACCATTTGAGACATAGTGCATCATTGCCTTACTTGGATGTGTCTGGAGTCTTGGAAGCTGGACTACCCTACGTTCTCCTACAAATGGACCTTCAGGGGCTTGCAGCTTTGAGCAGGGCAGCACAGCTCTCGTATACCCTTGACTGAAGAAGGGTACACTCCTTCGATCTGGGGTGGTCGTCCTCTTCCACCGAGCGCGCAGCTTTCGGAGGGACACACACGGTAACTAGAAAGTCCTCTTGAATTTGAAGAGGCGGTGACAGGCTCTGATACCTCCCAAGTCAAGCCAAAACGCTACATCACAATGATAGCAGCAGTATAGATGGAGACATTCTGCCTGAAGGAAACCTAGGTGAGTATCCCTTGCTTGGCTGGGAAGAAAATTAATTTGTATTGTGTTCCTTCTGCAACTTTTTGTGCTAAGACTCTTTCAGGTGGCGGTGACCGAGTCGCCAGAAGAGGCCCTATTTGGTGTCACCACAATGAAGCTCTCCTGCAGGTAGGAGAACACTTCTTCTTTTGTTGCAGCCCCTCTTTTCTTCCGGCTTCGCAGAGCTGACTGTACCTGAAGCAGATCTGTTCAGTTGACCAGAAAGAAGATGCAATGTGAGGAAGAGCTCTTGATACATCAAGAAAAAGCCTGCAGTGAGAGTCACCAGCATCAGGACAGTGCTGCTTGAGGTAAATTCAGGTTCCAGCACCCCGTTGGTTTCTTTTTATTCAGGAAATGTTTTTTGGATTGGTCTCCTGTTTTTCCCATTTTCTTTTCTGGTTTTCTCTTCCCAGTTCTCTCCAAAGATCCTGCAAGGCTCAAATGAAATGAATGCTCTGCCAAAAACAAGACACTATTTTCTGGAGGATTGGTGGAAGGCGGCTGGGGATAAGGTAGTGACTCTAGATCGCAACGCAACAGAAGGAGCTGCCAGACACATGAAGACACCAACACTCAGATGAAGCCACCTCTTCCTGCAGAGTCACAGAAGTCACTGTGGACGTATTTTACAAACAAACAAGCAAACCAAGAATCAAAAAACTCTTTCCATGGAATTGGTGTGGTGGAGCTGGGGAGAAACTAGGAACTGTGGATTGCTTTTCACACCCCAAGAGAAGGAACTGCCAGGCGCACCAAGTCACCCTTCAAACAGAGAAACTCAGAAAAATGCCAAGGTGGAGATGTTAAAGAGAATCCAGAAAACGAAAAATACTTAACGGGAAAAGCCAAGAGAAAAGGAAGATAAATGAAGGAATATGAAGGGGGAGCTCAAGTTTGATTTACCTTTCAAACTAGTCTTTGGATGAAAAGAAGGAGCACATGGATACGAGGTCTGCTTCAAGCAGAGGGAAATTGAGTAGGGAAAATAGAAGGCCTTTCTTTGACGAGGCAACTAGAGAAGTCATTTGCTGACAAGAAAGTAGGGGTTTTTTGCTGCTGAAGCTAGAAATGTGCATGTGGAGAAAAAAGAAAGAATACAGGGAGAGGACAAAACCACGCCTTCTAATTTCATGTTGGCTCAGGTTGCCTTGGATGGAGAGAGAGATAGGTAAGTTGAAAACTTGCTGGAAAGGCAAAGAAAGCATTTGGAGGATGAAGCTGCTGATGGCGACTGGAGAGGGACTGCTCAGGGACACGGCAAGTCCAGGATCCTGTGGGAAAGTGCTTTCTCTGAGGGAAGTTGCTGAGAGTGGCGAGAGTGGTGGATTAGACCTGGGAGACTAGAGTTCAAATCCTCCCTCTGCCATGAAGCAGCTCTCTATCTCTCAGCCTAACCTACCTCACAGGGTTGTTGTGAGGATCAAATGAGGAAGCAGACTAGAAGATCAACTCCACTAAGCCTTTCCAGCAGAACCTGCAAGATTACGAGAAGAGATGGGAAAGGGAGCTCCAAAGGTAACTATGGAACAGGCCAGGCAAAATTACCCCTCATGTGTAACACCCAAGGTCTGGGGATTTCATCTTCTTTTTTTGCTACATAGCTCAGGCAACACAAAGCGTTGACTCTCTGCAAAAAACCCTGAATTCTCCAGCACTGAAGGTAATAGGTTTGCAATGCCCAATTTAAAACCCAATCTAGCAATCAGCTTCCTTTGCCAGTAACTTTGCAGCCGGAAACTAGCGTTGCACTTGAAGGAAGGTAACTATTCAATACTTTTCAGAGGTGGCAACAGCTTGTGGCAAGCCCCTTTGCGCCCTGTTACCATAAAGGATTCTTCTGTATATGCTCATCTTAAAATGGAGCCCTCAACTCTGGAAGATGTGTCTCCAATGCGTCCTGCAAGTGGAGGATTCCAGTGGAGGTAGAACGAATGCTAGGAGGTTAGAGCTGTACTGAAAGGCCTGGCCTTTCTTCCAGCAGCAATGACCAGATGACAGAATAAATGGGAAACGGACGTCAAAAGGTAACTATGCAACAGGGCAGGCCAAACTATCACGAGACGTGATGTGGCTGTGGAAGTAATAACTCGAAAATCAGGGCCTAGGATTTCATTGACAAATGCGTTAAGGGGGTGGAGTCTACTGTATCCCTCAGCGCTCCATGTGCGTCCCTCCCCAAGCGGCGCGCTCGGTGGAAGAGGATGACCACCCCAGATCGAAGGAGGGCCCCCTTCTTCGGTCAAGGGTATGCGATAGTTGCGCTCTCCTGCTAGAACCTGCAAACCTTTGGCTAAGCATCTTCCAAGAACACCATTTGAGACATAGTGCATCATTGTGTTGTGTGTTGAGTCCCCTGCTCTACACTCTCTATACGTATGACTGTACAGCCATCTATTCCAGCAACAAAATCATCAAGTTTGCTGATGACACTACGGTGGTAGGGCTCATTTCAGGAGGGGATGAGTCCACCTATCGGGACGAGGTGGAGCGGCTCTGTGTTTGGTGTGGAGAGAACAATCTGGCTCTTAATAGGGCTAAGACCAAGGAATTGGTGGTGGATTACAGGGAAAAAAAAGGCGGACATTCAGCCCTTGTATATCAACGGGGAACGGGTGGAGAGGGTGGCGGAATTCAGGTTTTTGGGAGTAGCTATCGATCAGGGCATGACTTGGAGCGCACATACCACTGCTCTGGTGAAGAAGGCCCAGGAGAGAATTTATTACCTCAGACTTTTAAAGAAGAACAATCTGAGTGAGAGACTGCTGGTGTGCTTCTACCGAGGCTCCATAGAGAGCATTCTTACATACTGTATTTGTGCTTGGTTCTCCAGTTGTACAGCTAGGGAGAGGAAGGTGCTCCAGAAGGTCATAACCACAGCCCAAAGGATTATTGGTCATCCTCTCCCATCTTTGGAAGAACTGTACGGTTCCCGTTGTCTTAGGAAAGCAAATAACATCCTGCAGGATTCATCTCACCCGGGACACGGTCTGTTTGCACTACTGCCTTCTGGCAGGAGATATAGAAACATCAAGTCAAAGACAAATAGACTGAAAAACAGTTTCTATCCAAGAGCTGTGGCCTTTTTGAATGCTGTAACTCGATAGTGTGACCTGGGAGTTTGATGGGTGTGGTGTGGGTGTGGCTGGAATGTGGTTTGTTTGGTTGTTGTTGTTGTCTTGCTTTTGATGTTTTAAGGGATGGCATCCAATTTCGTTGCACTTTGTACAATGTTGCACTTGTGTAATGACAATAAAGAATCTATTCTATTCTATTCTATTCTATTCTATTCTATTCTATTGCCTTACTTGGATGTGTCTGGAGTCTTGGAAGCTGGACTACCCTACGTTCTCCTACAAATGGACCTTCAGGGGTTTGCAGCTTTGAGCAGGGCAGCACAGCTCTCGTATACCCTTGACTGAAGAAGGGTACACTCCTTCGATCTGGGGTGGTCGTCCTCTTCCACCGAGGGCGCAGCTTTCGGAGGGATACACACGGTAACTAGAAAGTCCTCTTGAATTTGAAGAGGCGGTGACAGGCTCTGATACCTCCCAAGTCAAGCCAAAACGCTACATCACAATGATAGCAGCAGTATGGATGGAGACATTCTGCCTGAAGGACATCTAGGTGGGTATCCCTTGCTTGGCTGGGAAGAAAATTAATTTGTATTGTGTTCCTTCTGCAACTTTTTGTGCTAAGACTCTTTCAGGTGGCGGTGACCGAGTCGCCAGAAGAGGCCCTATTTGGTGTCACCACAATGAAGCTCACCTGCAGGTAGGAGAACACTTCTTCTTTTGTTGCAGCTCCTCTTTTCTTCCGGCTTCGCAGAGCTGACTGTACCTGAAGCAGATCTGTTCAGTTGACGAGAAAGAAGATGCAATGTGAGGAAGAGCTCTTGATACATCAAGAAAAAGCCTGCAGTGAGAGTCACCAGCATCAGGACAGTGCTGCTTGAGGTAAATTCACCTTCCACCACCCCGTTGGTTTCTTTTTATTCAGACAATGTTTTTTGGATTTGTCTGTCGTTTTTCCCATTTTCTTTTCTGATTTTCTCTTCCCAGTTCTCTCCAAAGATCCTGCAAGGCTCAAATGAAATGAATGCTCTGCCAAAAACAAGGCACTATTTTCTGGAGGATTGGTGGAAGGCGGCTGGGGATAAGCTAGTGACTCTAGATCGCAACGCAACAGAAGGAGCTGCCAGACACATGAAATCACCAACACTCAGATGAAGCCACCTCTTCCTGCAGAGTCACAGAAGTCACGGTGGACGTATTTTACAAACAAACAAGCAAACCAAGAATCAAAAAACTCTTTCCATGGAATTGGTGTGGTGGAGCTGGGGAGAAACTAGGAACTGTGGATTGCTTTTCACACCCCAAGAGAAGGAACTGCCAGGCGCACCAAGTCACCCTTCAAACAGAGAAACTCAGAAAAATGCCAAGATGGAGATGTTAAAGAGAATCCAGAAAATGAAAAATACTTAACGGGAAAAGCCAAGGAAAAGGAAGATAAATGAAGGAATATGAAGGGGGAGCTGAAGTTTGATTTACCTTTCAAACTAGTCTTTGGATGAAAAGAAGGAGCACATGGATACAAGGTCTGCTTCAAGCAGAGGGAAATTGAGTAGGGAAAATAGAAGGCCTTTCTTTGACGAGGCAACTAGAGAAGTCATTTGCTGACAAGAAAGTTGGGGTTTTTTGCTGCTGAAGCTAGAAATGTGCATGTGGAGAAAAAAGAAAGAAGACAGGGAGAGGACAAAACCACGCCTTCTAATTTCATGTTGGCTCAGGTTGCCTTGGATGGAGAGAGAGATAGGTAAGTTGAAAACTTGCTGGAAAGGCAAAGAAAGCATTTGGAGGATGAAGCTGCTGATGGCGACTGGAGAGGGACTGCTCAGGGACACGGCAAGTCCAGGATCCTGTGGGAAAGTGCTTTCTCTGAGGGAAGTTGCTGATTGTGGCTAGAGTGGTGGATTAGGACCTGGGAGACTAGAGTTCAAATCCTCCCTCTGCCATGAAGCAGCTCTCTATCTCTCATCCTAACCTACCTCACAGGGTTGTTGTGAGGATCAAATGAGGAAGCAGACTAGAAGATCAACTCCACTAAGCCTTTCCAGCAGAACCTGCAAGATGACGAGAAGAGATGGGAAAGGGAGCTCCAAAGGTAACTATGGAACAGGCCAGGCAAAATTACCCCTCATGTGTAACACCCAAGGTCTGGGGATTTCATCTTCTTTTTTTGCTACATAGCTCAGGCAACACAAAGCGTTGACTCTCTGCAAAAAACCCTGAATTCTCCAGCACTGAAGGTAATAGGTTTGAACTACCCAATTTAAAACCCAATCTAGCAATCAGCTTCCTTTGCCAGTAACTTTGCAGCCGGAAACTAGCGTTGCACTTGAAGGAAGGTAACTATTCAATACTTTTCAGAGGTGGCGACCACTTGTGGCAAGCCCCTTTTCGCCCTGTTACCATAAAGGATTCTTCTGTATATGCTCATCTTAAAATGGAGCCCTCAACTCTGGAAGATGTGTCTCCAATGCGTCCTGCAAGTGGAGGATTCCAGTGGAGGTAGAACGAATGCTAGGAGGTTAGAGCTGTACTGAAAGGCCTGGCCTTTCTTCCAGCAGCAATGACCAGATGACAGAATAAATGGGAAACGGACGTCAAAAGGTAACTATGCAACAGGGCAGGCCAAACTATCACGATACGTGATGTGGCTGTGGGAGTAATAACTCAAAAATCAGGGCCTAGGATTTCATTGACAAATGCGTTAAGGGGGTGGATTCTACTGTATCCCTCAGCGCTCCATGTGCGTCCCTCCCCAAGCGGCGCGCTCGGTGGAAGAGGATGACCACCCCAGATCGAAGGAGGACCCCCTTCTTCGGTCAAGGGTATGCGATAGTTGCACTTCCCTGCTAGAACCTGCAAACCTTTGGCTAAGCATCTTCCAAGAACACCATTTGAGACATAGTGCATCATTGCCTTACTTGGATGTGTCTGGAGTCTTGGAAGCTGGACTACCCTACGTTCTCCTACAAATGGACCTTCAGGGGTTTGCAGCTTCGAGCAGGGCAGCACAGCTCTCGTATACCCTTGACTGAAGAAGGGTACACTCCTTCGATCTGGGGTGGTCGTCCTCTTCCACCGAGGGCGCAGCTTTCGGAGGGATACACACGGTAACTAGAAAGTCCTCTTGAATTTGAAGAGGCGGTGACAGGCTCTGATACCTCCCAAGTCAAGCCAAAACGCTACATCACAATGATAGCAGCAGTATAGATGGAGACATTCTGCCTGAAGGACATCTAGGTGGGTATCCCTTGCTTGGCTGGGAAGAAAATTAATTTGTATTGTGTTCCTTCTGCAACTTTTTGTGCTAAGACTCTTTCAGGTGGCGGTGACCGAGTCGTCAGAAGAGGCCCTATTTGGTGTCACCACAATGAAGCTCACCTGCAGGCAAGAGAACACTTCTTCTTTTGTTCCAGCTCTTTGCCGATTCTTACTGAAAAGTGAAATAAAACATTTTGAGGATGAAGCTGCTGATGGCGACAACTGGAGAGTGACTGCTGTCAGACACATGAAGCACACCTCAAATGGACAAAGAAAATGGTGAGCATTGAGCAATCTTCCCTCTTTCCACATTAAGATGTACTGCCTTGTAGATCATTGGCTTATCCAGCTTCAATCAAAAATCGCAGTCAAAATGGTATTCCATAGTTGAATGTCATTTAGGTGAGTATCCCTTGCTTGGCTAGGGAGGCAATCTGTATGGTGTTCTGTATGCAACTGTTTGTGCTCTTTCACGTTGCAGTGAATCAGTCGCAGAAGTTAAAACCTATCGTAGCAGATTTCTTCATAACTCTTAACGGGTGTTTTTTCCCCATGAGAGAATATTTGCAAACTGTTCTCTCAGGTTTTGCTTCTCGCCTTGTTGCATCACTCAAAAAACAGAGCCAAGGCACCAGTGGTTGGCACTCCTGGTTCCCAGGATGGGGGTAAAGTCCCTGCGGTGTCATCGCTAACTTCCAAGGCCACTATCATGCCCCTCTATTTTCACCTATACCCCTTACTTCCCAAACTATTAGCATGGGAGGTATTTTGCGTAGTGATTTCAGTGAATAAGCTTGGTTCTGGAATCCCCCATGGCATCTAAGGACCAATTCAAGCCACCTTTGCTCTGTGCCTGCTGCTCTAACATCCCAGGTAGGTAGGCATTTAATTTCTATACCGCTTTATATTTTTAAGAAATATCTCAACGCGTTTTTTTTGAATACTACCAGTCAGCTCCTGTTTTCAAATGGGTCAGTGGCTGCTAAAATGTTAAAAGAAAATACCAGTTTACCATCTTATATAGATCAGCCTTCTGCTCAGGGCCGTAGCTAGAGGGTGGCAAAGTGGGCCCCCGCCAGGGGCACAGGCAAGGAGGGGGCAAAATCAGCTTTAAAAATGTCCATAAATAAGTCTATATGTCTTTTTTTTAATATAAATTTTTATTAGTTTTACATAATTTTTAAGACAATACAAACATATAAAAGAAAACATACAAACACGTATAATTTCATAACCTTATTTTCATAAACCTTGTTTCTCGGACTCCCCCATACCTCCCCCTTCTACATCCCAATGTCCCAAATTTTCCAGCAACTTCTAAGTTAGTTCTGTCAAACATATGTCTTCTTAATCTTTCCTTCAGTCTAATCTTATATCGCTGTAACCCTTTCTTTCTCAAAACCTCGACATTTTAGCATTCATCAAGTTTATAATAGTCCTTAAGATAAATTTTAAATTTCTTCCATTCTTCTTCCGCCGTCTCCTTCCCCTGGTCGCGGATTCTGCCAGTCATGTCAGCCAGTGTCATATAGTCCATCACTTTCATCTGCCATTCTTCCAGAGTGGGTAGATCCTGCGTCTTCCAATACTTTGCGATGAGAATTCTTGCTGCTGTCGTAGCATACATAAAAAAGATCCTATCTTTCTTTGACACCAATTGACCGACAATGCCCAAGAGAAAGGCCTCTGGTTTCTTAGGGAAAGTACATTTAAGTACCTTTTTCATTTCGTTATAAATCATTTCCCAGAAAGCCTTAATCTTCGGGCACGTCCACCAAAGGTGATAGAAAGTACCTTCAGTTAATATGTCTATATGTCTAGGTGACTTGAATGGGTTGGGGGATGGAGGAGAGGCGGAAAGAAGAGCTACAGTAATTTGTCCATGGCGAGGGGGGGGGTTGCAACCTGACTGGTTCCCCCAGGGGCGCAAGATCACCCAGCTATGGCTCTGTTGACAACAGACCGATCTTAGTTGAGCAGGGCTACCTTTGTCCTCATAGACTAGCCTCTACCAGCTTAGCCGCAGATGGTGGTATATTTCTTGCAAATGCTTCTCTGTTTATTGGTGCTTTTGCAGCTCAATCCCACTAAGTAGCCATCAGGTTAGAACATCTTTTTTATTTTATTTTTTAAAAATGACATTGGTTGCTTTTTAACAACAGCTTGCTACTTCCTCTCTCATTGCCTCCACATTTGGGGGGGAAGCGTCCCCTGCTCAGTTGTTTCTTCTTCTTCTTCGAAAGGTTATATATATATATATATATATATATTTTAAAAAAGGGAAAATTCAAACAAAATTGAACTTACCAATACAAAAGGGGAAGAAAAGGAAAACTAGAATGGGTAAAAAGGAGCGGAAGAAAAGGGAAAATAGTTTAAACAAAAACGAGACAATAACCCCCACCCACAAACACACTGAAAAGGCTGTAGGATATTAATCAACCTTATAAAATCAAAAAACACAAATACAAAATACATACTAACATATAGCACTTAAGAACAGTTTCAAACAGCCCTCACCCCAATAAACAGCACCCTCCCAAGTTAAAGTCCCACCCCCATTAAAACAAGAATTTTAGCCAAGGGGGCTGGCCCTGGTTCCTGTCAGTGTTTGGGGGGGGGAGGGGAAAAGGTTCTGACCTCCTTTGCCTGCTCCTCGGACCTTAGGCGGCCCAAAGAGTCCTTGAGAAGGGGCGCTTGGCAGAATGCTGCTTTTATTCTAAAAATAACTTCTTCTCCAATTACGACTGACAGCTTTCATACATAGCAAACACATCCAGCTTTCGACCATCCGACCAGCCCAGCTCAGTCAATGGCCACTCTGTATAGTCAGGCATATGTAGCTGAGAGGGTGCGTGAGGCAGGCAGGCTTTGCCCATTCATTGTAGGCTGCAGACTCAGGCAGACTCCGTTCCTTTTGTATTAAAGAAACAGAAGCTAATTTTAAGCCATGAGAGTTCCGCCCCCAAAGGAACAAGGCCTTTTTGTGTGGGTCCAGGAGGTTGCTATGCAAAAGAACTACAGTGGTACCTCGGGTTAAGAACGTAATGCGTTCCAGAGGTCCGTTCTTAACCTGAAACTGTTCTTAACCTGAAGCACCACTTTAGCTAATGGGGCCTCCCACTGCTGCTGCCGCGCCGCCGGAACGCAATTTCTGTTCTCATCCTGAAGCAAAGTTCTTAACCCGAGGTACTATTTCTGGGTTAGCAGAGTCTGTAACCTGAAGCGTCTGTAACCTGAGGTACCACTGTAATTGATTTGTATGTAAGGTGCTCAGGGAGTACAATAGATCCCCAATAAATAATCCTGACAGGAGTTTACTGTACCAATGGCATGCCAATGGTGTCAAAAGCCCGGCTGGAAATTTGCTGTATGTATCAGTGGCTCAGACTGTTGAGGATTGAAGCTTAGCTTCACTGATTAATCCAAATATCTACAGGACTGAAAAGTTCATATTTTACCACCATTTGGAAATTTTGTTCTCCACACCCCCACCAGTCACTCTCTTTTGGGAGAGAAAAAGCTTATAAGGTATTACACAGTCATTGCAATTAGAGCCCATATTTCACAGCCTCCTCCTCATGTGAAATGGCATATATAATTGCACAAATTACTTTGCTGTCTGTGCCGCTGATGTCAGAACCCACCACTGTGGCTCGACATTCTATTAAATGACTGTAATGCTCAGCGACTTGTTAGTATTTGAGAGTGGGCCAATTCCATTCACACTGCACGCCTCTTCCACTAGCACTGTAATATCTAGCAGCTGGAAAATGAAGTTTAAAAGAAGTACTGGAGGGGGATTGAGATCATTACTGCTGGTAGTGATTCTCTTGAAATGTCCTTTTGATTTGGGCATCATGTGGGCAAAATGCAGAGCCTTGCTTTCTACCCACATTTGCTGCAATCTGGGGTGGGGACAGGTGAGAAGAAGGTGTGAGAATGGAGCTGTAAATAAAAACAGGCCGTGTGGGTCACATTCAGATCCACAAGCACACTGTTTGAGCATGAAAAAGAGTAGGCACGTGTGCAGTGGAGGAGTCCCTCTCCGAACACCCTGCCCTGGATGCATCCAAAACGACATCTATGTCTGGGTTGTAGAGTGAATGACATTTTTTGTGGCATTAGGCCCTGGTACCAGAAATTTATCCCACAATGAGGCCACAATAACTGTCATTGATCCTACATTGATCCAAAAAACCAAAGTGCTGCACCAACAGGCACAAAACAACCCCTCTGCAGCGCCACAAATCCAACTCAGTGGTGTAACGTTGGAAAATGTCAGTCACTTCTCCTACCTGGGCAGTTCCCTTTCCACAAGAGCTGACACTGATGCCGAAATCCAGCATTGCCTGAGCTCTGCGAGTGCAGCTTTCTCCCGATTGAAGTGCACAGTGTTTGAGGAGCAGGACATTTGCAGGGAAACCAAACTGCTTGTTTACAAAACTATTATACTACCAACCTTACTGTATGCTTGTGAAACATGGACCATTTATAAACGCCATCTCCAACTCCTCGAAAGATTCCATCAATGGTGTCTCCAGAAAATTTTACACATCACTTGAGAAGACAGGCAAACTAATGCCAGTGTACTGGAAGAAGCAAAGATCACCAGTGTTGAAGCAATGATTCTTCAACATCAACTTTGTTGGACTGGTCATGTTGTTCAGATGCCTGATTATCATCTTCCAAAGCAACAACTCTATTCTGAACTTAAAAATGGAAAGTTTTTAAAAAGAATTTTAAAGACTTTCTCAAGGCAAATCTTTAAAAAGTAGTATAAATGCTGACAACTGGGAAACACCTCCCTCGAGTGCTTCAATTGGAGAACAGCCTTTGCCAAAGGTGTCATGGACTTTGAAGATGCTCAAACTCAGGAAGAAAGGGAGAAACATGCTAAGAGGAAGGCATGTTTGGCAAACCCTCACTGTGATCAACTCCCACCCGGAAACCTATGTCCCCACTGTGGAAGGATGTGTGGATCCAGAATTGGCCTTCACAGTCACCTACAGACTCACTGTTAAAACCGTGTTCATGGAAGACAATCTTATTTGGCTACAAGAGATCACCAAAGAAGAAGATTGATCCTACACAGCAGGATTAGATGCTGCTCAGGACATATTCATAGGCTGAAATGCTGAGCTGAACTAGTAGAGTCAAATGCAAGAGAGTCTGCCTTCAGAGCACTTAACCAACATGTTATGCAATGCAATTTGGTTTGTTCTAGGATGCTTGGTTCTGAGAAAGCCTGCTTTCATTGTTTACAAAATCTTGACAAAGGTGGAATTGATCAGCAGTGAAGCAAACATCAGTTTTCAAAGCAGAAGGGAAAGAGAAGTTCTGACTTAAAAGCAAGAGGTTGCTGTTTGTTTGTACTATGGACTCCATCAAATAAAATGGGCCTACAAGGAAAAGGCAGCAGGGTAGTGGAAATTGTACACTGTAAAAAAAGAGAAAATTTTCAAAGTGCTGTCACAATAGGAACCATGATCAAAGGAAAACCAAACCTTTTGCTGCAAAGACAAGAGTTTGTTTTTGTTCTAGCCTATTGTGAATGAATCTCCCACAGAACATTTATGATGGCTTTCCATATTCTTATATATTTGGTTTAATTTCAAAGGCGGAGGTGAGAGTGCAAAACCCACCATCTTAACTAACTGAGGTCTAATGAACTCTGAGTTCCTGTCCAGAATCCGTCTACTCCTGAAGCCAGTCTCTGTCCTATCCCCTCCCTTGGGGTCCCAGTGCTGGCTTGAGGAAGACTGTGATTCAGATGATGCAGCAGTCACTCCACTCAAGGGGGAGCCTCACCACCCCATTGTGCCTTGCTCTGGTCTGATGCCGTTGCTCTTCCATCCTCCTCCCAGCATGTATTCTTGCAGTCTCTCCTGCCCCGTAGTCTAACTGCATGAAGAAATGCTTTCTTTTATGTGCCCCGAATCTTCCAGAATTCAGCTTCAGTTCTAAAGGTAACAGTAAAAAGGCTTCAGCATCTCTACCCTTGGAAAGTTGTGGACTCTGGTTCATTGGAGGCTTTTAAGCAGAGATTGGACGGCCATCTATCATGGATGCTTTAGTTGAAATTTCTGCATTGCAGGGGGTTAGAATAGATGACCCTCAGAGTCCCTTCCAACTTTAAAATTGTATACTTCTGTGATTCTATGATATCTATGGTGAATCTGAAGAAAACTATTGAGGAAGGAAGGTCGGTTGGAGTGTTAATGCTGTGAACCTTCCATCTTCTGCTCAATCTGTATGTAGGTATAAATAAAGGCACATTACACTGCTTTTGATGCAATTTGCACTCATATCTTTCTACAATGGGAAAATAATAGTGTACTTTATCCAACATACATTTCCAAAGCAGCTTCATCATTTGTTTTGCAGGGATCTGTGTTTAGTTGTTGTTTTTAAAGCTCCTAACTCTTTCCAAGAAGAGGGCCAGCAAATGAATGAATTAAAGCAGATTCTTCTCTGCAAGCAAGCTAATGTTCTACGTGCAGATGCGTCAGGATCTGATCAGCATATGATGCAAAGTTTGGTGGCAAGTGTGTTAATGACCTAGAACTATATTAAGGTATCTTTTGTGGAAGCAAATGCTGATAGATTGTGGGTGGCAATGACATCATATGTTACCTGCTCCCAGGTTTACGAAGTGAGGAATACAAGGCTGAGAGAATCCACAAATGCCATTCAGGAGAAAACATCGGATTTCAGCAAGGAGCAAATCTTCCTGTATCCGTGGAAACAATGTGATTGCTTTTTTTGCTGGGCAAATGAAACTGTAAAACCTGCTTAAGAACCTCCAGATAGACCAGAGTAGGGGACAGATATTACGAATGGAATGACCTCGGTTTAACAGGTAAGAGGTGCAAAGTGTATGCTTTCTGGACAAACTGGGGCAATTTTTGCAATTTTCTTAGTAAACTGCGTTTTCCTGAACTGATGCTTCTGGCCTCTAATATTATGTGTTAAACAAGCCTTGAATCTGATTGTGCCAATAATGAAACATATTGAAAAGGAGTTTGGCTGGGGGTGTGTAGGAAAAGGGACCCTCTGGGTCATGAGTATTACAGATTAGGAAAAGCTAATATTTAATTATCTCCAGGAACTGGAAATATTGATCAGGTACAAAAAGCTGCTTTGAATTCAATTGCTGCCTCTACAAGACGCTTTAAAACAAGCTGAATGTTGAAGATTCAGCTTTGAAATAAATGTGATTTATTTGTGAGAAAGATGTTGTTCTTAAAAGCCCAGCTGCTGTACTTTTGTTTCTGTGTCCCCCTTCTCTCCCCAACCCAGTTTATAGAGAGAGAGAGCTCCCAAATTCTTTCCTATGATACTTTTTGGACTAAGGCTTTTGCAAAAGAATGATTGCAGTGCAACCCTTTATATTTCTACTCAGAAGCAAGTCATATTAAGTTCAAAAGGACTCCTTCCCAAATAAGTGAATATAGGATTGTAGTCTAAATGTTTGTTTTTATAATTTTAGGGTAAGACAAAGACATATTTGTTTTCACTGGCATTTTGGCAGCTTCAGTGATTTGTTATTATCCTGTTAAGTTGTTTTTAAATAATGTTTCTGTGAATTTTTAACTTTGGTTGTAAAACACTTTGAGACTTTTTTTAAAATGAGAAGCAATGTATTCATTTAAGAACCCTAAACCAAAAGCTTATCTGAATACAGAATGTGGGATCAGGCTGTGATTGTAACTTTCCTCCAAGACCCTCAAAACAAAAGGGCTATTGGAGACAATATATTTATTTATTGAACAAAATGCATATATTGCTTGTCTGTATGTGAACCTAAGTGGTTTACAAAAATGTAAACTCAAACATTAAAATTATTGACTAAAAAACAGTAAAACTTGGCAATTAAAATGTTCACAATGTGCTTAAAATCAACAGTAGCTAAAAAGAGATAAAACACATGTAACTTCTACATGTTTACATGTTTTAAGCAGGTACTAAAAACAAGACAGTGAAGGTCCCTGCCTGATGTCGAGAGGCAAGGGGTTGAAAAGTGCAGGTGCTGCCACACTCAAATATTGATTTCTTACCAGTGCAGAAGGAGTGTTGTGTGGAGCCAGTAACAGTGTCCGTTCAGATTTCCTGATATCTCACTACAATTTGAAATTTGGAAAGTTATGTAAAAATTTCCTTTTTTTATATAATTTGTATTGGTTTATCACAATTTTATACATTTTAACTTTAACCATTTCAAACATTAATATAAAACCTTCTTTTGAACCTTCGGACCTCCTTCCCTCCCTCCATGGATTCCATATTTAAGATTAAATTTTCTGCATCTTTTACCATTGTCCATCTGTTGTATGTCCATAGTTACCATAATTAATTCCACATTACAAGTGTCATTACATCCCTGCCAATGATTTTAACGGTTTACAGTGGTCTTTTAAATAAATTAAGAATTTACTCCAGTCTTTTAAAAACACTTGATCTTCCTGGTTTTGGATCTTCCCCATCTCTTTCCCCATCTCTGCATACTCCATCAGTTTCGTCTGCCATTCTTCTTTTGTTGGTACTTGTCCTTCTTTCCATCTCTGGGCTAGTAGCATTCTCCCTGCCGTCGTTGCATATATAAAAAGTCTTTTGTCCTCTCTTGGTATCTCTTCTCCTATTATACCTAACAAAAAGGCTTCTGGTTTTTTAACAGATGTATTTTTAAACATTTCCTTTAATTCATTATATATCATTTCCCAGAAAGCCTTTACTAGTGTACATGTCTACCACATATGATAAAAAGTACCATACCTTCCTTCCCTTTACATTTCCAACACAAATTTTAACTCGTTTTGTACATTTTTGCAATTTTACTTGGTGTTAAATACCACCTATGCATCATTTTCATAGTTTTCTTTCAATGAAGAGCATGCAGTAAATTTTATTTCCTCTTTCCATAACTTTTCCCAAAATGCAAATTGAATATTGTACCCAAAATCTCAAGCCCAGTGTATCATCACTGCCTTAACTTCTTCATCTTTTGTATACCATTCTAATAGTAATTTGTATATTTTTTATAACACTTTCACGTTATTTTCCAACAGATCTATTTCAAACCTTGATCTCACTGTATCAAAACCTTTTTTATTTGGTCTACCTTAAAAACATCATTTAATTGGTGATACTGTAACCAATCCATTAATAATTCTCTTATATCTTCTATGTAAGAATTTCCACATGCAATTTTGAAATGAGATTTTTCCCCCTGTCCAAATTTAGTTTGGGTGATATTTTTGTATGCATGTCTGTGTGTGCCTCTGTTGCTGCGTGCACCCTAATCTCCAAGCAGTGAGACACTCCAGAGGTTCCTGTGCTTACCCAGAGTCCAGTTTCCTTGGAATGAAGGGCCATGGAAACTGTGGCATCTTCAGAATATGTGGTTTTATTTGCACATCTATACAACTTGAGCATAGGATGGAGGGGTTCACAGCATTAACACTCCAGCAGATCTTGCTTCCCCATTTGGTTTCCAAAGAAGCTCACAACTTTAGTTCTAGCACAGATCAAGGTGTCCTCTCTCTCTCTCTCTCTCTCTCTCTCTCTCTCTCTCTCTCTCTCTCTCCCACAGCCACCCACACCCACACACCCTTGGCCTATTATTCATCCTAGGATGAAGTGGTATCCAGCCAGCTGAGGTGGGAAAAAGCCCACCCACTTATCTCTATGGGAGCAGGGCAACCTCTTCGGATATAGATTTTTAAAAGTGTTTTGGTTGCTTTGTAGGTGAAGCTGCTAACAGTATGGAGATGAAGAACATTATCCAAAAGGAAACCTTGGCCAATGAGACTGAAATATGGATTGCAGGAAGCCACATCAATAGCACTTTTCTCCCTTACTACCAACATTCTCCTACTGTTGCTGCCATTTTCGTCATGGCGTACCTAATTGTCTTTCTCTCATGCATGGCTGGGAACGCCTTGGTTTGCATGGTGGTGGTGAATAATGAGCGTATGCGCACTGTCACCAACTTCTTCATCCTCAACTTGGCCATCAGTGACTTGCTGGTGGGCATCTTCTGTGTTCCACCCACTCTGATGGACAACCTGATCACAGGTGAGGGCCATTCTATGAGAGAAGTGGGGAAACTGGGCTTTCAGAAGTGGCATGCTGTTGCCTGCCAGGAAACCAGTTTAGGAAGGCTGGTCTAAGACTCCTCTCCTCTGCCACTTCAGTAAGCCCTCTCCCTATGATGGTCTAGAATCAAGTGGCAGAATACAAACTTTGCACAGAGGGGCTCCATTGCACACATTTCCATGTGAAAGGGTCTCTTCTGACTGGGACCTTGGAGAGCTGTTGCCAGTCAGGTGCAATCAATGTTGGACTGGGTGGACTTGGAGGGGGGCAGTTTCATAAGTTCACAGTGAAAAATGGGGTTTCTGGTGGAGCCTTAGGACCCGTTTTTTTACACTTTGGGATAGTTTGATGCACTTCTAGATCAGATGTATTGGGAGTGTTTTTGGTTGCCTTAAGGTGATTATTGCAAAGTATTGAGCAAGGTTTAAAATGGTTTGGTTGAATGTATTTTTTTAAATTATGTTTTTGTACACTGATCTGCGATTCTCACTGACAAGGGTGATTAACAAATTGAACAAAGACAAAATAGAATAAAACACATCTCTAAAGTGTTGAAATACCACTGCAGAGAAGCAGTACTGCCTTGCCTGTTTCTTATGCTCAGGAAGGCAGAATGCTCAGCTGTGTGATTTCTTCCCATTGTTCTTTGGTGTGGTAAATCTGCCCTAGAAATACTGTACTTACTCAAGTCTAATGCGCCATTGACTCTAATGCACACCTCAATTTTCTGAACCTTGAAACCCCAAAAAAGTATTTGCTGGTGAATGTGAATGTGCCATCAAATCGAATGTGCACCTTAATTTCCACAACATAATTTGGCCAAAAATGGTGAGCATTAGATTCAAGTAAATACAGTAAATGTTCAGAGGTACTAGAGCTGATCCTTGCCTTCTAGACATGCCTATTTCCTCTTGGTTTTAATGTATCTATGTGGAGTTTATTGTCTGGTTGTAATTTGCTTTGGGTTGCCCTGGGCAAGGTAAAATGAGTAACAAATTCAATGACAGATGATAGATAGATAGGTAGGTAGGTAGTTATTCAGGTTTATCAGTAATGCAGCACTGGGTTCCTGTGATAATGGAAACCTCTTTGCAAATTAAAAATGCCCTATGAATCACAGGAAGTTGACTTATTATGTGTATCTCCTACATGACAGGCTGGCCTTTCAACCAGGTTATCTGTACCATGAGTGGCCTGGTCCAAGGAATGTCCGTCTCTGCTTCTGTCTTCACCCTCGTGGCTATAGCCATGGACAGGTAAGGCTTTTGGTTTCATTGTGGGTATTACAACAAACAAGAATGAATTTGCACACACTAGATATCCATGGGTCACTAGTGGACGTGTTCCTCAGCTGAAGGTTGACTTGCCTCTTGACCTTGCAGCATGTTAGCCAATCAACTGTTGGCTCAGCCCCCAATTTTGCCCGCCATGCTTTGGAAGGGCTGTCTAAACTTTTAATGGTTGTTGAAGATGCTTTGCAGTGACATAAAAAGATCAATTTTTAAGAAGTGCAAACCTTCCCCTTTTCAGGAGAGAGTTTTCATGCTGACCTTGTGAGTAGTCAGACGGCTGATGCAGCCAGCTTCTGGTTCAAGCTTGCTTGTGCTCAGAGATGAATAGGCGAGCAATGAGAGCACTCTTGGAACAGCTCCCTGGCTCTAAAGTTTTGACATGTGGTATCCTTTAAATCAGGCCACAAATTCAAAGTTGGAATCCCTAAGCTATAGATGGAAAACCAGCTCTTTGTTGCTGCCACCATCAAAACTCAAGGGAGTCTCCATGCTAGGAAGGATGATGGTTGCAATAGCAGGCCTACCCACCCTCATCGAACGTTGATTATTCAGTAGTGCATTCCCTGGAGTGAAATCAACATCTCAGAACTACTCTTGAATTTACACTAGACTCTAGCAAGGTTGAAACTGACATTTCAAAGTGCTGGTTATGACCCGTAAAGCCCTACACAGCTTAGGTTCAGGCTACCTGAAAGACCATCTCCCCTTATACAAACCTGTCCAGGCTCTGAGATCATTACACGGCAGGAGGAGGAGGAGCTGCCACACTGAAGTTGTGCCCCGCTTGGCTCCACAATCGGCCTCCTCTTCCTCCTGCTGCCATCACCATTGGCTGTGGCTGCTTCCCCCCTCTTTCCCCTCCAAGGCAGGAGGAGGAGCCACACCATGCTAAGCTCCATGCTCGGCCTCCTCCATGCCCTGATTTTTTTAAAACATGGGGGCACCTCTCCAAAAATATTGGGCTCCTAGGAGTTGGCACCTGTACAGCATCTCTCTGGGGTCTCCCCAACTGTGCAACCTGATATGCTCTTTAACCAGACATGGCAGCGATTGAATGGAGGACTACCTGCATGCAACACATGCATTCTCCCACTGAACTGTGGTCTCTTCTGTGCATAGACTCAGGTCATGTAGTTAGCAGGCTGCTGCCATCCTCCAGCTAGGGGCAATGAAGGTGTGCACTCCTTCCTGGTACACATGATATTAATGTGTGAAATGGGCCTATTTGAACGGAAGTCCTGCTTTAAAACACATTTATTTATTTAACACATTGGTGCCTTGCATTTCTCCACCAGACCCAAGAGTTATTTACACAGCTCTTCCTTCCCCAGTTCATGGGAGGATGACGTGTCTGTGGTTTGCTCTTGCTAATGCTTCCTGCTTCTTACTCTTCCAGATTCCACTGCATTGTCCTGCCTTTCCGGGAGAGGCTCAGCCTTGTGAAGGCTGTGGTGATTATTGTTGTGGTGTGGCTCCTGGCCATCGCCATCATGTGCCCTTCTGCCATCATGCTCACTGTTGGTCGGGTGGAGGACCACTACATGATGCTGAGTGATGGCAAGAATACCACCTACCCGCTCTATGTGTGCTACGAAGCCTGGTCTGACAGTAGCATGAGAAAAGCCTATACCACCATCCTATTTGTCCACATCTACCTGGTGCCCTTGATGCTCATCTTGTTCATGTATGGAAGCATCTGCCTGAAACTCTGCCGTTCCACAGCGCCCATCACCCAAAACCTGACTTGCCCTGTCAAAGCCAATGGCACACCTAAGAAGAGAATCAAGGTCATCAAGATGCTGGTCTTGGTGGCCCTCCTCTTCATGATCTCCTGGCTGCCCCTGTGGACTCTGATGCTGCTGGTGGATTATAACAATTTGGACGATCACCACCTAGACTTACTGACTGGCTATTTCTTCCCTTTTGCCCACTGGCTGGCCTTCTCTAACAGCAGCATCAACCCAATCATCTATGGCTACTACAATGAGAATTTCAGGCGGGGCTTCCAGGCAGCTTTTCAGTTCCACCTTTGCTCCCAAGAGATGGTGCACCAGGAAACTTACTCTGAGCAGTCACAGGGGCCCACCAGTTTTAGGATGTGTAACAAAGTCTTTGCAGAGGCAACTTCTTGTAACTTGGTGTCCTCACGGCACACTCAGAACACTGGCCCTCTCGTCTCCAGGAGCATTCAGCCCAAGTGCCCCGGCCTCAGCTTAGAGGACATTGATAAGATAATGACTTATCATGGAATTAATCAGGCTTGGGAGAAGACAGAAAACTGCTAAAACATTGAGGGGTGTGTTTGTGTGTGTGGAAATAAGGCAAAACAAGAGAACAAAACTTATCATGGGCTATTATGTGATTAATTTGAGGGGACAGAGAGTAACTCACAACTTGCAGGCATTTAACTTGTGCCATTCAGTTTTATGCACTTGGCAATTTAAAAATAAATAAAATGGGGGGTGGAAAGCGGGTGGGCATGCAGGGGGGAAACCCTAAAAGAGATATCAACTTGCAGGTTTAGAAAAGGTCCCAAAGAGCTGCTGCTAGTTAGATCCCTGGTGCTGTGGGATCTGATCCAGTGCACTCTCACCTGCCAGGCTCAAGTTCAGGGATCCCTTGATCACAGGGCCAGCCCCAGACATTTTGGCGCCTGAAGAGAATCAGAACTTGGTGCTCCCCGCTGTAGTTTGTTAAGGGTGCTTTTTATATTCAGTCAAGGCTCCTCACGCCCCTCCATCCCAACACGAATCTTTCTTCTCCCCTTCATCCTGAGCTTCACTCCCCCCTCTCCCTTTATTTCTGATTCTGATCTTCACTTGAGGAGTATTAGAAATAGCAGGGAGTGGAAATCAGCACCAGAAACAAGTGGGGAGTGAAGATCAGCATCTTAAACAAGGGAGGGAGTGGAGACCTTCCCGCCCCTCTTTCCCCCCATGCTGATCTTCACTCCCCACTTGTTTCTGGTGCTGAACAGACTAGCAGCTGTTGGGAACATAATGCAGGTTAGGCGGACCTTTGGCCCCATCCAGCAGCACACTAATGTTCATTCATTACTGTTCGGGATTTGGCTCCTTTGGGGTGGGGAGAATAATTTGTTTTATTTTGTTAATTGCTTCCCATAAAACATTCCAAAGTGATAAAAAGACAAAATATATCTCCCTATATACATAAGAATATAAGGCTGCCATCCTGCAGCCTCCACTGGAGGATCTGTAGGGCCGCATCACAACCCTGGCTTTTCCTGAGGTCCTGGTGCATTAGTGGAGCAAAAGAGAAGGCAAGTTGCACAGCTACAGTGGCCATGGCATGGGAGTGAGAAGGGAGGGACACTGGCAGGGTGAAAGAGGTGATTTAAAACAGTGACAGAAGTCTGAACAAAGCAGGGATGAAGGAAAATGAGAGGGAAATAATTGAGAGATTTCAGTAATATTTGCGTATGGGAAGCTCAAGGGGATTTATGTGGAGGGAATGGTAGTGGGTTGGCAAGCAGAGTGAGCAGGGATGCATAATATACTGTAAATAGGTACAATTTAAAACCCAATACAAATACAGATTGGGATTACAAGCTTCACTTAATAGGCTTGAAAGGAAAGAAGGGTGTTCATTAGGTGATGAAAAGATAGCGCCTGTGTTCCAAAGAGGAGGTGCCACCACACTGAAGGTCTGACGCCTGTATTGTGGAGAAAACACTTCCTGATGAGATGATGTCTGCAGGAGGCAGAGTACTGGTTGTGCAATGGCTGGCTTGGTATACAAGGCATGAGATCATCTTTTGTGCCTCCAGTTTTAATTTGCTAAACAAAAGTTGTTTCAGCTGCTTGAGGTTTCTAACAGCAAACAATTCTTTTCCATAAAATAGAAATAATCCCCAAGAAACTAACAAACTTTGTTACTCACTGAACAAACTTACTAAATGGGTAACAAAACATAGTCATGAATCATCTGGATCGACAAAGCTTGTACCAAGTCCTGTATTAAATAAACAACCCAAAAGGAGCCGTGAAAACAAAACATAAATCTAAGATTCTATAAGGTGCTGAGTGACATGTCAATTTGCAGATGGTGACACTGTGGTCACTAATCCCCTTGCCAGAGAAAAGCATGTTATTCCCCTTCCTAATCTCTTGTCACGCTGCCTAGATGAGAAAGGACAAATCTGAAACCACCTGAAGGTGACACAATGTCCAGATGGTAGTGCCCACATTGGTGTCTGCCTTTGTGACTCCATCTCCTGGAGAGAAGAAATGGGTTGATGGAGGATTAGAGGCACACAGGGATCGTTCCCATAGTTAAGGCGAGCAGAAAAAGCAAGACCCCATCATTACAAGTCTCAACATCCAATAGCTTATAAAGATGGCCTCTTTGAGGCAAATAACTTGAAATTTGCATTAAGTACTTGCATTATGTACTTGAACACTCTATGCATATGCTAAACTTCAGACTGATCCAATAAAAGCTAAGAGAGATATAGCAAGTTATAAAGTGGTGACATTCAACACTTTGGCCCCTTATTTTTTAGTTATTAAGCCAGCTAATTTAAGTGAAAACTACTGGTGTACACTACTCAGGCTTGTTACAGAACAGATCTTTTAACTGGTTTGGTAGTGAAGTTCTGATCAATGTTTGGGAAGTCTATGGAAAACAAGTAATTGCAAAATAGTATTACACATGACTGAAATCCAAAGTGAAGCCAAACTTTTACAATGAATACAGTTTTTAAAGTTTAAATCCATGTGAGGGGGTGAGCTCCCGTTCCTCTGTGCCAGTGTCTGCCAACCTAGAAATTTGAAAGCATGCCAGTGCAAGTAGATAAATAGGGACCGCTGTGGCAGGAAGGTAAACGGCGTTTCTGTGCACTCTGGTTTCTGTCACGGTGTCCTGTTGTGCCAGAAGCGGTTTAGTCTTGCTGGCCACATGACCAGGAAAGCTGTCTGCAGACAAACGCCGGCTCCCTTGGTCTGAAAGCAAGATGAGCGCCGCAACCCCATAGTCGTGTTTCACTGCACTTAACCATCCAGGTATCCTTTACATTTACCTTTTAATAAACACACACCACACACACACACCCCAACGATGAAACCCCTCTCACAAGCACCTCACCCCACACCGAAGCACACAAAAGTACACAAGAAGTACCCAACACATAGGTGAAGCCATGGACCCATCTAGCCCTGCGTCCTGTTCTGGGATGACCAACCAGGTGCCCCCGGGAAGCCCACAGACCCACCGACCGCTCCACAATGGCAATGCACCCCCATCTGATATTCATGCTGTGTGTTTTTAATCAGTTCAGTAATCAAAACAGCACAGGCAATCCTACCCCACAACCATGCATTTCCCTTGTACAGCAAACCCCTAATCCCACCTCATGCTGCAAGCCCCTAAACACTCTGCCCCACACTGAATCCCCCACTGATCCTCTGCACACTGAAACCCCCCCACACTGCTGCACACTGAAACCCCTTCTACACACACCGCCCCAAACAACCCCCACATACCCCACATTTCTCTGATGAAAATAGGGATGTCTCATTCCAGAATGATAATTTTACTATTTATATGTCACACATCTTACTGGGTTGCCCCAGCCACTCTGGGCAGCTTCCAACATACATAAAAACATACGAAAACATTAAACATAAAAAACTTCCCTATGCAGGGCTGCCTTCAGGTGTCTTCTAATGGCTGTATTGTAACTTATCTCCTTGGCTCGGAGGTTGCATAACTCCATACCCTCCAACATTTCTCCAGTGAAAATAGGGACATCCTATGGTGGTCTAAACCACAGAGCCTAGGACTTGCCGATCAGAAGGTCGGCAGTTCGAATCCCCGCGACGGGGTGAGCTCCTGTTGTTCGGTCCCACCTCCTGCCCACTTAGCATGTCAAAAGTGCAAGTAGATAAATAGGTACTGCTCAGGTGGGAAGGTAAATGGCGTTTCTGTGCGCTGCTCTGGTTCTCCAGAAGCGGCTTAGTCATGCTGGCCACCTGACCCAGAAAAACTATCTGCAGACAAATGCCGGCTCCCTGGGCCTATAGAGCAGGATGAGCGTCGCAACCCCAGAGTTGTCCGCAACTGGACCTAACAGTCATGGGTACCTTTACCTTTCAGGAAAAGCAGAATATTCCAGGATCAAATCAGAAACCGGGATGGCTTTTCTAAATCAGGGGCATCCCTGGAAAATAGGGACACTTGGAAGGTCTGTTCCACTCCACACTGAAACCCTAGACACAGACGAGGCCCCTGATGGAACCCCCACCCCCACCCCACTGCTCCACAGTGAAAAATATAAACAGCTTGTCCCATACTGAAAGCTGCCCCATAATGAAGCCCCCACGCTGAAACATTTTTCCTTGAACCCTGCTCCCTTCCCAGCCCTTTTTAATTTTTAAATTTTATTTTGCCATGCACTGAATGTGCAAAGTTTAAATGTGCTTAAGTTGCTGACTTGCTGTACTACAAAGAAGCAAGAGGAGCAAAAAAAGGAATTACGGATCCTGCCAAGCAGGAAACACCATCAGAGCACTCCTGACATATGGTTGTCAAGCCTCTGCTTAAAGACCTCCAAAGTAGGAGACTCCACCACACTCCTTGGCAGCAAATTCCACTGTCGAACAGCTCTTACTGTCAGGAAGTTCTTCCTAATGTTTAGGTGGAATCTTCTTTCTTGTAGTTTGGATCCATTGCTCCGTGTCCGCTTCTCTGGAGCAGCAGAAAACAACCTTTCTCCCTCCTCTATGTGACATCCTTTTATATATTTGAACATGGCTATCATATCACCCCTTAACCTCCTCTTCTCCAGGCTGAACATGCCCAGCTCCCTTAGCCGTTCCTCATAAGGCATCGTTTCCAGGCCTTGGACCATTTTGGTTGCCCTCCTCTGGACACGTTCCAGTTTGTCAGTGTCCTTCTTGAATTGTGGTGCCCAGAACTGGACACAGTACTCCAGGTGAGGTCTGACCAGAGCAGAATACAGTGGCACTATTACTTCCCTTGATCTAGATGTTATACTCCTATTGATGCAGCCCAGAATTGCATTGGCTTTTTTAGCTGCCGCGTCACACTGTTGGCTCATGTCAAGTTTGTGGTCAACCAAGACTCCTAGATCCTTTTCACATGTACTGCTCTCAAGCCAGGTGTCACTCCTTTTGCCCATCCAGAATCTTTCAATATTCAGCTTCATTAGATGCCCCCTAGTATTATGAGGGAGAAAAACCTCTCTTGCCACAGCATGCAAAATCTCATACACCTCCATCATATGCCCCTTTGCCTGTTTTCTAAACTTAGAAACCCCAAATGTTGTACTTGTCCCTCATAAGATCATTTCTCCAGCCCCTGTACACTGTCCAAAGTATTTCAAGTGTGGTTGCACCACATCTCCTTTTGAGAATCAGGGATGCAAGTCCAGTCTTGGCATCCTCACACCCAGAAGGCTGGCAGACCTGGAGATACACCTGCAAATTGCAAATTTTGGATAAGATGGATTGTTTCAAGAAGTGGCAGAAAGATATTTCTAAATTTGTTTGGCAGGGCAAGAAGCCTCGAATAAAATTTAAGATATTAACTGACGCCAAAGAAAGAGGTGGATTTGCCCTGCCAGACCTTAAACTTTATTATGAATCAGCTGCTTTTTGCTGGCTGAGAGAATGGCTGCTTCTTGAAAACACTGAAGTGTTGGAGCTAGAAGGTTTCAATAATGCATTTGGTTGGCACGCATATCTGTGGTACGATAAGGTAAAAGCACATAAAGCGTTTAAAAATCACATTGTTAGAAAAGCATTGTTTAATGTTTGGATAAGATATAAGGATTTGTTAGAAAAGAAAACCCCAAGATGGTTGTCACCAATGGAAGCCAAGGCACAGAAAAAACTCAATATGGAGGCCAAATGGCCGAAATATTGGGAAATTCTCGAACAAGATGGAGACAGAATAAAATTGCAGAGCTTTGATAAATTGAAAAACAAAGTGCGAGATTGGCTCCATTATTACCAAATAATGGAGGCATACAAATTGGACAAAAAAGTTGGTTTCCAGGTGGAAAAATCAAAATTGGAAACAGAATTGTTAGATCCAAAAATCAAGAATTTGTCAAGAATGTATAACTTGCTGTTGAAATGGAAAACTCAGGATGAAATGGTGAAATCAGCTATGATTAAATGGGCACAAGATGTTGGACATAACATAATGATGGCTGACTGGGAACAGTTATGGACCACAGGTATGAAATTTACAGCATGTAATGCCCTAAGAGAAAATTTAATGAAAATGATTTATAGGTGGTACATGACACCAGTTAAGCTCGAAAAAATTTACCATCTGCCCGATAATAAATGTTGGAAATGTAATGAGACGGAAGGTACATTCTTTCACCTTTGGTGGACATGCCCAAGGATTCAGACATTCTGGGAGATAATTTATAACGAAATGAAAAAGGTATTTAAATATACCTTCCTTAAGAAACCAGAGGCCTTTCTCCTGGGCATGGTCGGCCAAATGGTGCCAAAGAAGGATAGAACTTTTTTTACGTATGCAACAACAGCAGCAAGAATACTCATCGCGAAGTATTGGAAGACACAAGATTTACCCACCAGGGAAGAATGGCAGATGAAGTTGATGGACTACATGGAACTGGCGGAAATGACTGGCAGAATCCGAGACCAGGGAGAAGAGTCGGTGGAAGAAGACTGGAAAAAGTTTAAAGACTACTTAAAGAAACATTGTAAAATTAATGAATGCTAGAAGAATGTTGGAATGAAGTGATATGGCTTTAGTAGAAATGTTATAAGGAATTAAGTATAAATAGATTAATAGAGTATTAAAGGAAAAATAAGGTTAGAATGTGTTAAGGTAATTATAGGATAGAAAACAGAGGAAGATGGAAAGGAATTGCTGAAACAACTAATAGAAGTGGAATAAAAAGAGGGAGGTGTGAGGAGGTCGTGGAAATAAGTGAATGAAAGATAAGATATTGAAATTGTTTGATGTGTTTTAAACTGTTTTTGTTTGGTTATGTTAGTTTAATGTGTCAGCGTTATGTAGTATTTTTATGTAGTGTTTTTGTATTGTATTGTATTGTTTTGTTCTTTTTTTCTTTGTAGTGTTGTGTTTAAATTGTTGGAAAAGTAATAAATATCATTTTTAAAAAAAGAGAGAGAGATACCTGGAGCTGCAGGTGGACCCCATACTCTGTCAAGGTAAAAGGAAGGATGGAAACGACCCATTTCCTTGCTCAGAAGTTACTTTTAGTCTTTCCTTTGGCGATCCTGAGAAGAAGAATGAAGCTGCTGGTCTTGTCCAGAGCTTTCTTTGGGAAATTTGTCTTC